>NW_005370710.1:2794866-2818086 GCF_000412655.1 Myotis brandtii
GTTACAGGGGTGGGCAAACTTTTTGACTCGAGGGCCACAATGGGTTCTTAAACTGGACCGGAGGGCCGGAACAAAAGCATGGATGGAGTGTTTGTGTGAACTAATATAAATTCAAAGTAAACATCATTACATAAAAGGGTACGGTCTTTTTTTTTTTTAGTTTTATTCATTTCAAACGGGCCGGATCCAGCCCGAGGGCCGTAGTTTGCCCACGGCTGATCTAGAAGATGGTAAATTGGTGGGGAATACAGCTGAAGGGAAGGCGGCTTGCAGTTATGTAGTTAGAGACATAAACCGAGGTCAGGGCTCCAAAACAAACAGAGGCTAGAGAGAACATGCCACATTTTAAACTACTCAGAGGTTCAATATAACAGACGAATAACTTGGTGACCAGGAAATGAAACTGGAGAGATAAGCAGAAGCCAGAGTAAAAGGGGCTTTTAAATCATTTTAAGAAATTTGGACTTGACCCTAAGAGAAGCAATGTAAAGGTTTTAAGAAAGTGAGTACTAAGATCTGGTTTTAGTAAAACCACCCAGGAGGTAAATGCAGAAGAGGGAATAGGGAAGACTATCAAAACTGAATGCAGGTAGAGCAATGAAAAAACGGATGCAGCAATCCAAAGAGGTCAAGGCTGCCTTCTATCCTCAGCTCAAGAGTTCTTTAGAGTCATTAATACTTGGTGAGTACTCAATACAGACCGGCAAAATTCTAGCTTCAAATGACTGAGATCATTTGTTTAGGCCCAGAAAGTGCTAAAGCCAGAACAGGTTGGAGGAAACTGGAGGAGCGCTGGTTCCTAGGCAAGTAGTTAAGGTGCTTGTGAGACATCGAATGGAGAGGCCTGCCATAGTGGGACACATGCAATGGAACTCAGAATACAGGCCTGAAATAACGAGTATTATCATCACACTGGAGACAGTAACACTTTCTGTGTGCCACCACCGCATCTAGGACATACCAGAATTAACTGTACCTGAAACACTAAATGTGACCATCAATTCTCGAGGAGCTCCGCCTTATGTTTAACGCAAAGTGCTCAATAAGTTCTCCAGGACTTGAAAGTGAACTTCTTTCTGCATAAACTCAAAATAGGCTCCATAACTCATCTCTTGTCCCCATTACTCATACTACAGACACACTTCACTAAAACATTTAGTCTCTAAAATTTCAGTAGTTTCCCAAAGAATACAAAAGCAAATAATAAATCTTAACCCTTTACTTCAAAATCTCCAACCATAGGTAAACACACCTCTGCAGGCAGATGAAGTCCTACTAAAAGATACAGAAAGAACCACAGATGGTTTTTTTTTTAATTATATCAACCTAACTTCTTACCTTAAGGAACTTGTAAAAGAATATAAAATTAACCTAAAACAAGCAGAAGAAGAAAATGATAAAGATTAAAACTGAAGTAAATATAATAGTAAAACAAGATAGACAAAACCAAAAGTTAGTTCTTTGAAAACATCAATAAAATGAACAGACCTTTAGCTAGATTGATGGGGAAAGGGGGAGAGATAGGGAATTCACTTTACTAAAATGAAGAATGAAAGATGGTACCTCACTACCTACTTTATAAAAATAAAAAGGATTATAATAAGACACTATGAACAACTATACACCAACAACTTAAGTAACATATAAACTGAACAAATTCCTAGAAAGACACAAATTACTGAAGAAATAGAACATCTAAATATGTCTATAACAAGTACAAAATCAAGTTAATCCCTTTAAAAGTTCCCACAAAGAAAGGCATAACCCAGGAGAGCACAGGATAGATGGCTTCTCTGGAGGATCCTACCAAACGTTCAAAGAGTAATTAACATCCATCTTTCATAAACTCTTGCAAAAACCATAAAAGTAAACAACACTTTCCAACTAATCCTGTAAGACCAGCATTACCCTGATACTAAAATCTGACAAAGGTATCACAAGAAAGCTACAAACCAGTATCTTTTCATTAATACAAACAGCAATCCTCAACAAAATGTTACCAAACCAAACACAGCAACACTTTTTTTAAAAAGTCTGATTATACAACATTACCGAGTATCCCAGGAATTGCAAGGTTGATTCCGCATATGAAAATCAATATAATGCACAATATTAATAGAAGACTAAAACCACACAATAATCAAAGTATATACAGAACAAGCATTTTACAATATCCAGCATCCTTTTTTTGATAAAAACACTCAACAAACTAAAAATAGAAGTGAATGACCTCAACCTGATAAAGGGCACTTCTGAAAAACTCATCATAAGCTACCATCATAATTATGATGTAAAAGACTGAAGGCTTTCCCCCAAAATCAGAAGCAAGACAAACATTTCCACTATCGCCACTTCTATTTAACACTGTAGTGGAGGTACTAGCCAGGGCAATTCAGCAAAATAATAATAATAATAATAATAATAATAATAATAATGCATCATATTGGAATGTAAAACTCTACTGGCAGATGATATGATATTTTATATTGGAAATTCTAGTGAGTGCACTAAAAAATACTAGAATGAAAAAAAAAAGTTCAGCAATGTTGAGGACACAGATCAGTATGTAAAATCAGCCCAGCCACGGCACACACCAAGGTTGCAGGTTTGATCCAGTAGGGGATGTGCAGAAGGCAGCCAATCAATTTCTCTCTCATCATTGATGTTTCTATTCCTATCCCTTCCTCTCTGAAATCAATAAAAATATAATTTTAAAAAGAATGAATTTGTACTCCTACTTAACACTATACCTCAAATTAACTCAAAATAAATTAAAGACCTAAATGCAAAAGCTACAAAATGCTTAAACAAACGAGTAAATCCTGAAGAGCTTAGATTAGGCATTATTTCTTAGATACAATACCAAAAGCACAAAAAAATAAGTAAAGCCAGTTTGGCTCAGTGGATAGAACGTCGGCCTGCAGACTGAAAGGTCCCAGGTTCAATTCCAGTCAAGGGCACATGCTCGGGTTGCAGGCTCGATTCCCAGTAGCGGGCGTGCAGGAGGCAGCCAATCAATGATTCTCTCTCATCATTGATGTTTCTATCTGTGCTTCTCCCTTCCTCTCTGAAATCAATAACAATACATTTTTTTAAAAAGTGACATATACCATGATCAACTGGCATTTATTCCAGGATGAAAGGATGGTTCAACATCCATAAACCAATCAATGTGATACACCCCAGTAACAAAATGAAGAACAAAAATGATATGACCATTTCATTTGACAAAATTCAACATCCATTTATGATTAAAAACTCTCAACATGTGGGTATGGAGAAAACATACATCAACATTATTGAAAAACCACATAGGACAAACCACATCATACTTAATGGTGAAAAGCTGAAAGTTTTTCCTCTAAGAGCAACAACAAGAAAGAGAAGGATGCCCACTCTCACCACTTTTATTCAACATATATTGGAATTCCCAGCCAGAGTAATTAGGCAAGAAAAAGTTTTTTAAAAAGGCATTCAAATCAGAAAGGAAGAAGTAAAACTCTATTTGCAAATGTCACAATATCATACATAGAAAACCCTAAACACTCATAAAAAAAAAAATTAAAACTAATCAGTAGCCCTAGCTGCTGTGGCTCAGTGGTTAGAGCATTGGCCTGTGCACCAGAGGGTTGTAGGTTTGACTCCTGCCCCCATTCGAGGTGCATATGGGAGGCAATCAATCAATGTGTGTCTCTCACATCTCTCTTTCTCTTTCACTCACCCCTTCCCCCCTCCCTTCCACTCTCTCTAAAAATCAATAGAAAAAATATCCTCACTCCTTGGGTGAGGATTTAAAAAAAAACACAAAACTAATCATCAAATTTAGTAAAGTCATAAGATACAAAATCAACATACAAAAACAGTTGCATTTTTATACACTTAACTAGAGGCCCAGTGCACGAAATTCATGCACTGGGGGGGGGGGGTCCCCCAGCCAACCCGGGCCCCCAACCAATCACATCACACCCACCTTGGCTGGCCTGGCACCAGTGGGTGTCATAGCGTGGTTGTCTGGATGGTCATTGGCTGTTCAGTCGATTTGCATATTACGCTTTTATTATTATACACTAGAGGCCCAGTGCACGGATTCGTGCACCAGTGGGGTCCCTCAAGCCTGGCCTGTGCCCTCTCACAATCCGGGATCCCTCAGGGGATGTCGGACTGCCAGTTTCGGCCTGATCTGGCCTAAAGGAATTGGGCCAAAACTGGCAGTCCGACATCCCCCAAGCAATGTAGCAGTGCGCGAAGCAGCAGGCGGCCAGGGAGGAGCTCGAGCCCAGGCTGGGCGCCACGCTGCTCCCACTCATCCTGGCCCCGCTGCACCTGCCGCCGCAGCTCAGTAAGCTCGCTGAGTGGCACTCCAGCTGTGGGAGCACACTGACCACCAGGGGGCAGCTCCTGTGTTGAGTGTCTGCTCCCTGGTGGTCAGTGTGTGTCATAGCGATCGGCCAGTCATCTGGTTGCTTAGGCTTTTATATATATAGATAATATCCTGGCCAAAGACAGTAAATTCTTTGGGAGAGATGCAGACAGAAGAGTTGAAGGAGCTTTCTTTCCAAGAATTTGAAACCCAGGAGCGCAAGCAGTGCTCAGAGCAATTTTATCACTGTTTTAGGGTACAGATGTCAAATATCCCAGTTATGAGGGCACTTTTGAGAATTTTTAGTAATAAAGAAAATCATAAGAGTAGAAAGAAAAAGAGTATTAACACATAGCACTAAAGTTTCGTTTCAGAACTTGTTTCTGTCATTTAACTAATTGAAATATCAAGTTTAAAAGAAAATGCAACCCAAGGTAATAATTCCATTTACTTTATGAACTAATAAAATGTAGCTATCATTTCCTCAATCAATAATCTATTTCCAACTTACAATCTCCAAATACCACAGAGAAAAATACACTCTCATATGTAACAAAGTTAATAAGGTCATTTATAAAGCAATAATGCCGACTACAACATAATATTTTCTTAGTAAAATTATAAATTCTGATCTCATGTGAGGAAAGATAAATGTATTTATTTTACTAAAGAGGCAAATAGAAGATAGTTGAGTGATTTGTTCACAATCATTATAGGTTTTCCATGTTAGGAACAGTATTGCCTAGCTCCTCTGGAAATAAGTTCCATTACCCTTTTATCTGGTTTCTCTAAGTCTAAAAGCACTCTTCGGCTCCTCAATTTACCTTTCTAAAATACCTTTGTCCCTTGATCAAAATGTTTCAATGACTCCCCACTGCCTACAGAATAAAGGTATATTCCTTACTCTGACATTCAAGGCCCTTCACACTCTCAGCCAAACCTATCTTCCCAATTTTCTCCCAAAGTCACAGGACTTGGGCTATTAGTTCCCCCAAAACACCTTGCACAAGTCTCAAATCCGCACTTCACTGCTTCCTACTGCCTGGATCTCCTCTCATGCTTCCTTTTCACTAACCAAAACCCTGACTCATCAAGCCTCAGTGCTTTCATCCGTAGGAATCTCTCCTGGTGCCCCCAGGTTCTGGCCTCTTACGGCACATTCTGCTTCTATTGTGTTTGACATTTACTACAGCTTTGTGTGCACAGTGTATATGTGCATCAGGTAGTCTTACCTCCTTACTATTCTGTGTGCCCAGCATGCCTAATCCCCACTCCAGTTGATTTCAACAGGGCTGTCAGACACCCTCAACCACAGGCGGCCATGTGAAATGAAATAGACTGAGCCATGCTATTCATTCCCTTAAGTCCTCCCAACAGGAAATAGCTCTTTCCTATTCTATCATGAGCTGTAAAGATGTAACCCCAGAACTTAAGAGTGGTTCCAAACTGCAAATAAGAGTCTAACGCATAGATATGCCAAAATGTAAGGTGCAGACATACAGGTCCTTATGCCTTCAGGCCCTGATCCTAGTCTAACCTGAGGCCAGACCCACTCATGCCTTTCTGGTTACATGAACCAATAAATTCTCCCTTCTTCTTCAGTTTAAGATGGATTTCTATTAATTATAATTAAAAGAGTTCTTCGGATAAACACAAGAACAGGAATATGTTTGTTTCCTCCATTGGATGCTCCACATGGCAAGCATCTGATGAATATTTCTAAACTGATATGTATCTTCCGGTGGCTCTATCCAAGATTCAACGATAGGAGAAAAAGCCCTGGACAGGGACTCAGATCTGAATTCAAAACCCAAATAGTCAAACTGTGTGACCTTGAGCAAGGCAATGTCTCTGACCTTGGTAATCCCATGTGAAAAACCAGAAGGTTCAGTTCTATTTTTATGGTACCTTCTAGGCCTAAAATTCCATGAATATATAATTCTTAGCTAAAAACTGTTGTCAACTGGTACTGTTTCAACTACTATCATCATAAAATAAAACTTCCCAAATCTAATTTTCACAATCCTCTAAATTAAGGGTCTTGAAACCTTCCTTCTTCCTTCATTGTTCCCCAGAACCTTAACCATACCAGGTCTTCAATAAATATCTACTGAATCAATAAGAGAATTCAATGAGGTATCTTAACTTTCTAGTTAGACTTATTTTAACTTCATGTTACTACCTATGTTTTAAATTACCTTTAAAAAAAGCAAAAAAAAAAACACACACACACACAAAAAAAAAAAAAAAAAAAAAAAACCTTCTTCCTCTTCCACTCTTGCCAAGAAAATTTAACTTTCCTATCCATCTATGGTCAATATAACAACTATAGTTGATACCATCTTGTCAATCTTTGTGCCATGTAATCTCAATACCATATTTATACTCTGCCTCTTTCTTAATCATAACTTAAAAACATTTCCAATTCTATATTTTTCAGGGCTGAATTGTTCTTCAACAATTTCTATAAATTTATATCTTCATACTGAATCTGTTTGAAATGCTTTCACCAATTTCCAACCATTACAACTGTATGAATTCCTTTCACCCAACACTGGAATTTAAATATACAGTCTCTATGAAATGAACAATTAGAGAATATCCAACTAGAACATCTCTCAGTGAAAGTGAGAATCACTCCAATGTGTTGACTCAAGATCAGAGTGACTTAAAATAACTTATCTTGATGTTCAACTTCTAAATTATTTTCATTTGATTAGGGCATGCTGGGAAGAATCACAAAATAAATATCTCTGGGTAGTGAGATCCGGCTAAGTAAAATTTTTTCTTTTTGTTCATCTCTACTTGCTATTTTTCCAACAATAACAACATGTTAACTTGTGTAATTTTCAATTATTATTTAAAGTTATATAAAGTTTAGTATCTTGACCTTGAGTATTAACTAATATGGTAAGAAAGAATGAATCAGGATTGAGGAAGAACACAGAACTTCCAGCAAAATGGGGCATGAACACTGAGAGAAAGGAAGAGATGAAATGCCAGATTCACATGATACATACGTTTATAAACACAAATACACACAGCAGGGCACGAACAAGTGAAATGGAAACGAATCTTGCTATGAAAGAAAAAAATGAATCTGAAAAATCTACAGCTGGCATCATACTCAATGGTGAAATACTGAAAACTTCTCTCCAAATATCAGAAACAAGACAAGGATGCCTGCTTTTACTATTCAACACAGTGCTAGAAGTCCTGCCAGAGCAGTCAGGCAAGGCAAAGAAACAAAAGGCATCCAAATTAGAAAGGCGGAAGGAAGATTATCTCTTCACAGAAGACATGATCTTACATGTAGAAAACTTTAAAGAAGCCATACTCTTCCTCCCCCATCCCCACGAAAAACCATTAGAGCTAATTGAGGAATTCAGCAGTTACTGGATGTAAAATTAACATGCAAAAACAAACTGTAGTTCTATACACTAACAATGAATATGAAAAATTAAGAAAACCATTCCATTAACAACAGCATCATAAAAATAAAACACTTAGGTATAAATTTAACCAAAAAGATGACAGCCTTGTTCACTGAAAATTACAAGATACTGTTGAAAGAAACTGAAATCATCATCAGAAACCTCATTTAAAGTAGGGAGGCCAGAATGGTGCGCTCTCGTGCCCTGTGTCAATTAAGAAGCACAAGGGAAACGCTTTATAATAGCCCTTTCCAACTTCTTTTCGCCCTATAAAATAACTTCCTTTATTTTGTTTTAGCGGACTTGTACATGACCCACATGATTGCACATGTTCTGGGTTGCAATTCCTTGTTGTTCCTGAGTAAACTCATCGTGCTGGGGAAATATCTGGCTTTTGTTTAAGGTCAACACAGTCAGTGGCCAGTACAGGATCCAGAGAAGAGCCCTAATTGCCCCGAGGCTGGTGAGCGAACAGGTGAGGCAGCCACCGAGCCCGCTGAGCTCCTGTTTCCTCTCCGACCCTGGAGTTGGAGAGTGTTTTCTCCTGGATCTGAGCTTCCACTCTATTTTGAAACTCTCTGGGCTCTCTCTGTAATCTGTTAAAGGTCTCGCCCTCTTCTGTTGAAGCCCTCCTTTATTTGAGAATACCTGTTTTGGCACTCTGCTTTGGGATCAGGCTGTTTCTTGAGATGCTAGCCTTCCTCCGAGCCCCTTGGAAGCTGGACTATTTCTACTGAAACGATGCCGGCCTGCAGTCTGGTTCTAGATTAGCTTGCCTCACTGAAACTGCTTCAGCCTTCAACCTGACTTGTTTCGGAGCAGGCTGTTCTGCTAGAACTGTGCTACTCAGCCTTGACCTGACTCCTTCAGGATCTCGCTATTTCTCTGAAATTGGCCGCTTCAGCCTTCGGCCTGGCTTCTTCTGGAAGGTCTGTTCTTAAAGTGGGACGCTGGCATTTGGCCTGCAGACTAGTTGGGCCTTTGGGCTAGAGAAAAGCCTCTGAAAAACGGGATCCCACTTCTCTAAATATTTCAGGGCACCCAGTCTCTCCTCGTGTAATTTCTAACTAAATGGACTGCTATGACTAAAGTAATTTAGAATATCAATGGCCATTATGAACTTTTGAAATCCCCAACCTTCTTTTCTTAAAACCAAACTGGTCAACCACAGCTCTGAAATGGGTGGAACACATATTTCAATTGGTATTTCAAGGCTTCCAAACTTTACTATGAGTCTAAAATCGCCTCTTTACAAAATAAAGTGTTTAGATTAACTGAGGCAAATAAGCACTTTAAGAAAAAAAAAATGGCTTCCAAAGCCTCACATTCCTCTCCCTCAGCTTCTTTGTCTCTGGCTCCCCCTCCGGTGCCATCTTCCTCCTCCTCCTCCTCCTCCTCCTCCTCCTTCTCGGAACCTTTCCGCACTCCTTCCTCATCTGAGCTCCTCAGGACCTGTCCCTGTAAAGTTAAGCCTCTGAGGATCCTAATAAACCCCAAGTTTATTACATTCCCTGGACTAAGGCCAAATTGCATCCATAGTTATACAGCTTCCTAAAGTACCTGAAAATCCTCATAGATTTGGTGAGGAATGTAATAGTTATTCAAACTTATCAGCCTGGTTGCTCTGACTTATATCAGCCAGTTCATATGCTTGACAGTGAAGGTCAAGCTCGGCACTGAATGAAACCTGCTCGATGGGAACATCCTGAAAGGAATTTAGAAAAACAAAACCTTAACTTTTGGCAAAATGCTGGAACACTCACTGGAGACCTCCACCAAGCAGGTACAGTCAACTTTCCTAAGCCTGCTGACTGGGGAAATGCAGGCCTGCTCCAAAAAACCTGATGAAACGGTTCCTGATTATTATAACCGTCCTCCAACTATTTTCAAAGAAAATTCCAATCTTCCTTCAGATGTTGACTCCACCCGAGCAGCCTTTAACTCTATATGCTTATTAACAGGCTGACCCGAGATTTTGTTGTTGTTGTTAAAATGACGAGGATAGAATGGGAGACCATGTCCACTCTAGATTTAGTTAATTTAGCAAAGAGCTTGCTCCCAACCTTGATGAATCACCTAGAACAGTGATGGCGAACCTTTTGAGCTCGGCGTGTCAGCATTTTGAAAAACCATAACTTAACTCTGGTGCCGTGTCACATATAGAAATTTTTTGATATTTGCAACCATAGTAAAACAAAGATGTATATTTTTGATATTTTATATATTTAAATGCCATTTAACAAAGAAAAATCAACCAAAAAATGAGTTGACACGCGTGTCATAGGTTCGCCATCACTGACCTAGAAGAATGCTAATGTTCTTAATTCTCAGCCCTGGCAAGTAAAGGCCCCTACGCAAAACCGAACACCTCCTACCTTCTGCCATTATTGCAGAGTCAGGACATTGGAAAAAAGATTGTCATAATTTAAACACTTCAGACACCGTCAGTCTTTGAACCAACGCTTCCAATGTCCTCCTAACTCCCAATGATGGGGCCGCAAGAAGCGACAGGGGCTTTTCCCAACCTTCCCTCTTAATCCACTTGGAGAAACCACACTCTGATTGGAAATGAGTCTCTCCGTGTCCTTGCTGACACTGGAGCCACACTCTCGATGCTCAGCCCCACCCCAGAGCGCTCAAACAGTTTGCTAGTGGGGATCACTGAGAAGCTGCAGGCTCTTGTCTCTGAACCTATTCCTCTGAGGAATATCCACCCTTTTCTTTGTTCCTCTGCTCCTCCTCATTTATTAGGCCGAGTCTTCTTAGAAAAGCATCATGCTGGAATTTCTTTCTCCCAAAAGGGGGAAACAATTCTATAATTTGACAGTAACCATCAAAATGGCCAATCAAGAGAACTAAACAACTCTTCAACATCTTTTCTTCGCTCCATTTCTGACGGCACTATAGCTGAATCTGGGAACACTGGTCACTTGTCCCTATTGGACCAGCTGCCATCCTCTTTATGGGAAAAATCTTCACCTGATATTGGCAGAATCCACAGTGTACCTCCTATCAAGATTCAAATACATCCCTCAAAAATCCGGGCCCAGCCAGCGTGGCTCAGTGGTTAAGCATAGACCTATAAACCAGGAGGTCACTTTTTGATTCCCAGTCAGGGCACATGTCCTGGTTGCAGGCTCAATCCCAGTAGGGTGCGTGCAAGAGGCAGCCAATCAATGATTCTCTCTCTTTCCTCTCTCTTCCTCTCTGAAATCAATAAAAAAAAATTATATATATATGTATATATACATATTATATAATTTTGATATGACAAATAAAATTCACAGTGCTTCCTTTAAATGAAAAGGTATGTATAGGAAAAAAACATAGCATACTACCTGTGGTTTTGGGCATCTATTGGTTGTCTTGGAGCATATCCCTCATGGATAAGAGGGAGACTACTGTAAATGAGACTTCATCAAAATGTAAAAATTTTATGTATCAAAGAACACTAAAACAGAGTGCAATGGGAGAAAACATTGGAAAACCATGTAATGTAAGGAATTATGTTAATATATAAGAACTATAATTTAATGACACAAGATATTAAAAATGGGCAAAGTATTTGAATAGACACTTCTCCACAGAAGACATACAAATGGCAAATAAGTACATGAAAAGATGCTCAACATCACTAATTATTAGGAAAATGCAAATCAAAACCACAATGAGATCACTTCACATCCATTTGGATGGCTATTACAAGCACTTAAAAAAAACACAGAAACTAAGTATTGGCAAGGATATAGAAAAATTGAAATTATTTTGCATGACTGGTGGGAATGTAAAATGGTGCAGGCATTTCATTACAAAAAAAAATAGATAAAACTAAAATGGTACAGGCACTATGGAAACCAAAAAAAACTAAGCATAGAATTACCATGTGATAATTCTATTTCTAGGTATATACCCAAAGGATTTGAAAACAGGAGTCTAATTCTAGATATTACTCAAGAGAATGGAAAATACGGACACAAACAGACACTTACATACCAATGTTCATAGTAGCTTTATTCACAAGAGTCAAAAGGTGGAAACACCTAAGTGTACATCAAAGGATGAATGGATAAACAAATGTGATAGATACACTACAATGGAATAGTATTTACTCATAAAAAGAAACTTTAAATTCTAATATGTACAAAATGAATAAACCTTCAAAACACTGTGCTGAGTAACATAAACCAGAAACAAAAGGACACATATGGTATGATTCCACTTAGATGAAGTATATGGAACAGTCAAATTTATAGAGACAGAAAGCAGAATAGAGGTTACCAGGGGCTGGAGGGAGAGAGAGAGTGGGATGATAAAAATGTTCTGGAAATAAATAGTAGCTTTGGTTCTATAACAATTTGAATGTACTTAATGCCAGTGAATTGTACACTTAAATATGGGTAAAATGTACATTTTATAATAAAAATAATTTTTAAATATTGAGGTGAAGAATTAACCAATTAAAACAGATTACATATACAACACAGAAATCTGCTACGGCTTCTGAGAAAGCAAATGGATAAAAACAGTAGTGCTTTGTGGAACAACACAGTTCTATACACTGTCTCATTAGAGCTTAAATATTTCAGTATGTCTAAATGCATCAAAAGGTTTTCTTTTCAAAAGATTCCCTCCCTACATCCTTAGTGCTAGATGCACCCCTAAGTGCTTCCTCCCTTTCCCACCCCACAAAGTACACAAAGCCCCTCCTTCCTGGCTTTCCTCGTGACAAGATGGTGCAGCAGCAGATGTCATGTCTCCAGGCGCCCACCCGGAAAGGACGCTGCCCTCTGCACACAACTCTCCTCAGACTGTCACTCCCAGACACCGCCTCTGTCCCAGAACAGGCATCGCCACAGAGCGGAGCCTCGACCATGAGTCAGGAAGTTCTTTCAACAGCGGAGCCTATCACAAAGGCCCTGCATCTCACTTCAGAGGAGAGGAAAGGAGCCACACAGCTGATGATCCCGTTTCCCCTGGACAAGTTCAACTGAAGTCTAGCTTGTAAATGTGCGGCTGGGGAGAGAAGCAAACAGAAGTGCGTGGCTGGCAAATGGGAAAAAGAAAAGGATGATATTTGCAGGAGCTACAGAGAAAGAAATGGAGAGGCAGGAAGAATACACCGACAGTGAGGCAGAGTCCCCAACTCCCTGAGCATCAGTCACATTAGAAAAGGAACAAACAAGAGACCCACCAACTGGAATGAGTGATTTTCCAAGGGATTTCCCTGCGGACGCAAACAAATATCCCTGTATTGGCGTCATCATCACTTGTTAGGTTTAACAGTATCAAGTCATCAGAAGGTTCAATTAACCAATGCTGCCCAAGAAGTTGAACTGGTAGAAGGGGACACTTTATTTCTGAATACTTGGGGATTTATTCCGCTCAAGCATATATTGATTTTGAATTTTTTGAAAACGCAAACCTGTGGAGGAACTACTCTCCTATGTTGACAGGGGTGCAGAAAAACAAGTGCCCTCCCTGTCCTGGCAATAATTAACTGCAAACAACCAACTGCTCCAAAGTAGGAGGCTAGGTAAATTACAGTGCATCCATTTTGTGAACAGCAGTCACTAAAACAATGAACATTCAGGACATAAAAAAGTGTTCACAGTATAATAGATTTAAATAGAAGATTATAAGACAGCATAGTTCTAAATTTATTTTAAATGCCTACTTAAATATATGTACAGAAAGAGACTGTAAATATATACTAATATGTTGAGAAGGGTAGTTTTCTGGGTAACAGAAATAAGATACACCTTACTTCCTTTCTGTGTATTTTTCTATATTTACCAACATTTCTATAATGAATTTGTATCTTATGTAACCAGAGGGAAAATGTTACACAGAAAAGGGAATTCACAACACAGGGAAGTATAGAATATATTATATTTTAGAGAAAAGTCCAACAAAAAAATAAGAATCTTCTCTCTGTGCTTCTAAAGGTTTAACCTTGAGCTCTCTGGAAAAGTCACTCAACCAAAACACAGCTTCCCCAAAGATGTCAAATGAAAGAGGAACTGCCGGGTAAGTTCAAATTGCATCCCTATTATCTGCTGCAAGATTTCTGAATCATTGTTGTGATAACTGTGGCATTCCGGGTGAAATGGATTCATATTGGACTCCTAAGCCTCCCACCCAAAGTCAGTCATCTGAACTCAGCAATAAACCTTCCTAACAAGCTCAAGAAAGAGAAAAACCAAGGGGGGAAAAGTCTACTCATTACGTCACAAATTGTTAACAACCAAATATTAGATTTACAGCCTGCCTTTTAGAATACTATCAGGACTAACAAAGCCAAATGAAACTCTTCACGAGGTTGGACTCCTCATTAAGCGTTTGTTGATCACTCACCATGTGACAGGTCCTAGGGTTACAAACATGAAGACCAAGCTCCTTATCCTGGAGCCGCTCAATCCCCTGAGGCAGAGATGCAATTAAGCCTGATCTGAAAGGGCCAGTGCCACACTGGAAGTTGGTCCAACTGCTGTAGGAGCAAGAAGCAGGGCTTATTCATACAGGGCAGAGCTGGGGAAGGAAGGCATCAAAGACATGGCATTTGAGCTTTCCAATTGGCATTCTCCAGGCACAGAAAGGCAGTCACTGCATTCCTGTCATAACAACCTGAGCAAAGAAACAGGTAGGAACGTTCTAGGCCTGTCTGGAAAGGGGCGAGCTGTCCAGCCTATCTACAGCGTAGGGAATGTGGAGAAAATGTCAGAAACAAAACTCAAGAAACGTTTGGTGCCACCCTTCCTCCTATACAGGCAAATGAAAATGGACTTAGCATCCTTTCGATGTTTGCTCCCCACACTTAAAAGTAAGGCCACACAGACCTCTTAGAAGCATCTTTCCTCCTTGGCTATAGATCATGGTCTGTCAAAGCCCACCCTAACCCCAAACACTATCAGGTTCACCAAGGTGGCCCAGTTGCCACTGTTAGGAAATGTTCAATAGTTATCCAGATAATTTGCATTCAAAGCAAAATCTACTTGTTTATAAACTGGACACTTTCCTCTAGATAATAAAACTTCTTCTGATTCTGTTCAACATTTTTATCAGCCACTTGAAAAAGACAGGTTTGTCAATTATGTAGATAAAGGTTCAAAGAAAAGACAGTGCTATGCGGGATCACAAACTCAAGCTCAAAAAGACTGGAGAGGTTATACTGATGAGCCAAACACATCTAGCCCCTTCCCCAATTTAGGACCAACAGGGCAAGCCAAATATACTCACCTCAATAAAATGTAATGGAAATAAATGTAATATCTTTTTTAAATGAAACAAATTATTTATGCTTATTATATTTATGCTTATTAGCAGTTGTATAAGTTCAGGATAGAGGAGATCTAGCTTAACTTCAGTTCATATGAAATAAAACCTAGAGTTTAGTTGCTATGAATTCAATATAAGTAATTAGTGTGAAATAGCAACCTCAAAAGTCACCAAAAATCAGGCTTTATGCCACATTCACAAAAAATGTCCAATTCAATGCTACAAATATGTGTATAAAACCTTCTACATGCCTGGTATAGAGCTATGTCTGTCAATAATACAAATATAAGTATAACAAAATTCATAGTTCTAAGAGTTATAGCCTAAAGCAGTGGTTTTTTAACCATAAAATCAGTTGAGTTGCCACCAATAGTTTTTAATGAAATAGAAATGAATGGAAAATATTAGAGTACACTGTACAAAGTACACAGTAAGTACATCATGAAACTTTTAACTTTTTCATATATGTAGATGTATGTCTATATATACATACACACATAAGAGATCATTTTAAATGTATTTCTTATTGTAGATCAGTCAAACGTTGGAAAGACATTAGTCTAATGAAACAGGATTCAATATACCACTGTTAAGGTACAAAGTATCATAGAATATCCTATATAATAAAAGGCTAATATGCAAATTGTCTCCTCGACCAGTAGTTCCACCAGGGGGCGGGGCTGGTTGGCCAACCTCCCGCATCTCCTCCCCCCACTCCCCGGCCCAGCCCAATCACCCAGATCGGGCCAGGCCGGCCAGACCCCATCCATGTATGAATTCGTGCACCGGGTCTCTAGTATAAGTACAAAATCTCTTTGGTTGGAGAAAGAGAGGGGTATAGTCAAGGGTCTAGAAAAAGATTTACAAAAATAACGTTATATGAAGGGAGCCTTTACAGATAGAAAACAATCTGAGAGATGAAGACAGGGAAAAGCACCCCATGTAGAAGGAATAATATGAATAAAGATATAATGCAACGAACAAGAGGTTTTTAAGAGATGGCAAATGTCCTGGCACACGGCAGCATTGGTATAATTAAGTCAAGACAGAGGGAAAGTTCAGTTTGGCTGAAGTGAAAAGTACAAGTAGGTCAGCAGATGAGGCTGAAGAGGCAAATCTGAGCTGTAACATGCAAGTGCTGTGTATAGTAAACACTTGATGAATGTTAGCTATGTCAACTAGCCTTACTTAGTTCTGGAGCCTTAAACCTTAACCTGAAGGTCCCCAATTCTAACATTTTATGAAATACTAAAGGACTATTTAAGCAAATAATTTATATGTGGGAACAGAACACAAACTTTTAAGGAATGACAGGGTGTCTATTCTATTCAATCAAGAAGAATGTTCTAATCACAGCTATCTAACCATAAAATTGACTGTCCCAAAAAGTGGGGAGGGCACTGTGACTAGATGTATTTGAATAAAGGCCACATGCACATATGTTTGAAGGATGATACTAAGTCTACAATATAAAGCTCTGCATTTATCATACACTAATTCCTCCATCAATTTTGGTTCTCACTCATCCATCTGTAAGATCTCATGAATGAATCTGAAGAAAGAAACAGATGTAAGCAGGAGCCTGGCATTATATTCCACTGTAGATAAGAAAACAGAAAGCTCCTGAATGACATTTCCCAACATAGTAATTATCTTTACTAGTGATATAGCAAATCAAATGCAAGTACCTGGGCCACAGCTGAAATAATTTGGTAATGTATTTTATGAAATTTTTAAGTTCCCAGAGCCTTTATGTGGAAAAAAAATCTTGCTTTTCCACACAAAACATGTCAAGAGGGGTTATGCAAGTCTTAAGAGCATAATCATAAACATGTTTTTTTATTACAGTAAAAGCATAACATTGGAATTAAAGCCCTAATATAGCATATCCAATAATGCTTACACATTGGGAGTAATTTCAGATCAAATGAAATGTCTTTATAATCAAGAATAAAGACACAAGAATTCAAAAAATATTCAAAATACAAACTATTAAAAATTAAAATTCAGCACCAATGTAAAAATATGGTATGAGTATAAAGTACTTTCAACCTCAATGACCATTTTTTTTTGAGACCATCATACTTCAGAATGTGTCTAAAAATGCTAGATAGGAAATGGTCTCATGTATACAACTTAACGTTTCTAAAGCACATTCTCTTAAAAGAATGCATGATAAAATGAACTGTAACATTTGGATAGTCTATAGAATATTGCTGCATACTGCCTTTTCTATTAAAAATGTTGATCATTTCCAGTTGATCATTTCCTGTTTGCTTTATGGGATGACAGATCAAAACAAAGACCTCTTGGTTTGGGAAGGCACTCAATAAATGTTTGCTAAATTCAACTTCTTTCCTCCTGACAAACAATGTCTTTAAAAGAGGCTATAGCACCCAACATATTCCTCAGGGCTGTTTAAAAAAAACCCACCTTCTGACATGTCATGCCCTGAATCTGTACTCACTATCAATGTAAATCATTCCATTCAAGAACAGAATACTAAATACTATACAGACTTAAAAAAATGTTTAATATAGAAATAAAATTCCTTAAATATAACTATCCAACTTACTGAAAAGTCTGTAGAAAATACTTCATCTTTCACACATACACAATACTAAAAATCTCCTTTCAAAGGCAACCCCATGCAGTAAGAGAAACTGGCTCAGAATCCCAAAGTCCGAAGTTCAAATCTCAACTCAGGACTTGCTTGCTTAAGTATCTTAGATCACAGTCACTTAACTTCTCTCTGCTAAAGTTTCTTTGTCATCTGTTTAAAAAAGAGGGGCGAGTGATATGGTGTAAGGCTCGAGGAGAATCATGTTGTGGAAGTTCCCTGTAAACACTGAATCATAACACATCAAGCACAGCCTCACTTTTCAGAACAACATTAAGTCCTGGGCATGACATTCCCCTTCTGTGGATGCCTTTCCCTGGAGAGGTCTGGGGCCCTGCAGAGGCTTCAGAGGATGGGGTGCCCCGCGGAGCAAGTAACTAAAGAGCCCGCTACACAGTTCACCGAGCTGTAGCCCGTTTACCAACAGATTTAGTGACATTTTGTAACCACTGGTTCTTTCAGTTCCCACAGAAACTTTATAAGTTGAATTCCTTGTAAAGACTCAAAGCTTTTAAAATAAATAAAACAAAACCGCATTGGGGGGGGGGGTCCCCTATCTGAAGAAAAGAAAGCAAAAGGAAATCAGGTAAAAGGAAATATGCATTAGTTTTTAAATTCAAAAAAATAAACGTGACATCACAAAATTAAAATATAAGGTATTCTGGTTGGTAATGAGAACAAATTTTCAAGGTCTACTAAGTGGGGATTAGGGAAGAATAAGCAACAAATGCCCTGAATTATTTAAAAATTTGCCTCACAAAGCAGAAAAAGATGACCTTCTGAAGCAGCTTCCACTGCTAAGATGCCAATCTAATGTGTATGTATTCAACCTGTACTGCTATTCTACTTGAGGAGTTTAAGGGCAAACGCTGTTTTCTCTGTCATTGGTGTTTGCTGCTGCGGTTAGAGGATAGGAAAAGTATTTTTTGGTCTTTGGTTTCTGTATTTGGTAGTATGGATGCAATCAATATAGGAAAAGACAGACGTTTCACAAAAATAGCTGGATTTTTCTCACCTCATGCACTTTAGAGCAAGCAGCTTCTCGGAAAGGTAACATAAAAAGGAAGGACGCACGGCTTCCCAAGCCCCCGAGGCCACGGGAAGGAGAGCAGACCCTTCTAGCAGGAAAGAGACATGAGGACTCAGACTGTGGAACAAAGGGCTCAGTACAGAACAGCCTCTGTGATGCTAGAAAAGAACAGCATGAGCCTCAAAAATATCACCAAATATTGCCCGGTGGCAAGAAGAAACGTAAGGGTGTTGAATAGTCCATTGTTGAAGGACAAAAAAGGACGAACGGCCCTGAGAGGCGGTTTCTGTCCTGTCTGAGGAAGGTGACAGTAGCACTGCACTTGGCACCTACATGGTGCGACCTGAACGAGAATCCTGGGCACGCTGACTGCCTGACTTTTTTGATCCTCAAAAAAGGGCAGGTTCCTCCCCTCCCTCTAAAGCAGTGGTTCTCAACCTTGGCTGCACATTAGAATCACCTGGGAATCTTTTTAAAATCCTGATTTCTGGGCCTCATCCTCCGGAAATTCTGTTTCTTTGTTATGGGGTGGGGCCACAACATTAGTAACAAAGAAAACAGAATTTCCAGAGGATGAGGCCCAGAAATCAGGATTTTAAAAAGATTCCCAGGTGATTCTAATGTGCAGCCAAGGTTGAGAACCACTGCTCTAAAGTCAACCAGGAAATTTAACTGAAAGGGAAGCTCAGATATCACCTTGTCCAAAGTTAATATATCAACTAATTTTAAAATGTTATAAGCTGTACATAATCTGTAAATTATTAAAAGGCAGTAAAATATTACTACAGGATCTCAAAAATCTTACCAATGTCAAATCTTAGCAGTGCACTGGGAAAACTCCTTTGCAGGGCTGCAACAAGGGCTCCTTCCTCACCAACACCTGAGCAATTCCTCCCATCGGTGGCAAGTACATAGGAAAAGGTTTCCCCCCTTGCTGTCAGGATAATGGGTAGCAAGCAGAGACAGAAATCTGTGCTCCAAATTGGTGATAAAAATCAAAGCTGAGCCCTAGCCAGTTTGGCTCAGTGGATAGAGCATCCGCCCGTGGAATGAAGGGTCCCGAGTTCGATTCCGGACATGGGCACGTGTAGAGAGCGGCTACAGCGTTTGGACAGGTTCAAGCCTGGGACTAATGAGAGGGCACAATCCTCTCCTGGCAAAGCCACATGCAAGTCCCAGCACAATTATAGCCAAAGGCTATGGTTGTGAGCTTGACGTTATGGTCCGAACCTGTGCCCCACGTGGCTGAGTGATGTGGGCTGCGAGAGGTGCAGCAAGTAAACAAAGCTCGATCAGGTGCATGTAATTGAGTGGATTCGAAACCCAGGAGAACATTGTAAAACCATGCCCTTACTTTGCCTCCTGGAATCTGGCTATAAAATGAAGACTCCGCTTGCAGGCTGTGGCACTCTCTCTCTCTCTCTCTAATCAGAGGGCAGCATCCCACCCAGCCCAGCTTTATTCTCTTGTCTGTCTTCTTTAATCCTTCACCACCCCCACCCCCCTCAGGTTCACCCCTGGCCGTGCTGGCACGGCACAGGCACGCACTTCCATTGCAGGCTCAATTCCTGGCCCTGGTTGGGGCAAGTTCGGGAGACACCCAATCCATGTATCTCTCTCACATGATGTTTCTGTTTCTCCCCCTCCTTTCCACTCTCTCTGAAAATCAATGGAAAAATACCCTCGGGTGAAGGTTAATAATAACAACAACAAATCAAAGCTAAAACTCAAAACATTTTCTCATAGAAAAAATAATGATTAGATTTTCAAGTTAGTAATTAAAGAAATAATGCAGCTAACATACCACCTTTACTTGACTATTTTTTTTATTTTATGTGCAATACTTAAGCTACATTATAAACTGACCTGGATTTTATGAACAGGCCTAGGAATATAGCCCTAGCATGCGTATTAGGGGTGGGGTGGGGTGGGGGGAACGTATCCTGAGTTTTGGACAATTTATACAAGAACTTTCAGGCCATAACTGAGGAAGGGACAGAAGAAGAAAGCAATGAGAGAAGAGAGTTGCCTTGTATGGCAGAAAAGGCAGCTAAATTATACTAAACCACAGCTGCTCACATCTTCAGAATAACTCCCTCTCAGTTAACAAGCATTTAAGTCCTTCCCTATGCCCATGCTGTGCCCTCCACAGGAAATAACCGTTTTTCTAAAGCTAAGCCCACAGTCCTAGGAAATCAGGAATGTCATTCGTCTTCCTGAGTAAATCACATACTAAATCCTAGCGCGCAGAGATCCGCAGATGCCTATCTTGATTACCTGGCACTGCCTCCTCCTCAGAACTCTCACCTGAGGAAAGAGCTGCCTATTGTTGTTATTACTCTAGGTGCTAAGGGGAAAATAAGGAATTAACGTTTATTAAGCACTTGGTAGGCTCTCATTTGATTTTCACAACCCTGGAGGTAAATATTATCCCCAAGTTACACATTAAGAAAATGATGGCCCTGTCGGGTGTGGCTCAGGGGTTGAGCGTCCACCCAGGAACCAAGAGGTCACCGGTTTGATTCCTGTTCAGGGCACAGGCCCAGGTTGCAGGCTCAATCCCCAGTAGGGGGCGTGCAGGAGGCAGCCGATCAATGATTCTCTCTCATCATTGATGTTTCTCTCTCTCTCCCTCCCTCCCTCCCTCCCTCCCTCTCTGAAATCAATAAAAATATATTTTTTTAAAAAAAATGATGTTCAATAACTTGGCCACAACACCAGTAAAGAAGCCAAGACTCACAACCCCGCCAACTCCACTACTCTAGGATTCCTCCCCAAAAGGAAAGAAATGGGGTACCACTGGACAGTCGTCAATTATTCATTATTCCAGATAAGCAGTTCCGAGTGCAAGAGTGCAAGTTACAGAGAAGACAGGCCACCAACGCTTCAAGTCACAGAATCCATTCGTCTTTAGGGGAAACTCGAAGAGGAGGGGTAAAGAGGTGAATCCCTGCCCCTGGCCTCACGTCCCCTGTCCGCTCAGCAGACTCCAGCACTAGGGCTCCTGTTCTCACCCCCACCCGGCATGTCATCGGGCCACGGAGCTGAGCTCATTAGGAACTTCAGGAAGTTACCTTTCCAAACCAGCCCTGCTACCCGCAGAGCTCAGTGCAAGCCCTTCAATTTAAATAAATGCAGTTTGCACATAACTTGCCTGATGGCATTCCTAAACGTCTGCTGCCACTGCCAGTTTAAGAAGTGATTTTGTGCCGAACTGTGAACGAAATCTTGATTTAGCTGCGGTAAGAAACGGGAAACAACAATCTATGTTTAGGCAGATCACCCATCTACACTCTTCCATTACAACTTAGGGGAGGGAGGAAAAACCAACACCGCACACTCGGCATTTTAAACCTGTTTCCAACCGGTGGCCATGACAGGTGACTGACAGGAACGCAATGTGACCTGCACTCCTCGCATAACTGCCACAGAGCCCTAACGTTATAAAAGCAAAAGCGACGGTCAAGCCCTTATCAGCGGTTCTCAACCTGTGGGTCGCGACCCCTTTGGCGGTCGAAAGACCCTTTCACAGGGGTCGCCTAAGACCATCCTGCATATCAGATATTTACATGACGATTCATAACAGTAGCAACATTACAGTTATGAAGTAGCAACGAAAATAATTTTATGGTTGGGTCACAACATGAGAAACTGTATTTAAAGAGCCAGAAGGTTGAGAACCACTGGGCTAGAGAAATCTGCAGGGCCTAGAGCAGGCCGAGCCTCATGAGCCTTGTTAAAGAGTTTGGATTTTATTCTAAGTGTGATGGGAAACTGCTGGAAGGGTTTTAGGCAGGGAATAGGTGTGGTCTGGTTTGCACTGAAACAAAATCCCAAACTCTGGTTGCTCTCAAGAGAGCAGCGCCACGAATGGCAGCGGACCAGAGTGTGCTGGGAAGTGTGCTGTGGACCTTACACCCAGTAGGTCACCTCGATCCTGCATATATATTTACATGACGATTCGTAACAGTAGCAACATTACAGTTATGAAGGAGCAACGAAAATAATTTTATGGTTGGGTCACAACATGAGGAATTGTATTTAAAGGGCCAGAAGGTTGAGAACCGCTGCCTTAGATCGTCCAGTTCCCTTCTCAAAGGTGTCACCTGCTGGGAGAAGCGGCCAACCCCTGGAATGTAACGCTGGTAACGGGTCAGAGTGGGGATCTAGGAGGAATGCCAGCTGAACAAAGCCGGGACAGTGCCCCCGCCCTGAGCGCCGAGCCTCCAAAATCGCCTCCCACGAGGGTAGTTACTTGTCACACCGACGACCACACAGGTGAAAGCGGACCGAGCCCCGGAAGGCAAAGGCCCGCAGAACCCTGAGCCGGGAGAATGATGTCAGTGCCTTGCACCCTTCGTTGTGTAACGCTCCAGGCCACGCACTGGGCTGCTCACCGCGGTGCGGAACCTCCTTCAAACTGAGGCTCGGTTCGGGGGCGGAGAAAATCGACTTCCAGGATCCGGCTTCCCGGGGAAAGCTGCCGGTGCCCCGCAGCCGA
>NW_005370710.1:2819098-2823732 GCF_000412655.1 Myotis brandtii
CCCACGGCGCTGCCCCAGCAGCACCCCCAGAAAGGCCCCGTGGGGTGGGGTGGCGTGGCCTCGGGAGAACAGGTGGGACGTGCTCGCGCCCCTGCCTCTCGGGTCTCCCGGCGGCCCGAGGCCTTGGAGGCCCGTGTTTTGCCAAGTTGGCCGCGCGGTAAATGTTGGGGGACAACAACCACAGTAGGAAGTGCTTCCTCCTGGGATCAGGGGTTCCTGCCCTGGGCTCCGCCTCTGCAGCTCCTAGGTCTCTGCCTTCCCGGGTCGGTTCCCAGAACTTTCCTCTTTTCTGTCCTCCCTAAGAACCTGTTCGTTCTTGTGCCGACGAAGATCACCTTCGGACACTAGGTCCACCACTCATCACAGACCCGGCTAGTCTGACAACTGCAGGGCTTTTCCTTTCCAACGATGCCTGGACCAATGGTGTTCCCAGCCCGCATACCAGCAGATCCATCCACCCATCCATCCATCCACCCACCCATCCATCCATCCATCCACCCATCCATCCACCCATCCATCCATCCACCCATCCATCATCCATCCACCCACCCATCCATCCACCCACCCATCCATCCATCCATCCACCCATCCACCCACCCACCCATCCACCCATCCCCAGCACTACCGAGTGCAAACCCTGGTGTTGTCCCTCCCTATCACTCTTAGACACCCCACTCTTCACAGCCCAGCTGGGTGCCTCACCTCCAGGAAACCTTCCCTGCTGGACCAGCACCCAGACTGGGTCCTTCCTGTCCTGGGATCCCGGCTGCGTGCATTTGTGTCTTCTTTCTCCCAAAAGGCAAGCGCCAGGGGAAAGCCACCCTTCTGGTCCCTCAGCACCCAGACTGGCACCTGACAGATACATACTTGCTGAGTAGGAAGCAAGGCGAGTACAAGAATATCTTGGTCATCGACAAATCTTGTTGAGTCTTCCTTCCCAGTGTCATTTGGGATTGGTTTCCTCCTCCCAGGCCTGACTGTGCTCAGCTGGATTCCAGTGGTCCCCCATAATCCCCATTAGTCATGGGGGGATGCATTCCAAGACCCCCAGTAGGTGCCTGAAACTGTGGGTAGCATGAAACCCTCTGTTTTTTCCTATATGTACATGCCTTCTCACTTAAAGGAAGGACTGGGCAGCTTCCCGTTGGCATGCCCACATTGCCAGCATCACTACTTTTGCACCTTGGGGCCATTGTTAAGTACAATAAACGTTACTGGAATAACACGAGCACTGCGTGCAATACAGTGACAGTCGATCTGATAACCGAGACAGCCACTAAGTCACTAACGGTGGAGAGTGTCCACGGCACGAACACACCGGACAAAGGGTGATTCACGTCCCGGGTGGAATTTCATCGCACTCCTCAGAACGGCATGCAATGTAAAATTTATGAATTGTGTTTTTCTGGAATTTTCCACTCAATATTTTCATACTGCAAGGTGAAGATAGGCAACTGAAACTGTGGGAAATGAAACCGTGGATAAGGGGGGACTACTGTATTGCCACCAGCTCCAAGTTCCTATAGACTCCTTCCACCAATGAAGGCTGCCCACTCCTGCCCCCCGAAAATGCTCTGTGGATGATTGAGTTTCTCAATAGCTAGGCGCTTTGTTGGCCTGGGAACATAAGAAAAGAGATGCCCTTACTTAAGTCGCTAACTGTTCCAGGGTGACAGACCCCTGCCCCATGGCTACCATGGAATGTTACCGGGGGATGAAGCCACATTCCCACAGATCTTTCTCCAGGGAGCTATCCAGCACGTGGGGCCAGGTTACACAGACCTTCTGGACAACCTTAAAGCTCTTATTTCATCCTCTGGTTTCGCCCCATCAGCGGATGTACGTGGTGACGGTCTCAGCGCCAAAGACGGCTTTTCCCAGTTTCCCCTCTCGTTCCTGGTCTGCACCCATCTCAGCCGGCACGTTCCCCAGACGCAGACGGCCCCGGTCCGGGACTGCGCACCTCACCCAGGGGGCATCCAATCAGACCCAGGCCCCCACGGTCTTGCTGTTGGTGCTAAATTTAGGCTGTTTTCTTGAGCTGAAGCAAAAGGGCAGAGCACGTGTTCTGGAGAATCCACCTGCAGCGGGACGGTGCACCTGCTCTCCGGCGCCCTCAGCATCTGCCCTGAGCCCTTCCTCGGGCTCTCGGTCGGCTCTCACCCGCACAGGCACGCCCCTCCCGGCAGGAGAGCTGACCTCCAGCTTTGCCTCTGAACATCAGGACCCTGGCGCCCTGCCCCCTCCCACGCACCCACACTTCTTTCTGTTCTCACCATCACCCACCCGGGCTCGCCGTCCGCTCCTCGTCAGGACCCCCAGGAACCCACTGCACCGTTGTTGCTCCCTGTCCCCCAGTTTTACTCCGTTCTGCTCCACAGGCTCCTGTGGTCCAGGGACCATCTGCCCTGTCGGTACCCTCATCCCCCATCCCCTCTCTCTTGCGCCTCTTCGTCTGTCTTCGAAGGAGAATCATCCACTGCAGATCCTTTTGTTTCAATGCAATTCCTTTGACTCTCAATCCTCGAAGTTCTGCTTTCTGACCCTGTCACCTCCCAGAAACTGCTCCCCCAAGAGCCCCCAGGGCCATCCCAACGCCAGACACAAACTGGAGTTTGCTAGTCCCCGGCTCCGGCTGGGCCTTTGCGTGCAGTACCCCTCAGCCCATGTGCTCTCCTGTCTTGACACATAGATCCTCCTCACCCCGCAAGGCCAGCTTCCCCAGCTGCCCTTTCGGGAGGGGTGCTGCTCTCCATGAGGCCTCTCCTGCAGCCCTGCCTCCCCCACCTCCTCCGAGAGATCAGTGCGTCCACCTTGCACATTGACAAGCATCTACTTCCTTCCTCAGTGGCAACGATTGCTCTTCATGTGGTTTTACCCCACACAGAGACTGACATGTGCCCACCGCCTAACAGGCACCCAGCTCCTCTACGCTCAGGGGTGAATGATCTGCCTGTATGTTTCCTGAGAACACAATGAAACAGGTTGTGGCTTCAGCCAATCACAAATCTCCAAATTCAGAAACTGGAGTTAATTAGGGTAAATTCCCTGGATGTGGGCACCTTGGCTTTAATGAAAAATCCATCGAGACACCCTACTGAGTAGCCATGTAAAAGAGGAGCAAATTGAGCTTAAGAAACAAGAAAGTTTGCGGTTTGACTTAACATCTCGCGATGACTTTGGGGTTGAACTCATTGCCTCTGACGATAAACTGCAACTTGCTGAGTGGGACGGGAACCCAGTTTTCAGCAGGAAACTCTTGAGGACTGGCGGTCATTCATAATCGCCCGAAATCCAACAGATCTGTACGTGAAGCGGACAGCAGCATCTATTTCTGTTAAGTGGAACTTCCGTTAATCAACAATGTTTTTAACATGCGCAGGCTCCATAATGATGCCCCGCTCCCCATCACCTCCGGCGAATGAGCCTGGCCCTCTGCAAAGCTGGCCGGCTCCCCCGCTCCGCTCCCCTTGCCCGCTGCCGCCTGGAGAATCCGCGGCCTTCCAGGAGCCAGCCAGTCTGATGACTCAGCTCATAAAACAACGTGTGGCCACAGAGCTGTTGTTTACTCAGAAGCATCCCGGAGGCTCCTGCTACTGAAGCCGGCAAGCAGTCGGCAGGCAAGCGGTGCAGGATGCTCATTCTCCCAGGAGTTCCTGGTCTCGGTGCCAGAGCAACACTCCACTCCCTCCCGCAGCAGTTCATCTCCTCGGACGCTCTGTCCGAGCAGGACCGCGGGGAAACTTCAGAGCCACGCAGTGGGGATGGAGGCCGGGCAGGTGGGGTGCAGGAGCAGGAGCTGCCTGCAGCGAGAGCGGGTGCCCACCTGCAGCCCAGGGGCAGGTGGAGAGGCGGCTCCGTACGGGTGGTACCCACCTCCGCTCCTCCCCGCTGGGTCCCTGGGAGGGGGGCCGCTCTGGCACATAAAGCATCCGCAGAGCTACTTTTCTTCACAACAGAGAGACACCCAAGCTGGTCTCACTTCACCGCCACCCCATGTTCCCCCAAAGCAACAACTTCCAGGAACTCTCCCCTCAGGAGGCCGCATGGGAACAAAGGCCGAACAGAGTGGGTGAACCGAGAGATGGCTGACAGCGTTAGGGTCCTTTCGGGTGAAGAGACCTAAGGGCCCGAGAGGATATTATTAGCATTTTGCTTTAAATGTTGTTGCATCTGAATCTCTGCAGTGGGGAGGGCACAGGGAAGAGTGTGAAAAAGAGCCAGATTAAGCAGAGCAATATTTCTTTATTTTCCCTAAAATGACAAGCTTTGGCCATCTGTTCCTATTGCATCAACCCATTCAAAATACTAAAATGCAAATTCCTCGCCGTCAGCCAGGGCCTTTCAGATGAGAAATGACCAAACCTTCCCTGATTTCAGCCTCTGGAGACAGGCGTGCCACCTGCAGCTGGGCCAGCGCTCTCGAGCCCCCCAGTGAGAAACACCTGATGTGGCAGAATCCTCGCCCCCTCCCTCCCTCCCACGCAGGACACGGCGTCACCTGAAGACACTGCTGTGTGGGGTTCTCCTGGCACCCTCGGCCCGCACACCGGAACTGCCACCCAGCAGGTCCCAGTAAACATTGCTTGAAGGAATACATGCGTGAATGAGTAATTCCCCCCCCCCCCCCCCCC
>NW_005370710.1:2823889-2826041 GCF_000412655.1 Myotis brandtii
CCCCCAGTTTTTGTTGGTTTGTTGTTTGTTTCTGTCCAGGAAAATGGGAGGAGAAAGAACAAAAAACCAAGATCCTCCTGGCAGGAAGGGCGAGTCGACAGAAACTTGGCATCCCTTCGTGCCTCCTTCCCCTTTGAGGGAAATAACTGTGCCCTTGAATTTCTCCACTAACTCACCAAGGAGGAACCGAAATTAAAAACCTTGGAGAGTAATTAGCAACAAAACGTTCTGATGTCAAGAAGTGCATTTTATGGGACCATATTTATAATATTAATTGGGCCTCTGCGTAGCCAAATGGTGAAATTATTGCTCCCATACAAGTGGGCCCAGAAGAGAAAAACAGCCCAAAATAGCACAGATATTGCAAAGCAGGACAGAGGTGATTTCTCTCCGCGCGAGAAGCGACCAATTGCAGTGCCTTCCCCAATCCGCTTGCGTGAAGTGCAAAAGGAATCCTGTGGGGCGCAGCCGCGCCCACCCCATCTCTGAATTGCTCCGGGGCTGGAGCTGGAAAGGGAGCAGAGCCCGCTCCCACCACACCGCATGATTTTCACCCGGAGGTGTGAGGCGTTTTAACCAGTCACTCACCATGTGTTTATTGAGCACCTATTATGGGCCAGGGCAGGGAAAGCTCACGGTCTTTCCCATTACAGAGTTTGCCATCCAGTTGCGGGGGGGGAGAGACACTGAACCAATTATCACACCGAGGAATCTCTAATTAAAGACATAAGTTCTAGGGCAGAAGAGCACAGTGTACAAAGCGAGCACCCGCCTGGGGACCTGACCTAGTTTGGTAAATCCGGGAAGACTTCTTGGAGGAAACAGTGTTTAAACTGGCACCTGACAACGCAGATGAGTCAGCCACGTACAGAAGGAGAGAAAGTGCTCTGGGCAGAGGGAGCAGTATTTGGGGAGGTAGGTCTGGTGAGGAGGGAGCTGGATGTATCCGAGATATGAAAAGGTCAGTGTGGCCCTAGCCAGTTTGGCTCAGTGGATAGAGCGTCGGCCTGTGGGTCCCGGGTTCGATTCCGTCAAGGGCACATGTCCGGGTTGCGGGCTCTGTCTCCAGTAGGGGGCATGCAGGAAGCAGCCGATCAATTATTCTCTCTCATCATTGATGTTTCTCTCTCTCTCTCTCTCTCTCTCTCTCTCTCTCTCTCCCTCCCTCCCTCCCTCCCTCTTCCTTCCTCTCTGAAATCAATAAAAATATAGAAAGGAAAAAAGAGGCCAGTGTGATCAGGATGTGACAAGTGACCAAGCAAGTGGACGGTGGGAAGAGATGTGGCTGCAGAGGGCGGCAGGGTTGTGTCTTGGGGCTTTCTGGGACCCATGACATGGGGGCAACAACCATTGCCAGGGGCGGAAGCAGAGGTGAGAGATGTAAGAAGGGGCCCTACGGCCAGGCCCCTCAGGGGGATCCTGGGCTTGTTGGGGGGACAACCCAGGCAAAGGCCCATCCCCTGGAGTCCTGGGCTCGGCTGCATATTTGCACATTCCCCACCCTCCAAACACCTGTGCACTCCCCACCCAGGGCCACCCGGCTTCCCCTCCTCGTCGAGCCAAGCCTTCCTGGATCTCAACATGCTCCCCTGAGTGTAGGCGGAGCCCCACCTCCCAAGACGCAGTCATGGTTTAGGGAGCCCTCGGGGAGTGATCTGGACCAGGAGCCGTGTGATTTCTCATGAGAGCTTCTTGCCAGGTGGCCCCTGCTGAAACCCCAACCCCAACCTGCCAGTCTAGGCCCATGGTCGGCAAACTGCGGCTCGCGAGCCACATGCGGCTCTTTGGCCCCTTAAGTGTGGCTCTTCCACAAAATACCATGTGCGGACTGCCAGGCCTTGGGCTTTTTCAAGTGGCCTCGAAACGTACGAGTCGAGCGTGAGGTCTCTGGGTTCATATCTAAATCCGGATCCTTCCCAGCAAGGTGACCCCAAGCCCGTTGCTTAACCCTTCTCCCCGCGGCTCTCTCCTCGGAGGCCCGGGAAGAATAACAGCTTCTCCGTCAGGGATGCCAGGAGTGGGGAGCCGGGAAGCGCTCCCAGGGCTCGCACAGGGTAAGCATTCCCTCCACACTGGCCCTCGCCCGCTCCCCACCCCCTCAGATTGCCTCCCAGAAGTGCCGGGTCCCCTGGCATTTGGGGAACCAGGCTGA
>NW_005370710.1:2826141-2833178 GCF_000412655.1 Myotis brandtii
CTGGGCTGGCCTCCCACGCCCGCCTCTCACCAGCCCCTTCTCTCTAGTCAACACCAAAAGGTATTGATTTCCCTGAGCTGTTTCCCGGAGAACCGCATGCGCCCTCGGTCCCCCTCCGGGGCCCTCACCTCCCCTGCTCACAGCAGCTGCCCAGAGCCACGGGGTCCCCGGCTGCCCGCCGAGGCCCAGCCCTGCTTCCCTTGGCGCCGGTGTAAAGGTCAACGCGACTTTCCCCCCATTATTGCCCTGTGTCTTGTCACACAGACTCTGTTTCATGCATTAGTCACCGTCTTGCTATCAAATTAAATATTCCTCGGTGGTTATTTTTAGAGAAATCTTTTTCTAACAGTACGTGGCGCAGTGATGTGTGAGCACCCACAGCTCTGGAATCCAGCAGGAGCCGGCGGTCCGAGCCGCGTGAGGCTCCGGTTCCTGGGACAGCAGCAGCCCGGGCCGCCGTGGGGGGTGTCACCCAGCTCTGTCCCTGGGGCTCCTCACTCCCGGGTGGGGATAACCCCGGGAAAGGCCCAAAGGAGGCTCTTGGCACAAGTGCGAGTGAAGCAAAGCATGCAGGTGCCACCCCGGCCGCGTGTGTGACTCGCTCCTCGTTCCTAGGACACGGGCACTGGTCCTGATTGTGCCCCTAACCCCCACCCCCCCCAGCCTTCATCAGTGAGGAAGGTAATGCTTTGGCCTCCATCTGTGTTTTCATTTCATCTCTCAACTTGTCCAGAAGTTGGCTGGGCGAAGGGCACTGCTTCAGGAGCGACCTCTCAGAGGGTACCTGTGGGCTACAAATGCTGCGGACGGTCAGGGCGGGAGGCCACGCGGACCGAGAGATCTGGGAAGGCCTGGCTGAGGAGGCTGGTGGAACACGGCTCAGGAGTAGAGGCCTCCTCTCGGTGGAGGCCGCAGGCACCAGGGCGCAGAGAGAAGCAGAGACGGGTAGGAAGCAGTGGCCTGACATCTCCTTGGGAGAGGTGGCAGGCGGGTGAAGACAGGTGACAGTTCCTAGCAGTCGGTAGAGGGCAGGCTGGCCAGTCGGTCAAGGTCAAGGGATGCTTCCAAAGTCTTGCCAGGTCCAGGAGCGGTGACAGGGGACGGAGTCACTGACGGGTTCGGGGAGGATCGGCGGGGCAGGCTGGGAGGCTGCTGTGACGGGGCCATGGTTCCCTGAGGTCAGGATGTGGGTCTGGCCTGGGGAAGTGGCCCTGAAAACCGGGCAGAAGGGACCACAACAGGCCTCAGGAGGAAGCAGGCGGCCATGGAAACTGGCTGGCAGGGGCGTGGGAGACACAAAGGTTGACCTTGGACCCCACAGTGGGCGAGCACAGCCTGGCAGGGCCTGGGGAGCCATGGGGAGAGCCCACACGGAAAGTTACACGCGTGAGTCACTGGGTGGGATCTGCTCCCTCCCAGGGGGGGACATAGAACCAGTACAGGAACAAATGGGAAAAGGAGCATCTTCCCTAACCATCAAAGGCAGACGAGGCTGCCATGAGATCCCTTCTCTGGCCCATCGAATGCAGAGAGAAGTGTAAAGGACAGCACACAGGCAGGCAGGCAGGTGAGCACAGACTGCTCTGTGTGATCCTCAGCGGGGGTCCAAATGCCCCCTGCCCGCTCTACACCGCAAGCGGGTATCATAAACCCCCAAAACGCCAGTTCTGTGGAAATGGGGCGAGGGCAAGCGCCACCCCCATAGATATCAATACAAGATCGTCTATCAAGGTTGGGAGTAACCCAAATACCACCATGGGATAAGTCCATTAAACATGAGGTGCTACCCAAGCAATGTTATGCAACCAATAGCAACGGAAGCCGCATATCAACATGGCGAACATCTGTTATGTAACATGGAGTGAACGACAATCGGGCCCGGCCCTCCGTTCACAGCACAATTGTAATTATGCAAAAACAACCGGATGTAGAAACGACCCAGAGTGAGACAGACCGGTTCCCCTCTTTCCCGCAGTTCCCCAGTGAGCACGTGTGGCGTTTCTGACAAACTTGCCCGTGGAAAGCAGGGCGGCTTTCTCGGGAAACGACACACGTGGGCAGCACGAGGGGCTGGGCGGCCCCGCATCCCGCTGCCCTCACTCTGGAGGCTGCCCTCCTACCCTTTGGGGAGCCTGTCCCTCCTGTGATGAGCGAGGAGGACTTCTAGAAGCTGGGTTCTCGGGATGGAGAGCCAGGGACGGCCCTGGCCAGGGTTCCATGTCCGCGTCCTCTCCTCTCTCCGCAGCCTGTCTGGCCTCCACATCCCCCCTGGCAGCCGGAGGTCTTTGTTAAACTGTAAATCCCAGCGTGGGATTCCTCCAGCGGAAAGAATGGCCTCCCAAGAAACGAAACGTCAGCCACTTCCTTCGTCCTACTCTGCTGTCGCCACTGCCATTCTGTGTTGTGTTAGAAGTCCCTGCCTGTGCACAGGCAAGAAAAACAGAGGCGGAAAGATTGGGAGGGAAGAAGCGGAGCTGCCTTTATTCACAGGTGATGTTACTGTGAATGTAGAAAACTACTGGAACTAGTGAGTAAATTTAGCCGTGTCCCAGGATGCGAGGTTAACAGGTAAAAATCAATTGCATTTTGATAAACTAGTAATACACTACTGGGAAATTTTTAAAAATTTTAATTCTACTTGCAATAGTGTCCAAAATAAAAAAATGCTAGCAATTAATGCAATGCACGATGTGCAAGACTGTGAAATATTGCTGAGAAAAATGAAAGAAAACCTAAGTAAATAGAAAGATATGCCACGGTCATGGATCGAATGTAATCAATACAGGATGATATTGCCAAATATATAGACAATCAGGTGATCAGTGGAAAAGAAGAGAGTCCAGAACTAGACCCGCACATGTACAGTCAAGTGATATTTGATGAGTGTCATCAGAATTCAACGGGGAGAGAAATCTTCGTTTTTCTTCAAGAATGGTCCTGTCTAGATATCCATGTGGGGAGAATATAAGCCTCAAACCTGAGCTCCCACTACACTCCAAAATCAACCACAGGGGGGGTCATGGCCCCACATGTAAAAATCAAGATTCTAGGAAAGAAGGAAAAATAAAAGGTATGTGTGTGACCTTGGACTAAGCACAGCTTTATTAGAGAGGACACAGAGAGAACTAATTATACAAGAAAAGGCGATAAAGTGAACTTCACGTCCTTCATCCTCCTCCTCCTCAGAGGCCTTCCCTGAGCCTCCTGTCGCAGCTGTCACCCCACTTTGGCTATGGCCCTGTGATCATAGGACTCCCATCTGCTTAGCTCTCCCCAGCCCACAGCCCGGGAGGCCTGCCCCAGGAGACACTCCCACCAGCGCATCCCCTCGTCTTGTGCAGTGAGCAGCCCTGTGCCCCACCGTCCCTGGATCCCCTCAGGACCCTGTGAGGACAGATTCTCTGGACCTGCCTGGCTACCATTGGACAGAGCCTCCTCTGCCTCGCCTGTCCTCCCTCATAGCCCTGGCCAACTCCGCTGCATAGACCACTAGACCCTGGCCTGCCCGGGACCTTCAGAGAGAGAGGCCCCAAGCGCAGGCGGGCAGCTCAATCAGACAGGGGCTCTGACTGCAGCTGGAAAGCCCTTTTCATAAATCTTTGTCCATCCAAATCTGGCTTGCCTTTCAAATTTATATGTCACCACCTCTGGGAAGCCTTCTATGATTGCCCCCAGTCGAAAGTAGCATTCCTTTCTCTGACCCCCTGCAGCAGAGAGGGCAGTGGCTACGAGCTTGGGGCTCAGTTTCTCCATGTGTAAGTTGGGAATGTGAGGACTGAGATGACCCAGGTAAAGCGCCAGCACCCTCCCGGCACACAGTAGGCACTTATTCAATGGCAGCTGTTCATCATGATGTTATGGTCTCCCCCTCCACCCAGGCAAGACCACAGCTCCTCAAGCTCTGGCACACAGTAGGCATCTACTGAATGCTCACCCGGCTGACCAGCAGGTGGCCCCACACCCTAATTAACCTGCCCTGCCCAGCTGCTCTGAGCCCAGCTGCTTCTCCTGGTCAGGAAACAGAGGGCAGGGCTGGCAGAGCCCGGGCAGATCAGCATGTCACCGAGTAGGCAAGTGGGCTGCATGGTGAGCAAGGCCTTCAGACTTGGCCCCCCTCTCCCTGTCTCCACCGCAGCCCTGCCCACCTTGGGAGGATTGAGGCCCAGCAAAGTGGGAGGATTGATACGCCCGAGACCATAATCTGTCAACTATCCCTGATTCATCAGTGTCTCATTCTGCTGATGGGGAACCTCAAACAGAACAGCCACCCCAGACTCTTCAGTGCCAGGGCTGGTGGTTAGAGCATGGCCCTTGCACTGAAGGGTCTTGGGTTCAATTCCCGGTCAAGGGCACGTACCTGGGTTGCAGTTCACTCCCTGCTCCCAGTCAGGGCACCTGCGGGAGGCAACATGTGGATGATTCTCTCCCTCTGTCTCTCTGAAAAGCAATGGGAAAAATGCTCTCAGGTGAGGATGACACCAACAAAACAGCCTTGCCCACGGCTTCCAGCGGTTCTCAACCTTCCTAATGCCGCGACCCTTTCATACAGTTCCTCATGTTGTGGTGACCCCCAACCATAAAATTGTTTTCGTTGCTACTTCATAACTGTAATGTTGCTGCTGTTATGAATCGTCATGTAAATATCTGATATGCAGGATGTATTTTCAGGGGTCGCGACCCACAGGTTGAGAACCGCTGATTGCAAACCAAAGCACGGGTCTCCTGGCTCTAAACAAAATAACCCCACACGCAGGGCGGGCGGTGGGCTTCCCAGACCCCTCCCTGCCTGCTGGCCTCCACCCCGAGGAGCGACCATGCAGGCTGCCCAGAGGGACAAAGGGAGGAACGTCCCAGCTGGCTGCGGGGCAGCTGTGAGGACGCACTAGGGGTGCGAAGGGCTCAGCAGCCAGGTCCGGAGACAGCTGCCCGGGCTGTGCCCTCTCCCTGCCCAGGCGGGAGCTGCAGGCTCTCCTGGGAACCTCGAGGCCCCTGCAGGGCTCGCGGCAGAGGCGTGTTGAGGCTCAATTGTGACCCGGCGGTGGAGGGGCTGGTAGCGGCGGAGGGAGACGGGTGCAGAATAGCAATGAGCCCGGCCGCTGGAAGCCAGCCAGTGCCAGGTTGGCAAGGCAGAGCACCCTGCTCTCGGCTGGGTCAGGGGGGCATCCCTGGGAAGACACATCTCACGCGCATGCACGGGTGCACACACATGCACACACACAAGCGCCCCCACGTGCACATGTGTGAAGACTCCTCATGGCTTTATTGGAAGCTCCCAGGGAAGCGACCTGGAACCCCGCAAATGCCTGCGTCTGAACAGGCTGAGGCGAGCGTGTGGCCACTTGGCTGCTCAGCCACCCGGTCCCAGCGGACCCTCAGGGAGTGGCTCCCACTTCCCAGACAGCCTCGCGGAGGCCAAACAGGCTGATCTGGCCAGGCAGCCGGCCCCCTGGCCTTGGTTTTCGAGAGCTGAGGGCTCGGCCCGGGGCTGGGCTTGTCGCTCGTCCAGGCTCCTCATGGGAAGCGACCTGGCAGACTGGAGACTTGGGGAGACCCTTCCATCCGCTCCTCTAACTGCCTCTGCTCCCCCCCAACAGCACGGGGCCACGGGTGCCAGCGGGAATCCTTCCCTGGGACTTCAGGCGACAGACGCCCGAGCAGAGGCCGAGACGGCCGAAGCCATGGTCCTGCGTGTGGAGGCCATGCCGGCGGGGAAGATCAAGGTCGGCCCCAGGAGATACAGACAGGCAGAGCTGAGGGGCGCAGTCCCTGCAGTTCTGCATCAACCCGGAACCTATAGGCACATCCCAGCCACTGGGGCGCGTACATTCCCCCTTTTGGCTTAAACTGGCCGGTGACATCTCCTTCCCCACCACGTCCTGCCTTCACAGACCGTCTCACGCCCGAGATGCAACACGTGTCCGTGTGGTATTTTATTCTTCCCCTCGCGAGGGTGAACTCCCGGGGGTGAGACTCTGTCCGTGGCTCCCACGCTGCCTCCTGCCCCCAGCGCGGGGTCTCAGGCCAGGGGGGTGCTCGGTAGCCAAGGGGAGGAGTCCGTGTCTCCGCAGCTCGGTGACTAGACAGACACCACCCGCCTTTGCATCCGCCATCATTTCACTGGGCAGAGTGCACGACGAGGCGGGTCTGAACCACAGCCTCCGTGAGACCCAGAATTCCTCGGGGGAGCCAGGCGCCCCTCAGAAGGGTGGGCCCCCTCCGTGAAGCCCAGGGCTGGAGCCGAGGTCCAGGAAGCCACGTGATGCTGCTCTGGAGAGCGGGCCCTGGGGAGTGAGCCCCACAGGTGGACAAAGCCTGGTTTTCTGTGTGGAAAACCCGGAGGTAGATCTGGGGCTGGATTGATTTTCCCTCGAGCAACTCCCAGCACTTCTCTCCCTGACGGCTCAGGTTGCTGGGACGGCAAATGGGTGCTGGGCACGAGCCCTGTGCCAGGCGCCCCTCAGCCCTTCACATGCATCATGGGCCGGAGCCCGCAGATGACTCCCAGGTGGGCACTATCGTCCCACTACACAGAGGAGGAAACTGAGGCAGGAAAGCTGGAGGCCGTGTGCAAGGTCGCCAGGCAGGAAGCAGCGCACAACTCAGGACTGGGAGCCTGTCCCTGCCTCCCAGCACCTCCTCACTCCCCCACACCCCGGGGGAGAGAGGGCGAGCTGCTGCGGAGCCCATGAGCCCTCGAAATCTGGGAGGTTTCAGGATAGGAGCGGGGTGGGGGGGGCGGGGAGGGGATATGCCACAGTCAGGGCCCCCCTCGAGGCTGCCCACGGGGCCCCTCAGGGTTGAGGGTGCTCCGCTGCTGGAGTCATTGTCAAAAGGCAGTCTCCAGCGTCCCGCCCTCTCCCCTCCCCAACATTCTCGCTGCCAAATGAAATCTGGCAGCTTCTGAAAATAGCTCAGCGCTGCAGCAGGCACTGTGCCTGCCCTTCAGCAGGCTGGCACACAGCTGGGGGCGGCCGCTGTGGGCAGACGCTGGCGCACACGGGGCCGGGGGTGGGTGTCACACACACACTGCACAGCTG
>NW_005370710.1:2833270-2841417 GCF_000412655.1 Myotis brandtii
GCCAGCCGGCCCGCTCATCGGTCCGAGGCACCCTCTCCAATGAGTGTAAAATCACTCGTGGGTGCGAGTGGCTGCCCTCGGCCACTTTTGGCCACTCATACAGACGGAGAGAAGCCAGGAGCCGGGGGAAATGCCAAATGGTGTTTATTCATCGGACCACCCAGCAGGGCTTCCCCGTGTGGCGCGGTCTGGGTTTCCCGCCAGGAAAGGGCTTGGAGCCGGGAACCAGGCTGGGCGTCAGGCACTTGGCAGACCCGATCGGGGGCATGTGGCGCTGGGTGAGCCTGGGTGAGCCTGGAGGGATGCTCGCTCCGGCGCGGAGGCTGGCTGAGCCTGCAGCCTCGGGGAGACCAGAGAGGCTGAGAGTGAGGGGGCAGGCGTGGGAGAAAGACAGCCTCCCCCGAAGGCAAAGGCAGACCGACCCTCAATGGCCCCTTCTCCCTCCCTTTCGCACTCACTCACTCAGCATTCACAGACAGCAACTCTGTCCCTGGTCACCATGGCAACCAATGGCCAGATGCCTTTCCCAAGGCCAGGCCCATCTGCCCACCCCACAGGGGGGCATTTTCATAGTAGGAGGGAAGCCCAGCCACAACTCCCGTGGCCTAGAAGTCTAAGGCACAGCCAGGGCAGGGCCGAGCCACGGCCAGGGCAGGACCAGCCACGGCCAGGGCAGTGTGGCGCTGGGTGAGCCTGAAGGAATGCTCACTCCGGCGCGGGCCGGGACCAGACTTTCAAAGCGTCACTCAGCAGCCTCCCACCACCTCGGGTCTGATGTGGGTAAAAAGAGGCCCCTGAGCCCTGGCCAGTTTGGCTCAGTGGATAGAGCGTCGGCTGGAGGACTGAAGGGTCCTGGGTTCGATTCTGATCAAGGGCACGTACCTCGGTTGCAGGCTCTATCCCTGCCCTGGTTGGGGTACATGGGGGAGGCAACCCATCGATGTGTCTCTCTCACATTGATGTTTCTTTCTCTCCTCCTGCCCTCCCCTACACTCTCTCTAGGAAAAATAAAAAAAGGAAAGAGAGAGAGAGAGAGAGAGAGAGAGAGAGAGAGAGAGAGCCTGATGAACAGGGAGCCTCCTGGCCCCGCCCGCAGCCATCCACTCCCACTGCAGTCCCCCGAGCCCACCAGGGCAGGCGGAGAACGAACCATCATGGGGAGAGGCCCTCCGGCCTGGGATCCCGGGAGCAGGTGGGAGCAGAGGAACTGGCTTTTGTCACAGTGACATTTTCCAAAGTAGAAAAGTGTTAAAAATACCTCCCACCCTCTGCTGAGATGAGAGGCCACTCTTTGGGGGGGGGGGGGTAACAGGAGGGCTGGGCCAGGGCCTGGGGAGGAGGAGCCCCAAGGGCCCTGTGGGATGGGGGTGCAAGATGGGGACCACCCCGGGAGGCAGGCTGGCTGAGCCTGCAGCCTCGGGGAGACCAGAGAGGCTGAGAGTGAGGGGGCAGGCGTGGGAGAAAGACAGCCTCCCCCGAAGGCAAAGGCAGACCGACCCTCAATGGCCCCTTCTCCCTCCCTTGCGCACTCACTCACTCAGCACTCACAGACAGCAACTCTGTCCCTGGTCACCATGGCAACCAATGGCCAGATGCCTTTCCCAAGGCCAGGCCCATCTGCCCACCCCACAGGGGGGCATTTTCATAGTAGGAGGGAAGCCCAGCCACAACTCCCGTGGCCTAGAAGTCTAAGGCACGGCCAGGGCAGGGCCGAGCCATGGCCAGGGCAGGACCAGCCACGGCCAGGGCAGGGCATCCGGGCGAAGGCACTGCAGCGGCAGGGGTGGCTCCCCGGCCCCAGGCTCTGCCCTCTCAGGCCAGCGCCTGCACTGGGGCGCTGAAGGGGGTGTGGGGTCACAGTCCCCCCTCCTGAAGTTCCAAGTAGCAAATTAAAACACAACAAAATAGTCCTTGTGTTTAAAAAAAAAATGACCTGGGCCCTCTGTGTCGGGGCCTCAGCCCCTGCAGTCCGTCCCGCAGGCTCCGAGGCCCGGGAGCTACTGGTTGTTGCAGCCCTGCGAGGCCGAGGAGCCCGCCTGCTTCTTCCTCCGCTTGTTCAGGAGCCGGTTGTTCGAGGTCTTCAGGTCCTTGATCTTCACCTGGTCGTAGTCCACCCGCATGGTCGCCAGGGCACTGGTCATCTCCTCCTGGGACAGACGTCAGGATGAACCGACCTCCATGGCCAGCACCCTCCCGCCTGGCGGCCCCTTCGTAGAGTCAGCAAAGGCGATGACACCTCTGCTGCCCAAGGACCTACTGTGTGCCCAGCACGAGGCCTGTCTGTGCGCACCACACGGTCCTCCCCACGGTCCTCTGTGGTGGACACGGTGCTCCCCCGCGAAGGCGCAGGAAGTGACTAATGACTCCCTGGGCCCACGCCCGGGAGAGCAGGACAGGGACCTGCACCGTGTCACGGGCTCAGAACCACGAGGCCGGCAGGGACACTATCTTACTGGACACGCAGGCACGGGGGCCTGAGGACTGTGCCCGGGGAGGCGGGGGTTCTGAGCTGCGGCCCCATACGCTGCTGCGTCTAAAACCAGGCTGAACACCCCCCCAGTGGTGTAGATCATAAGACGGGTACGGCCAAAGCCCCCTGGGTGAGGGAGTGAGCGGGCGCTCCGCCCAGGAGGGGGCAGTGCAGCGCCATGTGCCATGGGGGGACCGCTGGTGCAGTCACGGAGACATGGTGCTCCAGGCACGGGGCCGGGGCCAAAGACCCAGGCTCTGAGTAGCCATCACCCTGGTGGGACCTGCAGGGAGAGCGAGGCCGAGTTCACCCACCTTGACTTCGTCCCAGTGGTCTCTGTCCTCCTGCAGCACTCGGGCCGTGTGCAGCGGGGTCTGCGGCACCACCGTGGATTGCTGGAAGGGGCCGGCGCCCGGGTTAGAGCCTGCGGGCACCCGGTGGCGGGCACATCACTGGCTCCCCCCACCCCTTCTCCCCGGCTCAGATGGGGAAACCGAGGCTCGGGGAGCTGAAGGAGCCTGGCGGGGGCAGCGGCAAGGTGAGGTTGTAGGCGGGGCACTGCCTCACATCTGTGGCTCGCGCCAAGGCCCCCCGAGCCATCGCCCGCCCGCCTGGCAGCACTGCTGGCCACCCTGCCCACCACAGGCGGTGCTCACGTTGATCCAGGGGTGGTTCATGAACTGCGTGATGGTCAGGCGCTCCGTGGGGTCCGTCTTCAGCAGGAGGCGGATCAGCTGCTTGGCTAGGACGAGAGGGGCGGGGGGAGGGCACAGCCCCCCGTCGTGCCCCAGACACCACAAGCTTCCCGACTCCTAACCCACGTTGTCAGCCTGCCGGGGTCCGGGGCCATGTGCTGAGCAGCCGTGGGAAACAGACATAGGCAGGCCTGCCCGTGGTCCCCGCAGGGAAATAGGGATGGGGCCCGGGCGTTAGAGGGAGCTTCAAGGAGGCAAATGCTGAGCCTATCTGACAGAGATAGAAACCGAAGTTCCAAAAAGTCAGGTGACCTGCCTCGGGGCACACAGCTGGCAGGCAGGGGAGCCAGCCCTTGAACACAGGGGGGTCTGACCCCCGAGTGGGGTCTGCAGGGTGAAGGCTGAGGGTCCGGTGCAGAGGCTCACTCACCGTCCTCGGAGACCTCCGACCACTCGGGGTTGGGGAAGCCGTACTGGCCCAGGCGGATCCTGCGCTTCATGCCCGGGGAGATGGCCTGGCCCGTGTTGGAGTAGAAGGGCGGGAAGCCGCACAGGCTGCGGAGGGCGGAGGGTGTTGGCACCAGTGGGGGCAGTGCCAGGGCGGACCTTTCTCCTCCCCCGGCTCCTAACTGGGGAGACAGGCAGCCGGACGCCATGGCAACAATGCCAGCCCTCTGTCCCGTCCCCCCTCCCCCCCGCCCCCCCAGGAGTTTCTGCCCTTGGTGTGGACAGGCCTCAGGCGGCCCGGAGGAGGGGCATCCCATGACCGGGGGAAGGGCAGCCTATGGTTCTGAGGGTACATGGGGTGCAGGAGGCGGAGACGGTTGTACTCACAGGATGTACATGATGACGCCCAGGGACCACATGTCACATGACTTGTCATACTTCTCCGGACCCAGGACCTCAGGAGCTACAGGGCAGAGGGCACAGAAGGGTCTCAGCCCCGAGGGTCTTGGAGCCCAGGCGGGAGCCTGAAGCCCGGGCAGGTGGGGAACAGGAGCCAGGCGAGGGAGCAGGGCTGAGCAGACTGGTGTCTGGCACCGTCTGGGAAGGCAGCATGTGTGTGAAGTTGGGGGAGGAAACGCAGCTCCCCGAAGAAGCAAACCGCGTCCAGGCTGGGCGTGAGGAAGGAGCCTCCCAGCTCCATCGGGCCGGGCTCAGCCGAGGGGGGAGGAGAGAAAGGCCGGCCTGGGGCTCGGCCAGGTCCAGTCACAGGTGCGAGGGCCTCAGCCCCAGGTGCCCTGTGTCCTCTGCCTCCCCGACACACAGGGCAAGGAGGGGTGGGGCAGGGCTCTGGACCCCAGTCCGCTTGGCCACCATCCATGGGCCTGGGTCTTCCCTCCAGGGCGATGGGATGGGTCGGCCAGAAGATTGAGGTTGAAAGGCTGCACACAGGTCCTGACACACAGAGGGCCCTGTCAGCCGTCTCGGGGGCCTGGCGCCCCTCGCAGCTCCCGGAAGGCTCCTGGGGAGGAGAGCCCTCGGCGAAGGCGGCATCACCCCACGCCCCGTGGGGCACCTTCAGCAGGGATGCCTCCGGATCTGAGGGCTGCCCGTCCACAGGGAGCGAGGAACTTTCCAGGAAGCACGAGTGTGTGCACCCCGGTGCCGTCCGGCCACAGGAGGCGGCTGGAGCCCGCGCCCCTCCGGTAGGAGGACAGGCCTGCCCACTTTCCGCATCTGAGTCCCAGGAAGATAAGCACCGGAGAGAGAAAACCCAGGGCTGAGCAGACTTTATCACGTATATATTTAGAGCTGCTGTGATGTCATCCGGCTCACAGGCCACAGCCAGAATTTTCCTGGATCTATTTTCAAAAGCAGAAGCTGAAGTTCGGAAGAATATTTTTGCAGCCTCCAGCCCCCCACCTCACTGCCTCCACGCACACAGAATGCCCCTCCCTCGCTACCGGGCTTTAACCCTTTGGCTTCTGCAACCCACCGGCGCCCCACGCCACGGCGGGTGCGGTGTGGGAAGGGGGGGACACACCATTCCCGAGGACTCACCCACGTAATAGGGAGTGTAGCAGGGTGTCTGCAGGGCATTCTGGGTGGTCTCCTTGGCAAAGCCGAAGTCGGTGAGCTTGAGCACCGCGTCTTTCTCCTTGGACGTGTAGAGCAGGTTTTCGGGCTGGGCCAGGCAGAGAAGACATGGGTCTGGAGCAAGGCACCAGGTGGGGACAGAGTCCCAAGGTGACCTTTCGCCAGCTTCCTCCCTCTCTCACCCCAGCTGGCCCATGAGGAGAGGAGGCAGGGTGGGGGGTGAGGTGCCAGTGTCGAGCCAGGGAAAGCTCTTTCCCGGGTTCGAGTGAGATGACTTGACCTCGGATTGGGATCACACGGGGAAGCAGGTTTTGTCTACACAAGGGAAGGTTTTCCTCCCCTCGGGAAAAAGGAAGCCAGCGCCAAAGCAAAGCAAGGGCTCACAGAGGGCTGCAGGTGGACCCAGAATCCTAGGAGAACTGCGGGGGGGGGGGGCGCAGTACCGGCCAGAGGAAGGCCCGGATGCAGCAGCTGGACCACAGCTGGACCGCAGCTCCCTGGCCCAGGGAGGGAATAGGCCTCGGGAGGCTAAGCTCTGGGCCTGGGCAGGCTCGTGCAGGGTGGCCGCAGTTTGCATTCCACCGGCCTGATCATGACCTCTAAGACCCAGTCCCCCCTGGAGAGGAAGGCGGGAGGGCCGCGGTGGGTGAAGCCATCCACGGAAAGAGCAAGCAGCCCTGGCAACTGGACCCACTGTGGCTCCTTCCTCCTCGCCGCCTAGCGAATGGCTTCTTTCCCTAAAAAGGCTGGCATTAGAGGGCTCGACCTCTAACTATGGCTGTCACCTCACAGAAGCCCCAACGGTGTCAGGCAGCCCTGCCTGAGGCCCAGCACAGGACGTGTTCACAAAATTCCTTGCTGAATAAAATGAATGAACCAACCCGTGTGGCAACTTCATGGCCTTGGGCATGACAATCTCTTCCCGAGCCTCAGTTTTCTCATCTGTCAAATGGGCACTGGCCCCTAACCTCACAGGGTTAGGTGAGGGTTAAACGAGATGTTCGCCGGGGCCTCCTGGCTTGAAGCAGGCACTCAGCTAGGCTTGTAGCTACTGGGTCAGAGTCTGAAGGCATCGAGGAGACCCGCGTGGCCGCAGCAGCACGAGTGAGCTGGAGCCAGGGGAGAAGAGACTGAAGACCAGCCTGGGCCAGGAGCAGAGCCCTTGAAGGACTCGGCCTCCAGGCACTGGGTGCTGGGTGCTGGGGGTTGTGACTCACACTTCCTCCTTTGGCCCCCCAACCCGAGTCCTGGAGCCTCACCTTGACGTCTCGGTGGGCGATATTCTGGCTGTGCAGGAACTGGATGGCGGTGCCAATATCACGCATGATCTCCGCAGCTTCTGCAGACACAGGAGGTTGAGTGATGCCAGTCAGAGGCCAGGCAGCCTGGGGTCCCCACCCCGTTACCCGCCTGGGACAGCACCAGATGGTGACAGGACTCCTGCATCCCAGAACCCCATCCCATACACCTACCCAGTCACCCTAACTTCCTCTGGGGATGCCTTAGCCCTCTTTCCTCAGGCCTGGGCCACCTCCACCCCAGGCCACGGAGAGACCATCTCCAACAGGTGTCCATCTACACACTCCCAGGACTCCCTGGGGAAGGAACACTGTCTCACCCTCTTGTTCAGCTGGGAAGACTGAGGCACAGAGAGGAGCAGGGCCTTGCCCAGCATCACACAGCAACTCTATGTGATCCCTCTCAGTCCGAATCCCCCTCTGCGCCCCCTCCCCCCGCCCCGAGACCCAGCTGCGGCGTGTACCTCTCTCAGTGAAAGCCTGGTCGCCACGCTCCTGAATCCTGCTGAACAACTCACCACCCTCCATGCTGTAAGAGAAGGTGGCTGTGAGCGGGGCAGGACGACCGGGCGCCAGCCTGCCCCTGCCCCTGCCCCTGCCCCTGCCCCTGCCCCTGCCACAGGCTCAGGCTCAGACCCTCTGCTCTTCCCTGGGGAAGTCACTGGCAGCTCCCTGGGCCTCGAACAGCCTAGAGCATGGTAGCTGTCAGCTTGAGTGGGTTGAACTGAACTCTTAGAAGGAGGGGAGGGTGGTGAGCTCAGACCCTCCCCAGGAGTCCCGGGAACCTCGGGGTCCCAACGAGGCGGGGGCCGCACCACTCCATGATGATGAGCAGACAGCGCTTGTTGCGGTGCATGTTCTCGTACACGTCGAGGATGCGCACGATGTGGGGGCCGCCCGACGCCTGCCAGTGCTGCTCCACTTCCTGCCGGGCCTTGGGGCTGTCGTACAGGACCTGGAGGCAGCACAGACAGCGTCAGGCTCGCGGCACCCGGGACAGAGCCGCTGCCCCCCGAACCCCGCAGAGAGGGACCTGCCCCTGGGCACCCAGCTTATGGAGCACACAGCGAGGGTGTGAATCCAAGTTTCCCTGGTGCGGGCTCCAGGGGGTGAGGTCAGCCCCAAGCAGCTTGGCTGGGGCCTGGGAAGGCCCTGGGAGGGGCAGCCCCTGCCTCCCTTCTCGGGGCGGCAAGTGAAGTGGAAATGGAACGGGTTTCAAGTCCAATGGCACATGGGCTGTGGGACCCAGGCCAGGGCCACACATGGGATGGCACAGGGTTGTGGGCCCAGAAAGAGAGTCTGGGGGCAGAGAGGACCCCAGCTGAGGGAGGTGACGGCCTGGTGGGGTGCAGTCCGGGTTTGGGGCTAAATTTCTCCCATGACTCAGTGTGACCCAGGCAAACTTTCCCAGCTCCCAGCGCAGCCCACAGCTCTGCACAACGGAGCGATGGCAGAGTCATCCCCACAGGATGCAGCGCCCAAGGCAGGAAGCGGTGGGCGGCGCAGGGATCCTCACTCAGGCTCGCTCAGCCCTGGGCGATGGCTGCCACCAGAAGGCCAGTCTCAGGAAATCAGCGTGGCCTGGAGTGCGGAGAAGTCAGCTGCCCCGAGATGGGGAGAGCAGCAACAGGCCCTCCCCCCCAC
>NW_005370710.1:2841434-2846360 GCF_000412655.1 Myotis brandtii
ACACCCCACACCCCCCCCCCGCAAGGCTGGGTTTCCAGCCCAGCAGGGCTGAGGACCCGGGCGGGAACCCAAGGCTGGGGTTCAGGTCAGCTCCCCCTCTCTCAGCACCCACAGAACCTGGGCCACCCTGGCCGTGGTCTCCTTCTCTGCTGCACACAGTGCCGGGCAGGCTCTGGGCCCGAGCGCTCTAGGCTCGGGTGGGAGGAAGGCGGTGGGTGCGGCATTGGCTGCCCCTTCATTTCTGGAGCAGCTCACCTCGCCTCTAGCCTGGGGGTGCAGGGAGCTCCAGCTCTGGGGGCCCTGCTCCACTGCCCAGCCTGGGAACCAGGGCTCGCTTGCTCCTGCTGCCCTGAGCTCACAGAGCCCCTCCATGCTGTGCCCACACAGCCCCACCGACCAGCTTCTTGCTCACGGTGCTGGGGGAAGAGGCTCGGCCGTCCCACTCCCCACATCAGCCCCGACTGTGTCCTGAGGTGGCTCTAGCGAGGGGCACGCCAGTCCTTAGCCAGAGGACCCGAGACACACCATCCTCCCTCCCTGCTCTGTCTCTCTGCACCCCTTTCCTCCTTGGCCTCCTGCCTGACCTGACCCTGTCCTGCTGGGACCTCAGGCTGGCTCCTGGACCCCTCCTCATTCTGCCTCACTCTGGCATCTCTACCTCCACCAAAGCCCCCTCTCTTCTCTAAACACTCCCAAGCCCGCAGCTGGAACACTCTCTGTGCTGTCCTCAGCCCACCTGGCCCTTCACTTCTCCCCCCTTTAAGTCCACCCCCAACCCTGTCCCCTTGGCGCCCGGGGCTCGCCTTCCTCTCCCCCCTTACTCCTCTTCCTCTGGCCACAGGCCAGGGCACACATGGGATGGCACAGGGTTGTGGACAGAGAGGACCCTCGTTGAGGGAGGTGGGGTTCTAGCCAGAGGATGCACTTGCTGGTCCCACACAGGCCGCACTCTCGCCCTCTCCTTCTCCTGGGGAGGAGCCTCCTGGGCTCAGCTCAGGCGCCTCCTCCTCTGGAAGTCCTCCCAGCACCTGCCCCATGGTCTGTGCCTCTGTCCCTCCCACCAGGCCGAAGCAGCTTGAGGGCAGAGGCAGGTCTGTAAAGCTGGGGACCCCAGGCAGGGGCCTGGCCCCAAACACTGGGCTCCCCAACGAGGGGGCGGGGATGCGGGAGGGGCTGTGGCGGGAGGGGGCCTGAGGTCTCGGAGGGGAGAGGAGGCGGGCAGAGAGCTTCACAGCCCTGCACCCTGTGCTCGCTGAGGTGGAGGAAGGCGGAGCTGCCCTGAGCCACAGCTTCCCGATGCCTCCCCCCCCACTCAGTGCATATTTAGGGACTCATTTCCCACACAAGTTAAAATAGTGCTTCTCTGAGTGCCAAGGCCCCGAGAACAGGCCCAGGAGCAGGGAGACGCTGACCCTAGAAAACGCAGATGCCACCACCGGCCTGGCCTCTCTGCAGGGCCCACCCGGGCCCAGCTGCCAAGAAATCTCCCAGCTGCCACTCTCCATCCCTCCACGGGGTGTGGTCCCAAACCTCTTAGAGCCTCAGCTTCCTTCTCTCCCTTCCCCACAGCCAGAGACTTCTTCTCTTCTAGGCACCCTTCCAGTGTCACCTCCTCTCAGAAGCCCTCCCTGACTACGCTGTCTAAAGAGGGTCTCAAGGGTCCCTCGTTTCCTCTCCACCCTTTCTTTGTCTTCCTTGATGTACATTGTTTACTGAGGTATACTTTACGTACAGCAAAATGCACCAATTCCAAGAGTCTAGTTCTAGGAGGTATTCTGTTGTTCTTTTTATTACCAGTTCAATGAATTCTGACAACTGTACACACCCCTGGAACCCACACCCCCATCTGACAGAAAGCATTTCCAGCTCTCGGGAAAGCTCCCCCTCGTCCCCTTTTACCTCCCTCCTGGGTAGCACTGGCTCACAACCTACAATTAGCTGTCCCTTTTGAGAACCCTAATCGCACGCGTGTGTGCGCACGCGCGCACACACACACACGCATACACATACACACACACACACACATGCACTTTCAACGTGCCTGGCTCTGTTCGGAGCCCTTTATAAATATTAGGAAGAAGGGACTTCATTCTCACCATCTTCAGCTGAGAAATGGAGACCCAGAGAGAAGTAGCCGGTCCCAGCTCATGCAGCTGTTTCCCCGCCAGGCAGCCACCATGCTGCCTCCCTCATCAGACGGTGGGCCCAGAGGGGCAGGGCCAGTCCGCCGGGTCACCTCTGGGTCCCGGGGCGGAGGCACAGGGCCTGGCAGAGAGCACTGGCTCAGAGAACGTTTACCAACGTAATGACCAGATCTAAAAGCGGAGGGCGACAGCAAGAGCCTTCACAGCGCATCGCGAGGACGGAGGGAGAGGAGCGATGGGGACCCAGGAAGGCTCAGCACGTGAGACAGGAGAGGCGGCCACGCTGTCCCACTGCTCCTCACCCTCCCTCACGGGTGAGCCAGGCCTCGCCCCCTCTCCTAGGGGCCCATCCTGACGGCTGCGGCCCACAGGCCATTGCTGCCGACCGGCTCCATCCACGCTCCCCTCGGGAAAGCCGTCCCCGGCAAAGCCCAGCTCCGAGGCCTGGCAAGGAGCGCGGGGCTAGGACGGGAGGCCCAGGTTCCGCTCCTGTGCTCAGTGCGACCTGGGGCCAGTCCTCTGCTCCTCTGGCCTGTGGCTCCCTAATGCGAAACTGCAGGCCTTGGGCTAGATTGGGGGAGGGAAACGAAAGGGAGACCTCGGCCCCGGCCGGTTTGCCCAGTGGGTGGAGCGTCGGCCTGCGGACTGAAGGGTCCCGGGTTCAATTCCGGACAAGGGCATGTACCTTGGTTGTGGGCTCAATTCCCAGTAGGGGGCGTGCAGGAGGCAGCCTATCAGTGTTTCTCTCCCATTGATGTTTCTAACTCTCTATCCCTCTCCTTTCCTCTCTGTAAAAAATCAATAAAATATATATTTTTTAAAAAGCGGGGAGACCTCTGATCAGGGGCTCCTTGCAGAGGACCTAGTGTAGCCCCACTCCCATATCCCTGCCCCCATGGAGTAGCCCCTGGGTCTCCATGACCCCAAATCCAAGTGCTTGAACCCAAAGGGGGCCACCCGGCATGTTGGTCCCCAGGCACAGCTTCGAAGAAAAGAAGATGGGGTGGCCTTCTGGCAACCCAGCAGCAATTCCCTTCTTTCACTCCCACCCTCCACCCCCTGGGCTCTCCAGGGGTCCCCCAAAGCTGGAGGGTCTGCGATGGCTCCCAACAGGAATCCCCACACCTGGGAGATGCGATCCCGGCTGTGCGCGAGGCGTGGCCCAGGGACGTGCCAGGAGCATGGAATGTGAGATGACATTCCCTTTTTTGTTGTTATATATTTTTTATTGATTTCAGAGAGGAAGGGTAAGGGAGAGAGAGATAGAAACATCAGTGATGAGAGAGAATCATGGATCAGCTGCCTCCTGCACGCCCCCCTACTGGGGGTGGAGCCTGCAATCCGGGCATGTGCCCTGACCGGGAATCAAACCGTGACCTCCTGGTTCATAGGTCAATACTCAACCACTGAGCCACGCCGGCCGGGCGACATTTCCTTTTTTATTTTTAGAGAGAATGAAAGGGAGGGAGGAGAGGGAGAGAGTGAAGCATCAACCTGAGAGAGACACATCGACTGGTTGCCTCCCACACATGCCCCGACCCGGCCAGGGATGGAACCTGCAACCCAGGTACATGCCCTTGACTGGGAATCGAACCCGAGACCCTTTGGTCCGAGGGCTGGCACTCTAACCACTGAGCAAAGTGGCCAGGGCAAGAGGCCATTTCCTTGCTCGAAGGACACTGCTCTAGCCTCAGGCTTTGGCCAGTGGTTTCGCCTCCCTTCTCCCCTCACTCTCTTTTGCCGAATTCTCTTACCCGCCTCCCGAGCTGGATGGCCGAGTCCCCTACCACCCACACCGGACCCGGGCCCCGCCCTGCAAAGGATGAGGGCGGAGGAGCCCACGCCTCCAGCATCGCCTCAGAACGGGCCTCACCTCCACACACTCCCCACCCCAGGACGGAGGCGCCTGTGGGCGGAGGAATCTTCCGTGCAGGAGCTGGGCAGGCAGCAGCAGCATCTGCCGCTGGAAACACAGTTCGCCATTGACAAACACGCCCCTGTGTCTCACGGGAACGCTGGTGCCGCCCTGTGAGGCAAGCAGGGCGGGACCCGCCCAGTTGACAGACTGAGGCAAGAGGCTCGGGAGGGTGAGTCATGATCTGGCTGCGGGACGGCGGGGCTGGGATCCACGCAGCCCCTCCCTGAGAGGCCATGTCAGGAGCGGGTGCCCCAAGCTGGAGAGGCTCTGGCCAAAACTACAGCTCTCAAGACTCGGGAAACCCGTTCCGAAATAACTGTGTGCCTCGGTGCACGGGCGTGTGCACGAGCAGGGATGTGTGGGGCGGGGGGGTGCATGGGAACACGGGTACATGCAGGTATAGGGGGTGCGTGTGGGGGAGTGGGTATAGGGAGGATCGGGGGTGTGAGTGTGTGGACCTGTGGCTCCAGCCTCTGGGATGTGGACTTTGAACCCCCGGAGAATGGGGCCATCCATCTGTCCATTTATTCATCTAGTATTTCCTCCTCCTCTGAAGTGCCTGGCAGAGAACTGGCACAGAGAAGTGCCCAAGAAAGGCTGGGGTCCTGCTGTCACAGCCCAACCTGTGACAGACAGCCTTGCCCACGCAGGTGACCACGCCAGACCCTCTGCTCGGACCTCCGCTCCCACTGAGGCCCCATCCCCGCGGCGCTGCCCAGAACTGAGAGCCGGATGTCTGCAGCCCCCAGCCCCGCACATGCTCAGTGCCCGAAGCCAGCTCCCCGGGGCTGGCTCTCCTCAGATGACAGTGTTCACAGGTGTCCATCTGTCTCACACACACAGGGGCCCCGGGCCACCAGCCTG
>NW_005370710.1:2846475-2853668 GCF_000412655.1 Myotis brandtii
AACCCCGCCCCCCTTCGGGGGCAGCACGCGGCCTACAATCTCTCCCATCAGTCAGGCGCCGCCAAGTGAAGAAATACGGATGCTGGGTTTCGTGACAACCCACAGCCCCAGAGATCCTCCCTCCAACAAGGGAGCTGTGGAGGCAGGCACCCCGTCCTCCCTCCCTGCCTCGGGGCCACTGCGAGTCCCCGATGTCACTGCCCGGCTCCCTGACCACGGGGCTGCCGGCATTCATAACCCGACAGCGTGACGGGAGCCAAGTAAGACAACCCCTGTTCCTCTTTAGAAGGAAGAGAACGGAAAATGCAGCGAAGCCCACGGAGGTCCATCACTGATCGAGCACACGCTTCCCTTCTGAGCTTCCTGGTGGTCTTGGTGAGGAAGGAAGCCGGGTCAGGGAGCACCTCACTGCTCCCTGAACTCCCGCGGAGACCAAGTTCTTACAGCGATTTAGCATTAGCTGCTCCTGAGGGACCAGTACGACAGCCGGCAACGCCTTCAACAATAACTGTGCAAAAGATACAGAGTCAAATGACCGCATCCAATATGGAGCTTCATCAAGACTGGGGCGAGCACACGGCATTGTAGCCTGGCATGAGACCAGCACTTGGCACTGTCGCCTGGCACACCAGCAAGAGCGCTGAGATAACATCACGAGGCCCCTAACTTTCCTGGGCTTCCAGCTTCGTCCTGGGCCGGAGTATGGACAGGGGAGTGGCAGGAGGGGCTGGCATGGCCCTGACACCTCCTCCCCCTCCTGGGGTCTCCTCCGAGCCCCAGCAAGGGCAGGCACCGCAGTGCACATGCTCAGCGCCGAACATGGTGGCGGCGGAACCGAACAGAATATTATAGAAAAACGCGGGCTTTCAACTCCACCTTCTTCCCTGTGGGGAACCTCTGTTCTCTGCAGGGGAGCTTGTGGGGGAGAAAAGCACTTTGCATCTGCCACACGCCCTCCTTGACGGGCCTTTTCAGCTCAGCCACATCCGAGGTCCCTGTGGCTCCCAGCGCTGAGGTCACCGGGGATTATCTTCCCCTGGGTCAGGGCACACTCCACCCTGCCCCTGGCCGGCCAGCGTGGCCCTTGCTGGCTGCTCTCCACTCGGAGCAGAGGCCTGAGCCCCAGGGATGGGACAGTACAGACTGACCTCGAGTTCAGGGTTCAGAGCAGGAATGTCCTTTTTTTAATCCTCACCTGAGGATATGTTTTTATTGATTTTATTTTATTTTTTAAGAGAGAGAGAATGAGAGGAAAAGGGGGGATGGGGGAGAGAAACGATTGCCTCCCGTACAGGCTGCACTGGGGATGGAACCCCCAACCTAGGTATGTGCCCTGACCAGGAATCGAACTCACAACCGTTTGGTGCCCAGGACGATGTTCCAACCAACGGAGCCACCGGGCCAGGGCAGGCATGTCCTGCAAAGGCCTCAGTATCTTCCTTATCGAGCCAGAGCCGCCCTCACCAAGGGCACCAGAGCTATTTGGGGAGCTGCCTGCCAGCATCAAGTCTAACATCTTAGCCACCGTTTCGCACTTAGCGCCTCAGACGGGTGCCATTACTCTCGCGCACTCATTTCCTGGCTTTCCCAGCTCATTACGGGAGCTAATGGAACCACTTGCGCAGCTCTGGGTGAGCTGGCCTCGCGCCAGATCAGACCTCGCTTCATTAGGCCCTGACCGTGTCCGGCCCCGTCTCACCGGCCGCTGACTCCTCCGCCTCCGCGGCTCACTCCACTCCCGACCCCACCTGCCCGGGCCCCGGCTGGATGCTCACCCTTCCGGGCAGTGTGACTGCCCGCCCTGGCGCCCTGCCAGCGCCGTGTCCTGAGAAGGCCCAGCACCCTCCCTCCGCTGGGAGAAGCTGCGACTCTGACGCGTTAAGTGACTTGCAAAGTCACAGGGCTGAGCAGTGAGAGTCGGATCCCCACCGGACCTGTCGGCCCCGGGCAGTGGGACCATGCGGACAGCTGCTGGGCGCTTGGCCCCACGCCCCTGGCTCGAGACCAGGCTGGGCCCTGTGGTCATTACAGCAGCGATGGGCCGGGAACCCTGCCCTGGGCCAGCCGGTCACACCCTGAGCTCTCGCCCTTCCCTGGCCATCAGTAACCATCACAGCCGGTCACACGGCCCACACGGCCACCTGCAAGTCCCAGAGTCCTTTGGGACCGGGACTCAGCCCTCAGGCCCAGGGAGGCCTGCCCATTGCACAGATCCCTTCCCCACTCCTGCGCTCATTTGCCGGCCCTGCCTGGGGGCCAGGCCCAGAGCTGGGTACCGGCTGCCACCGGTGCCGATGTGGGTCCAAGGATGAGTTACCGCCCATTCGGATGCCTGATGAGGACACAGGGCCTCGGGGACTGGTCCTGGCTCCTTCTCCTTCTGTCCAGAGCCAGGACCTGGCAGAGCAGGCAAGATGGGAAAGGGCAGCCCCTCCTGAGGGGACCCAGGAACAAGGAGGGCCCCCAAACAGCCGCTGCCCGCCCAGGCCGAGGCCTGAGTACCGGCTGGGGGTGGGGGGAGGGGTGGCCGGAGCTGCCAGGTCAGGAACCTCCCTGACCTCCCACCAGAGTCCCGGAGGGGAGGGAGTGGCCGAGGCGGTCTTCCCAGGAAACTGCCGCGCGCATTTTGAAACTGTCAGGTCTCAGGAACATAGAACCCTTTAATTGGCTAAATTTTGGTGGCCTCAGTTTACCTACTGCCCACCAGCCACAGACAACCTGGAAACAAAGCCGGTCTGGGGAGGGGTGGGGAGGGGTGGAGAGGGTGGGGTATGCTCCCAGGCAAGGAGGGGGAGGGACAGCGGGAACATGAGTGCTCACTGGGGTGGGGGCGGCGGCAGGGCATCCCCGTGCCTCAGGCCACAGACCAGGCACTAGCGAGGACCAGCTGTGGCCACAGGGCTCCAGGTTAGACGGACCTGGATGGCAGATGCAGAGGCCAGTCCAGCCTCCACTCACCTGTGGCTTCAGGCAGGCCAGTCACCTCTCTGTGCCTCACTTGGCCCAGTGTGGAGAATGGGGGCAGTGGCAGTACTCATGTCCGAGGACGGAATGGGAACACACAGAGCTAGGACCAGCCCACGCTGCGTGCGGAGAGTGGAAATGGGCCCCGAGGCTCACGCGGCCTCAGCATTTCCCCGGGCCTCCCTGAGGTGGCCGCATGCTCCTCACCACGCAGACCCCCCAATCCAGCAGGTTGCAGGAAATGGTCTCAGACGCTGGGAGGGGCAGGACTGGACTGGGCTTTGCAAAAGTGGATCGAGACTCTATTGATACTGTTTTGCTGTGAAAGGCACAGTGAGGAGGGGCAGACCCCCAGGCAGGGGGGTGGGCTGATCTCAGGGGAGGGACCCTGGTGGGAGGAAGCAAGACTGAGAGCCGGGGACCCCAGCCAGGGCACTAGCCCAGCTGCCGGCCTTGGCAGCACAGCGGGGCACAGCACGCCCTCAGCCCTCAGACACATGCACCCTTTTGAACAACGGTCCCCCGTGCAGAGCGTGTGGTGGGCCTCCCCAGGCCCCAGCTTCCCACCTGTGAAATGGGCACGCACCCTCCTCACACAGGGCAGGGGCCGGGCAGGTCTGGGACTCTCAGCATCTGCCTTAGGGTGGAGGCGGGGAAAGAGGCCCCGAGAGAGCTCTGACTCCCCCTCTCCCAAGGCTGCCCCCAGGTAAGCGGCAGGATCTGAACTCCCTCCACCAGGCAGCTGCCAGGTCTGGCCTTCCACCCACCGGCTTCCCGGAGGGGCCGGGAGGGGCCACCCCAGCGCCCTGTGACCCCTGGGGACCCTGCCTGCACACTCAGAGGGTCCAGGTCTGTTTTCCTCCTCTAACTTCGTAGAGGAAGGAAGGGTTTTCCTGTCAAAACCAGCTCCGTAATTGGTGAACATCACCGTGGTGCTATTTCTTCTGTGATGGTATAAAAATAGAATGTTTTCATCCTAAGACTGCGGAATTTTAGCAAACACAAGTGTTTTATTCTAATCTCAGAAAGAACGCCCCTTCCATGGTCCCTCCTCCTGAAGGGCCGCGGAATGTGTCTCAGCTGGCCCACTGCGCCCCGGGACGCCTGCGGGGCCGGCACAGGGCACAGAGGGCAGCCCATGTCCCCAAGCAGGAGGGGGCGGCCAGGGCAAGTGCGGCCAGGCCTAGGTGACCCCGCTGAGACACTGCAGTCCGAGTCCCTGGCTCTCAGAGAGTGAGAGCTGGTCTCTCTCACCTGGAGGAGATGCCACAAAGATGGACAAAGGAATAAGAAGTGGGGGGCGTTGGGGGCACTGGCCTGGCAACCCCGGAGGCATGGCGCAGAGGCCTAGGGACCCTCCAATCCCACCTCCTTGCCTGTCTCCATCTCTCCCCGCTCCCTTGGCTTCATCCCTGTCCCTGCAGCTCCCCTCACAGGCCTGGCTGAGCACAGGCAGCCATGGCCCTGCTCAGGCAAGGGAGCTGGATCCCAGCCTCCCCTGACCCCTGACCCCTCTCTCCCTGTGCCGTTCAGCCGGAGGGCTCCCAGGCTCCGCCCAGCCAGCTCCTGGCAACGTGCCTCGCTTCCCGGATCTGCCGAGGAGCCATGGACGTCGCCCTGGTCGGTGGATCAGTTGGTCAGCGCATCGCCCTGTGCACCGAAGGGTCACGGGTTTGATTCCTGGTCAGAGCATGTGCCCAGGTTGTGGGCTCGATCCCGGTTGGGGTGCATGCCTGAGGCAACCGAAAAACGTTTCTCTCTCACATCGATGTTTATTTCCCTCTCTCTTGCCCCCTCCCTTCTGCTCCCTCTAGAATCACTGAAATTCATGTCCTCGCGTGAGGATTTAAGAAAAGGAGCCCTAGATGTGATAAGGGGAAGCAGGGGAGGGAGGAAGGCCCGGCCCCCAGGAGACCAGGTGGCCTCACTGAGGGACACTCCTGCCATGGGAATGGCTGCAGTGACGGTCCCCTCTCTCCGGCCTTCCTAGGGCACAGCGCCCTGGCACAGGCTCAGCCTGACTCCGGGTGTAAGGGGCCTGGCGTCCAGTGGAGAAGGGTCTTCGACCTGAGTCATGTCCCAGAGCTCCGGTCCCTAGCGGAGCCCAGACCCTGCGGGCAGTGCCACCACGGCTGACTGTCCCCTGGGAATCTCGGGAGGGCATCTTGGGGTGTCCTCTAGCCACTCCCTGCAAGCGCAGCTCCAGCAGGGGGCAAGGTGGGGCCCACCACCCGCGCGCTTCCTGGCACTGCCCGCCAGAAGGGGGCCCTGGTCCAGCAGAGCACCCAGCCCTCCTCTTCCAGGTAGTCAGGCTGCGACCAGAGGCCCTGCCCCTGATCCCCGTGGAGCCCGCACACAGGGGGGTGGCTGAGAGCCACGACCTGGCTGCCAGACTGGCTGGGGTTCCAGCCCAGCCTGGGCGTGTCCCTGCGATGTGACACCCTGACTGAGCAGCTCTGCCCGTCCCAACCGCAGTCTCTGCATCCGTGCCATGGTGGTGGCAACAACCCACTCTGAGGCCCTGCCGTGTCGTGTTCAGCGGGTGCTCTCATCCCCAACCCCCAGCCCTGTGCCACCGCCCACCGGGGACACGCAGAGCCACCGGCCCTGTGCCGCGTTCTGAGAAAGGGGCTGGTTACGCGGGGCGCCTGCAGGACAAGCTGTGCGTCCCTCAGGGAGGCTGCGCCCTCAGAGCCCTGGCCCTTCGTGCCCTAAAAATAGCCTCTGAGCTTCGCTGAGGTGAGGGGTCAGGTGCGGGGTGCAGGCCGCAGTCAGCTGCTCCGGGCGCGCGTGCCAGGCAGTGAGGGACAGTGGGCACCGTGTGCCCTCCGAGGTGGAGGCAGGCTGCGTGCACCTCCCATCTCAAGCCTCCCAGCCCCTCCACAGGTGCCTCCCTGGCTCGGAGGCGCTGCCTCAGGCGCCAGCAAGAGTCTCAGGCCGCTGAGCCATAAAAGGAGCCCCGACAGCAGGGGCCGCGGCAGAAGCTGACTTCCCACACTCCGCGGGGCGCCTCCGGTCACACGCTTGGCCCAAATGCTCCTGACTCCGCTGCTCCAGCTGCCAAGGCCGCCAGCACCTCGCCAAGGCCAGCAGCAGGAGGGCACTGTGAGTGGCCTGGGCACAGCCAGGCGCTCCTCCTTCCTGTCCCACATCCCCGCCCCGTCGGTCCTCTGCCTGCCTCAGCCCACAGGCTGCAGAGAAGAGGCCCCGCCAGCCCGGAGCCATGAGGCACCCAGAGAGCAGCAGCGCCCAATGGGACGGACGGGGCGGCAGCAGAAGAAACAGCTGAGAAAGGAGAAATGGGGGGGAATGGAAGGCAGAGGAGACAGACAGACAGACAGACAGAAAGCGCCACAAAGAGAAAGCAACAGGGACAGAGCCCTCGTCGAAAGATGATGGAAACTTAATTCCAAACCTGCAAGGAGCCCACAGCCACTGTTCGGCGTCTCAGATCTGCCCAGCGCTGCAAGGCCTCCGGGGCTCCTGTCCCCTAACAGCCGCCTCAGCCCTGCACTAAGCCAGCGCCCCCGGTTCCCACGCAGCAGGGTCTTCATCACATCACAGGCCCTGATCCACTTAGTTCCACCGAGGGGGCGGGGCAGCCCGGGACCTGAGCTCCTTTCACCCCCTTTCTCACCCCACAGGGGCTGGCTCCCCAGGTTCAGGGTGAATACAAGTGAGTCCTCAGAAGGCCAATACTGTCCACCCAAAAGCGGCCAGGCCGCTCCCAATGAGCCCAGGCTGCCCCGAATGTGCCCAGGCCTCCCAGAATGTGCCCAAGCCGCCCCGAATGCGCCCAGGCCGCCCCAAACGAGGGCTCTGCCCCCCAAGGAAGCTGCTGCCTGCGCTGTCCCGGCAGGAACGGGGGAGCGTCACGCCCAGGGCTGGCTGCACCACAAAGGCGATTTTGCAGACGATTCCGGAACTATCCTCATCCACGGTCACTCGGGGAGAGAGTGGCAGGAGGGTTTCAAGCCCGGAGCCTGCTCCTCCCTCCACCCCCGGCCGCCCCTCCCGTGGGCTCACGCAGGGTCTCGAATGGATGGGGTGAGGACGGCAGAACCAAAGTTCTCCAGGGAAAGGACAGCACCCGGGGTCACGCTGCCCCAGATCAGCAGACCCGGGCGCGCGGGGCTCGGCGCACTGTGGCCAGGGATGCTGGGAGCACCTCACCCAGGGTCTGGCCTGGTGCCTCACCTTCGGGTACCGGCAGCCAGCGGCCAGGCTGG
>NW_005370710.1:2853972-2859234 GCF_000412655.1 Myotis brandtii
GCACTGCCCCTTGCAGGGTCTCCCCCCCACGATGATGCCCACGTGGAAGAACAGCTTCCCCCGGGGCGAACCCTGGCGGGCATCACCTGCTGCCAGGAAGGCCAGGCCCGGCCTGCACAGCCTGAGCTGAAGGACACGCTGTGGCGCTCCACACGGGCCCTGGGATGCTGTGACCGCAAGCTCTGCGAGCAGGAGGGAGGCCCCACCGACAGGCCGCTGGTGGGTGAGGTGTGAGCCTGAGGGGCAGTCCCCGCCGACCTTTTGGCCTCATCCTCCAAGGCCCGACACAAAGGCCTCTTGCACGCAGCCCCTCCGTCCTCCACGGCCCCCAGGGTGTGCCGGGGCCTGGACACCAGCCCCGCTGAGAGCGGCCACATCCTGCCGGACAGGCGGCGAGTGGGAAGTGGCACCCACAGCGGGCACTGAGCTGTCACGCCAGGCAGGTGGTCACACCCCCCGTGCCCGCACCCACGCCCTCCTCAGGCCGAAATCAGGCGGGAGACCCGGACGCGAGCAGGTCTGGACAGCTGGCCCAGCCCTCCGGGCCACACGCGTGGGCTGAACCACCACCTTTCTGAGGTGGCCCCGCAGCCACCCCAGTCCCCGCGCACTGACCCTGCGGGGTCACCACCTGTCCGTTCACACAGAGTCCTGTGTCGGCGGAGGTGTCGGCAAACCCCAGAGCAGCACGTGGGGCCCGGCCAGGGCTGCCAAGGAGCCATGGAGGACGATGCCAGGTCCCTCCCAAGAGCCACGTGTCAGAGACCCTCCCGTAGCCCACAGGTTTGCACCAGGCGCGCTGAGGTGACTTCGGTGCTAAATCCCAGCCCTGCCACTCACCAGCTGTGCCCCTCGGGCAAGTGGCTCACCTCTCTGAACCCCAGTGTCTCCATCCACGAAATGGGGATGACAGGAGTTGGGTAAGCTAGCACGTGTGTGTGACGCATGGAAAGCGGGGCCTGCCCGACAGAAGGCTCTGGATGAGAGCGTTAGCTGTCGATGAGAATCCTAGAATCCACAACACCAGAGCCTAGAGCAGTGATGGCGAACCTTTTGAGCTCGGTGTGTCAGCATTTTGAAAAACCCTAACTTAACTCTGGTGCCGTGTCACATATAGAAATTTTTTGATATTTCCAACCATAGTAAAACAAAGATGTATATTTTTGATATTTATTTTATATATTTAAATGCCATTTAACAAAGAAAAATCAACCAAAAAAATGAGTTCGCGTGTCACCTCTGACACGCGTGTCATAGGTTCGCCATCACTGGCCTAGAGCCTGGAGAGCTGGCACTGGCTCCTGATGGGAGTCCCAGCAGAGGGGGCCCCGCCGGGAGGCGGGCGAGCAGCTTCTAAGGCTGTGGGCGAGGCCCGCGGGGCAGGGCGCACAGCATCTCCGAACAAGACGCTCCCGCTGGAAACTCCACTATTGCGTTTCTCAGGGTTCGATGCCTCCTGAGGATCCTCGGGTAAAAAGCAAAGTGCCAGCCGGGCAGCCAGCAGGCTCCGCCAGCGTGGGCACCTGGGCACCTGACACACTTCCCTCCCACAACATGGGCCTGGGGAGAAGCTCGGGGCGCTGACAACACGGCTGGGGACTCGTGGACAGGGCCGCCAGCCCCTCCGTCCACTTCCTGATATGGTGACTCAGTAGCAAGCGCCCCTGCAAAAGCTGCCCTGACCGGTCTGGAGAGCTGCCGAATGAGAAAGCACCTGGCCTGCTGGCAGCCCCACCCAGCCCCAAATCCGGCTCCGCAGCGCCAGCTCCCACAGGCCAGCCGCACCCATGGAGCGATGCGGGGATCTCCCAGGCATGCGCACCCAGCGCCCCGCCACCCCACTCTCTCTGACAAAGACCCGAAGAGGAGGGCGCTGGGAGCCCCGAGGGCCTCCAACATGCTCCAGCGGTCAGGGCAGAGGGCCCCACCCAGCCCCCAAGACCAGCGAGCGGGGCAAGAGGGAAGACTCCCTCTCCTTCCACGTGATGAACCGCTGTCTCCGCGAGGCCTTTCTTGCTTTTATTTACCTAAGCAAGTGCCATGGTTACATCCGCCTGCCAGGAGGCTGAGGACCACACGTGGGCTGGGCAGGAAGTCAGGCGGGGAGGGGATTCTGGCCTCTGCTGCGATCCCATCCCCATCGGGTCACATGACTTCTGACTACAACTCAGGTCCCAGTTTTCATCTCTGTGATCAGGATGGAGGGGCTGGGTCTCCAATGTGCTGGGGTCACTGGTGGGGACAGAGCTTCAGGGCTGTGCCCAGTTAGGAGGGACACTTTGGGGTGCCAATGAGCCAGTCAGGCCTGGGAGGGAGCACAGTCAAGAAGTCAGCAGGAGGCCGTCGCCAGCTCCCATACTCAGCAGGAGTCCAGCTCCTGCCCAGGGGACAGCAGCAAGCGCCCAGGGTGGCATGGAGAGCGGCGTGACTGCACTAGCTGCGGAGGCTGCCCTGGGAGGGAGCCCCTGAGTGTCAGCAAGGCCGTGGGGGACCCAGCCAGCGGTCAGGGCCGAGGGAAAGAGGAAGAGGCCCAGCTCCCCGGGAAGGAGGGGCCTGCTCCTCGAGGGCCCCCGCAGAACAGCCACAGCCAGGGGGACAGCGCCCACAGCTCTTCCTGTTCTGAGTGCCTGCTGGGCTCCAGGAGTCACGCTAAGCACTGTCTGCCTTCTTGGGCCACAAGGCCGAGAGGATGGGCCTGGAGAGAGGCCGGGGCACTAGGCCTGGACCACCAAGAAGGGCAGCGATGGGCTGAACGTGTCCAGGCTACTAGACGCAGACAGGCCAGCCTGGGGGACTGGGAGGGAGGTGCGGGGAGGCAGAAAGACACGGAGCCCAGGGGCCCACCTCGCTGACCTGGGCAGCTGGGGAGAGGGCGAGGCAGGGCAGAGAAAGGGCTGAGTCCCTGGGCCCTGGCCTGCCCAGGTGCTGAGGTGCCCAGGCCCCGGCCCTCCTGGGCAGGGGGCAGAGGCAGATGTCAGAGGAAAAATGCCACCTCCCTCCTCAAGGCGAGAGCCACCGCTCACAGGACAGGCCCCACATGCCAGAGGCTGTGCTAATCCCAGCTTGGAAGGTGTCATGCGAACCTCCCTGGCCGGGTAGGGACTGCCAGGTGTGGCCGCTGGTGTGAGGGGCCAAGAACGGGAAGTGGGGGCCAAACCTAATCCATGTCCCTCTCGAGGGCCAACGTGGGGCCAGGTCCCAAGCCAGGAGCCCTAGCCAGGCTCACCCATACAGCCTAACGGGTCCGGCGGGGGAGCCTGCTCCAGGCCGGCCCAGCTCCCAGGGAGCAGAGACGGCACTGAGGCCCCGCGTGCAGGAGCGGTGCTCTGGACGCTGCTGCAGTCAGAAGTGCCCCAAGTCCCTCATCAGACACGGCACCTACGGGGCAGGGCCCAGGCCCAGCCTGGTTAAAGCCAGTGCTGCCTGGGCCTCCCAAACTGCAGCCTCCCCCTCAGGCCTGCCTTGCTCACAGCACGGGGGCCAGGCAGAGCGCAGCCCTGGCTCACAGGGCCTTGGTACTAAGAAGAGATTCTCTGGCTCAGGCGGCCCCTCCCCACCCAGACTGCACCCTGACACTAACACGGGTGCAAGGGCTAAGGTGGTGCTGAGGGAGAGGGTGGACATGCTCACTTCTCACCCCCTGAGCCCATCCCCCCCTTAGAAGAGCCATCTTTTCCCTGAAGGACTCCAAGAACCCATTGAGGGCCCCAACCCCACCCCACTGCTGGGTCAGCAGGCAGAGGAGCTGTGTCTGAGACCTGGCCTCAGCAGCCCACCCCTGAGCCTCCTCTGGACCCAGGCTCCTGACCCCCAAGACCACCCAGGATACAACCCCCGCTATCAGCCCTAGCGCCCCTGGGAAAGACACAGGGAGCTGAGCCCAGGCTCCTGCTCAGACGCTTGCAGACCCTGTGCCCTAAATAAGTCCTGTCGCCTCCCCAGGCCTGCCTCGGGCCCTGTGCACATCGTCTCCTCCCCAGTTCACACCAACCCCTGTCTTCCCCCCCGCACAGAGGCAGAAACCTGCTTTCCAGACTCCAGAACCTAGTCCAAGGTCACGGAGCTGGCAAATGCAGGCCAGAGGTCAGAGCAGGACTGTGAGCTCAGGCTCAGAACGGCACCATCTGTAAAACGGGAAGGGCCTCTGCTGTGTTCTGACCTCCAGGAGCCACGCTCCGTGCCATGCTCTGCCCATCCAGGTGGCCCCAGCTGCAAGTGACTGAAGTGCTCAGATTCAAGGGATTCCGGGTCTGGGGCAGGGTCCCGGGCCTAGAACTAAGTGACTTAAGCCAGAACAGGGTGGCTAGATCAGCCACTCCCAGGACTCCCCCGATTCCACCTGCATCAGTGAGGTTTTAACCAGACCCCCTGGCAGCCTGTGGTGTCACATGGCTAGCTGCTGGCACCAGATGCAAGTGACTGAAGTGCTCAGATTCAAGGGATTCCGGGTCTGGGGCAGGGTCCCAGGCCTAGAACTAAGTGACTTAAGCCAGAACAGGGTGGCTAGATCAGCCACTCCCAGGACTCCCCCGATTCCACCTGCATCAGTGAGGTTTTAACCAGACCCCCTGGCAGCCTGTGGTGTCACATGGCTAGCTGGCTGGCCTGCCCTCTTCCCAGAAACCAGGCTGGGTCAGGCATGGAGCAGGGCTTGCCTTTTTCAACATGGGGCCTGTGACTCAGCTGCAGCCGTCAGCAGCCTCCTGCCCGCGGGTGTGATGGGCATCAGCCTTGCCCACCATGCAGCCTGGGAGGCTCCCAGGGCTCCAGCCAGGCAGGCAGGCAGGCAGGAGAAAGTAGCTCCCCCCGCCCCCCAAGCTTTGGTGGTTTCTCCGCCTCAGAGGGAAACTCAGACCCATTCCAACCACAAGCCCAGCCAGAACCCCAGGGCCAGGGGCCGCTCCTTCTCCACTTCCGGGTACAGCAGGCTCTACCCACACAGACTCCACCCTCTGCTCCCTGGGACACCAGGGGCTTCGCTGAGCTAAGCCTCAGTTTCCCGTCTCTAAAGCAGGCGGACCAGGAGCCTGGCCCCACAGGGGAGTGTGAGGCTGACACCTGATGCTGAATACAGGAAGCCTGGCGGGAGCCGCAGCCTCTGCTGCTGGCCCCTCGGGGTCACCGGGTGGGCGCGGGGAGGGTCACTGACCTTCAGGGCGCACTTCTGCCCCGTCCGCCGGTGGAAGCACTCCAGCACCTTGCCGTTCACGCCCAGGCCCAGCACCTGCTTGGACAACTGGTAGTCCTCGGTCACTGCGTGCT
>NW_005370710.1:2859805-2861012 GCF_000412655.1 Myotis brandtii
AAGCCGGGCCTGGTCAGCCTTAAAGGGCCAGGCGTTCCCAGGCAGGACGGGGCGGGGCGAGAACCCCAGGAGGCCCCACCCCCGGGCTGTGATTTGCATGGACGGGGGCGTGGCTTTCCGAGGGGCCGCAAAGACCCCGGCGCGAAACGGAGTCCCGCACGCGCTGTGCGAGCCCCTGATTTTACGAGCGATCCAGGAGTCTTGTTCCTCCACTTGAGTCGTGTTTTTCTCTCTTTAGACTGCCAGGCGGCCTCCAGTATGGCTTGTAAAGCTTGAGACTTCCTTAGTGGTGCCCAATCTAAAATCTCGATTTTTGCCCACCTGCTGAGTGAGATAGCATTTCGTTGTGACTCGCGTCTCTCTAGCACCGGCATCTCTCTCCTTGTGTGCACCCCCTGCTCATACCTTTGGTTTATTTTTTTTTTTCCCTTGGGAGACAACATCATTAACTCAGAAATCCTAAATTCCCATTTAATTTCCCCCTTAAAGTTTGGGCTTTTAGTATCGTGTTTAAAGTCTCCTCCTACCCTACCGGGCCAGTGTGGCTCGATCGGTCGGGGTTTCGTCCGGTGCACCGAAGGTCACGGGTTCTTCCCCGTGGAGGCCCTTGCTTGCAGGGAGCGGCTGATCAGTTGTGTCTCTCTCACACCCGTGTTTCTCTCTCTCTCTCTCTCTCTCTCTCTCTCTCTCTCCTCGCCTCTCCTCTCCTCTCCCCTTTCCTCCCCCGCTAAAATAAATGAAAAATAAAAACTCCTCCTCCCACACCCCGGTGGCAGATTCTCTATTAGTTTTCCGGTTTTCCCTTCCGCATGTAGGTAGGTCTGTTCTTAGGCTTCCTTACTTATTTTTGAGCCAATTTTCCCATCACAAGCTGTTAACTCTTATTTCACCAAGGAAATGGAGGCCCCGTGAGAGGGAGCAACTTGTCTAGAGCCGCAGGGGTGTTGCTGTCTCCTTGGACAAATCTGCTCCACCCCTGCATGTGTCCACCGCCCCCCTACCTGCCACAACCCCGAGGCTGGGGCTGAGGGAAGCCAGCCAGGCGGCTCACCTGGACTAGGCAGGTGCGGCTCGGTGCAGGAGCCCTACGCGTGCCTCTGCTGCCATCTACAGGCCACCCGCGGGACCGCAGGTGCCGGGGCCCCTGTCCTACCATAGGTGTGTCTAAGCTGCTCTCAGGCTTCGGGATTAGGGACCAGCGACCGCC
>NW_005370710.1:2861128-2865906 GCF_000412655.1 Myotis brandtii
CCCCCCGCGCGCGCCCCCCCCCCAATGCCTCAACACACAGACGCACGTGGAAGCCTGGGCTTCGGGTCCAGGCTCTTCAGAGCAGCAGCTCCTGGTGAGCGGGGACCCGCTGTGTGCAGACATTGAACTGAAGGCCCTTTGAGGCTGACGGAGCCTCCTAAGGTGACCTTCACACCAGCAGGGTTCCCTGAAACAGGAGGCCTGATGACCGCCTCAACTGACCTGCTGAACCGTTCTTCCCGGGCAGACGCTGGGTGGGTGCTCTACCTGGGCACCCAATCATCTCACTGGACTGGAAAAGCGAGGGCTGTACCCACCGCACACAGTCTACGCGGCAGACACACAGACAGAGAAACCCTGAGAGGCCAAGCAGCCTGCCAGAGGTCAGGAGCCCCCATCCCAACCCCAAAGAACAGCTCCAGGGCCCAGCTCTTACCCTCAAACTAGGCTCTCCTCTTGTGTGACTCCCTGACCCCTCCCACATCCACATGTACAAACACACTCTCACACAGCTCACATATACACACATGTCCACACATGTGTACACATGCACACAGACACACCAGCATGCACAAACACAGAACACACACTCTCACACACATTTATGCTCAGCTGGACCCAGGACCTCTGTCCCTGAGCCCCGTCTGAGAATCTGATCTGAGCTCTCAGAGCCTTGGAGGAAGCCTGAGATCTGGAAGCTTCCATTGCTTGGAAACTGGAGAAGGACCCTCCCTCTGGTTTGGGCCGGGTGAACCCGAAGCTGAGCAGAGTCCCACTCACATGCAAAGGACCTGGCAGCTGAGGGTGGGGCTGGGTCCTCTTCCCAGCCCAGGGCATCTCAGTGCATGCTCTGAGATAACCTGTTTTCTACAAATGGAGTTAATACCCGGCCGGCGTGGCTCAGGGGTTGAGCATCGACCTATGAACCAGGAGGTCACAGTTTGATTTCCAGTCAGGGCAAATGCCCGGGTTTCAGGCTCAATGCCCAGTGTGTGGCGCGCAGGAGGCAGCCGATCCATGATTCTCTCTCATCATTGATGTTACTCTCTCTCTCTCTCTCCCTCTCCCTTCCTCTATGAAATCAATAACAATATATTTTAAAATAAAAATGGAGTTCATTAGATTACAATTCCTCTAACATTTTTATAATTTTTCTTAAACTGGTGTCCTTTTCATTAAACTTTTAAATGTTTTTATTTTTATTGATTTCAGAGAGGAAGGGAGAGGGAAAGATAGAAACATCAATGATGAGAAAGAACCATTGATCGGCTGCCTCCTGCACGCCCCCTACTGGGGGTCAAGCCCACAACCCAGGCATGTGCCCTTGACTGGAATAGAACCTGGGACCCTTCAGTCCACAGGCCGATGCTCTATCCACTGAGCCAAACCAGCTAGGGCTAAACTTTTAAATTCCATAAGTAATACTTGCTTATTATAATAAATTCAAACTACGCAGAAATGTCCAAAGTCAGCCGTGGCTGTGCCTCTCCCCTGCAGTCTCCATAACCAATGCCAGTGCTCACACAGCACACACTCCCCACTTGGGTCCCACACAGACAGATGTTTGCACTTAACCCCGTGTGCCGAGCCGGCACAGCCATGGGTGAACCTGAGGGGGGCGGTGAAGGATTAAAGAAAACAGACAAGAGAATAAAGCTGGGGCTGGGTGAGATGCTCCTCTCGGATGGAGAGACAGTGCCACAGCCTGCAAGCCAAGTCTTTATTTTATAGCCAGATTCCAGGAGGCAAAGTAAGGGTGTGGTCAAGATGTTTACAATGTTCTCGCAGTTTTCGAATCAATCTACTCAACTACATGCACCTGATAAGCTTTGTTTACTTGCACCTCCCGCAGCCTATATCACTCAGCCACGTGGGGCCACAGGTTCGGACCATAAGGTCAAGCTTACAACTGTAGCCTTTGGACTTGCACGTGGTTTTGCCACGAGAGGAACGTGCCCTCTCATTAGTTCCAGGCTTGAACCTGTCCAAACGCTGGAGCTGCTCTCCACAACCCAGGAGTCAGAACACACAGTTTCTCCTCTCGCTGCTCCTGTTCCAGCAGCTGTCTGCCACAGCCACCTGCACACAGGGGAGGACTCAGTATTGGGGACGGCCGGGCTGGGGCAGGAGTGGGCTCATGGGGGCAGACTCTGCCACACGGACCTCGTGATACCTGCATGTCTCAGGGGATGGGACTAAGGCCTTTGGAATAGCCTACAGTGACCAGGGCCCAGTGAGTGCCCGGGAGAGCTCAGTACACACACACACACACACACACACTACACATGTGGTCGGTCCTTCAGCAGAGGAGAGACTGTACCTAGTGAGAATACAGAGACCAAACGAGCCCGACTTTGAGGAAGGCACTGCTGTGCACTGTTGTGACCTATCTGGTGACCGCTCTGGGTGGGGAGGGGCAGGGAGATCCTGGAGCGAGGCCCATCCCTGGGGGTTGGGGAGGGGGTCCCCTCCAAGGGACAATCTGTGTATGGATTTGCAAGTGAAACCAGGGGAGGAATGGCCAGTGGGTGGCAGTGTGGGACCAGCAGTCCGTAGGGACCTCCAGGAGCTGCCAGGCCAGGAGAGGTGGTAATGAGGTGGCCAGAGGGACCCAGGGCACCTGGGGCAGGCAGGCACCGGGGCACGCAGGGCACACACTGTGCACAGCACCGGGTGAGGTGCGTCTCGCTGTCAAATGTGCAAAGGCTGGCGGGAGGGCAAACCTTTAGCTTACACACAGTCTGCACTCTCACTGATTCTGTAGGGGGCGCTTTCCGGCACCGAGAGAGGAAGTGGGGAGGGGCAGGACCCTGGGCGCCACCTGCTAGCTGTGAGATCCAGGGCGAATGGTAACCCTCTGTGCCTGTTTTTGCCGAACCGGTTTGGCTCAGTGGATAGAGCGTCGGTCTGCGGACTCAAGGGTCCCGGGTTCGATTCCGGTCAAGGGCATGTGTCTTGGTTTCGGGCACATCCCCAGTAGGAGGCGTGCAGGAGGCAGCTGATGGATCTCTCTCATCGATGTTTCTAACTCTCTGTCCTTCTTCTCTGTAAAAAATCAGTAAAATACATTTTTTTTAAAAAAGAGGACAACATGTAGTAGTTAGACAACGAGATGAGGTGGAAATGACTGTGAGTGCCTGGCACGTAGTAAGCGTTCAGTAAAGTAGGTCCAGTTGCAGTGGTTCTCAACCTTCTGGCCCTTTAAATACAGTTCCTCATGTTGTGACCCAACCATAAAATTATTTTCGTTGCTACTTCATAACTGGAATGTTACTGCTGTTATGAATCGTCATGTAAATATCTGATATGCAGGATGGTCTGAGGCGACCCCTGTGAAAGGGTCGTTTGACCGCCAAAGGGGTCGCGACCCACAGGTTGAGAACCACTGGAGAGAGAAAGGATAGAGCCTCAGGGTGGAGAGCTTGGGATTGGCCCCCGTAGAAACCGAGCTTCAAGTCCTAGCTCTGCTGCTTAGCAGCTGGGACATCCCTTTGTCTTTATAGTAGACGGTTCCCATTGAAGGACTATCTTACCCAGGGGCCCCCTGCTGGCTCTCCAGGTGCCCCAGCATCGAAGTGGGTGACCTGAGCTCCTCTTCTCTCCCGGGAACCTGGGGCATACACTGGACGGAGGGGTCGGGGGGTGGGGGGTGGACCCTGCCACTTCTCCAATTCTCTCACCCTCCTTCTGGCCTAAGGGCTTGGAGGAGGTGTGCACAGCCCCTATGGTCTTTCAAAAGGCTCCTTGGTGAGTCCAGCAAACTGGGAAAAGGTGGAGAAGGTCACAGGTAGGCGTGTGAGCTCAGGATTCAGAGCTGGGATCAAACTCCCACCCTGCTACGGCCGAGCCAGGCATTGTGTTCCCTGGGGCTCGGTCTTCTGGTCTGCAAAATGGGGGCACTACCAGCTGCTGGGGATCAAACTTAGCTCCATGTGGATGGAATCGGAATCAGGTGTCCTGCTCCGTCCCTCTACCTTTATCCCCCTCCCTCGGTTAAACTCCGATGTGTGCAGCTCCAGGTCCCACTTCCGCACTTTTGGAGACCCGCCCGCCCAGAGACACAAGCGGGCTGCCCTGTGTGGTCGGCTGGGGGCTGGCCATCCCTGCCTGCCTCCCCAGGTGGGTCGTCACTTCTTCCCTGATTGGCTGGCGGGCGGGCCAGAGGCCAGCATGGGCGGGGACTGGATGGCCTTGCAGGTGCCAAAGGCTCGGCTGCGTTCCTTCTCCCTGGACTTTCCCAGAGAACGTTCTTGCCCGGATCCGTTCGGCTATGACAGCCACAGACTTGACCCCTGCGGACCTGCTTGGATCTGGGGCCCCGCTCCGCACCCTTCCTCTCCCCAGCCCCCCCGCCCCCATATCCCTCTCCAACCCCACCCCGTGCCACTCACCTCCCCACACCACCCTACACACAGAGTCCGGCGTCCAAGAGGCGCTTGCACACCAGGCGGACGGCCTAGGAGGCCTGGGACCCCGCCCACGCGCTGCCATCTACAAAGAAACAAGGCGCCTGTCCCCAGCGAAGGGAAGCGCATGAAGGAGGGCGGCTCGGGTCGGTCGGCGCGGCCGCGCCCCGGCCTCCTCCAAAGCGGGTCTTTCCCAGCTCGTCTCCGGGTCAAGTTCAAGCCCGCAAAGCGCGTCAGCCTCCGTCACTCGACTCCGCCCCCTGCGCTACGATAGGTCGGCGCTCGGGGCCCCGCCTCCTTTTCCTGGAAAGTTCTTGGAAATTTGTCAAAGGTGTTTCCTCCGGAGGCCCCACTGCCCCAGACCCTGAGTCT
>NW_005370710.1:2866542-2869738 GCF_000412655.1 Myotis brandtii
GGGCCAGCCCGCCCCGCTCTGTCCGGCCGGCCGGCTCCTGCCACGGGCTAGCAGTAGGCTCTTCTTGGGCAGCAGCCTGAGATCCGTGGCTCTCAAGCTTGCATCTGCCAACCAGCAGCTCTTGGGAGGAAGGGTTTGGCCTCGTCCTGTCTGGGGCTCCCCCACAATTGCTTCACCCCTCCTCACAGCCCAGGCTAGGATCCTGCCTCCCTTCTCCAAGTTTCCCAAAGACTCGCGGGGGCGGTAGGGGCGATAAGACAGTCTTGGCCTGGGCGGAGCATTCCTGGCACATTCCTGCCATTCCTTCCCAACCCCAGACCCTCAGCATCACCCTCAGCCAGGGGTCTGCCGCTCCCCAGACTGACCGGCAGCTCAGAGAGCCGCGGGGCGAGCCGGTGGCCCCGGGGTGCTGGTGTCAGAACTGGGTGGTGCCCTTGCCCTTGCCCGGAGCGGAGAGGGAGGTCCTGTCTCCAGGAGGAACCTGGAGGTGCCAGGAAAAATGTGCTTCTCCATTGCCCCTGCTTGTCTCCAGCACCCCCCCCCCCCCCCCCCGGCCCCCCCGCCCCCCCCCCCCCCCCCGAATTCTGGGACTCCTGGACACCACGCCGCCCCCCACCCTGCCTTCCTCGGCTCCCCCCAGTTCTAGGGTCCCACACTCTCTTTCACTTTGCTTCAGCTGACTCAGGGCCAGAGGTGGGAGCAAGACTTGAAGACACACACACACACACACACACAGCCACAGCCAGTGACCTCCTGGGGAGGAGAAGGAATTCCCAACTGTAGGCTTGGGCTGCCCGCTTTTTGGAGGGTTCCACCCTCAGGGCTGTTTGCCCCATGGGCATGTGTCCCCAGGCGGGACTCCCGGGCCGGGTGGGCTCCACAGCGGGCACATGGATAGGCCGCCCACACCTGGAATACACCGGCCACCACCCCCGCCATGCCGATGCCACAGCCATGGACACACCCCTCCCCAGACACACAGTCACTCGCCAGAAACTTGTGGGCCCAACACAGCCGTGCCCACACCCACATGCGCCTGCTACGTTGTCTAGACGCGGCCGCCCCCAGAGGCTCCAGCCTGGCTGGCTAGCCGCCCACTGTGCTGGAAGATTCCTGGGCCTGAGCTGAGCGCGGAGGCCCAGCGGGCAGGCCACCAGCCAGGGCCTTGGAACGCGACCTCCGGCTCCCTGAGTGGGACCCCGGGTCCCCAGGGTGCAGCCAGAGGGGGGTGGAAAGTATCAGGCAGGCTGGGGTGTGGCAGGGCGGCGTGGCTCCCTCTGCTCGTGGGTGCTTAGGGGCCCTTGTTTGTTAGTTTCTGAAGGGTCACCTCTAACCTTCATTGTCGGACATGTTCCTCTGCCGGCCGGCGGCTGGCTCCTGCCCCCTCTTCCTGCCACCCGGGCAGCATCTGGCACCGCTTCCCCTGCTGTCACCTCTGCCTGCAGGGCCTTCCCCTACTCCTTCCTGTGGCCTGGCGGGCGCGGCTCAGGCGCAGGGAGATCCTGACTCCCCGAGACACCCTGGGCTTTATGACTCGGTTATAAGTTCTCCCCGAGGGTCGGGCCCGTGGTTTGGTTATCTTGGACCAGCCGGGGACCAGACCCAGCGCTGAGGCCTAAGGGTGCAGTTTGTGAGCAGTGAGGGAGGACCAGCTGTCCCTTCCTCGGGACCCAGGGCCGTACCCCTCACTCCCGGGAAGGCCGGGCATCATGCTGGGTGGGCTTCCCCTCCAGGGGAGCTACTGCTCAGATCTGGGCCAGCTCGGCGACCCGCTGGCCAGCCGAGGGTATGGTGTGGCCAGAGAATCGGTCTGGGCGCGAGGGCCCTTCGTGGCGGGTGCGGGAACGGTTCTAGCCAAGAGCAAGGGTTGCGTAGAATCGCAGGGCCTGGTGGGGCTGGCTGCCAGGGTGGGACCAGAAGGGGGCATGCCGACCCTGCCCTCTGCCAGGAGCTCATGTTGATGGGAGGCGGGACTTGCCAGAGCCTTGGAGACCACTGCCCGCTGGACCCTCAGCCGGGAGGAGCAGGGAGCAGGAGAGGACGATGCCCAGTGTGGACCTAGGTCCCTCCCGTGGCTCAGCCAGGAGGACACCACTGTGAGGGGTCTTTGCCCTGAATCCGGTCAGTGCGGTGGGGACCCAACTGGCCACTGGGAGTTAGAAATGCGCACAGGGAATGGCGTGTGGCTTTGATTGGGCCACACAGAGAGAGCGCGCGACTTCCTGTCCAACAAAAGCAGGAGAGCGGGGACGCCTTTCCAGAGAACCCACGTGCAGGGGAAGCAATCAGGGGGGATTTTGTGATGATAGTGGGAGTGGGTACTAGACTCATGGAGCCCAGGGCTGGGCAGAGGGGAAGCTCAGGGTCACAGTGCGATGGACCGGACAGGGTCGTGTGCCCAGCCTGGGGCACGGGATCGTTGGAGGTGGGGAGAGCCCAGGGCCTCCACTCACTGCCCGCCCCTCCCTTCTAGACCTTGTCCTTTGCTGGCTCCGGAGCGGATCGGGCAGCGGCCCCGGTGGGCCCAGCCTGAGCCAGTTATGCAGCCGTTGCCTGCCGGGCCCTTCCCGGAGGAGGTGGCAGAGGAGGCCCCTGCCCAGCCCGAGAGCGAGCCCAAGGTGCTAGACCCCGAGGAAGACCTGCTGTGCATAGCCAAGACCTTCTCCTACCTGCGGGAGTCGGGTGAGTCTGGAGTGGGCAGGCTTTTTCCTGGCTCAGCTGAAAGGGGCAGCTTAGCACTGGCGGAAGCGGAATGGGAGAGGCAGAGCCCAGCCCAGGAGAGTCTGGTGGGGGAGGTACAGCCCTCCCGAGGGAAGCATGAAAGGGGAGACAGAGTCCCGCCCTGGTTTGGTGCCCCCAGATCACTGTGACCAACCTCTCGGCCCCTCTCCGCTTGCCTAGGCTGGTACTGGGGCTCCATCACGGCCAGCGAGGCCCGGCAACACCTGCAGAAGATGCCCGAGGGCACGTTCCTCGTCCGGGACAGCACCCACCCCAGCTACCTGTTCACACTGTCCGTCAAAACCACCCGCGGCCCCACCAACGTGCGCATTGAGTACGCCGACTCCAGCTTCCGCCTGGACTCCAACTGCCTGTCCAGGCCGCGCATCCTGGCCTTCCCGGACGTGGTCAGCCTCGTGCAGCACTACGTCGCCTCCTGTGCCACCGACACGCGAAGCGACAGCCCGGACCCGGC
>NW_005370710.1:2869938-2877272 GCF_000412655.1 Myotis brandtii
TCCTCTGCCAGTACCCCTTCCAGCTCTGACCCGCCCGGCCGCCCTCGCCTCACCCCAACTTCCGGAGGGGACAGCGGCCCCGCTGGACTCAGGCCCTCGCTGTCCCTCCTCCGGTCATCCTGGTGCCCATGTGCTTCTGGCAGCTGGACCTGGGAGAGCCCGCAGGAGCCAGGCTGGGGGGCGAGGAGCAGGGGGGAGTGTCACACAACTTGGAGGTCGCGCCCCCAGCTCCCATGTGGCTCCTGGTGGCGAGCGGAAGAGAGGGAGCCGGCAGGCCCCGGCTCACCCTGTGTGCGGGCCAGGCCCACTCACCTGCTGCGCAGCCCCCTGAACTCCGCAGACTTTGCCTTAGACTTTGCAGGGCTCTCAGTTCGCAGGGTGGGGCGGGCCCTCCTTCCAGCCCGACTTTCTCAGGGAGGATGGCGGCCAGAGGAACGGAGGTGGACAGTGACGTCCCCTGGTGGGGAGCAGGCCAGGCTGGGCTGCGCGGTTACACGTATTTATTTATTTATTCTCCTCGGGCTGGCCTCAGGGTGGGCCAGCCCCGCCTCTCTGCCCTGAGTCCCGAGAGCTCCAAGACCCCAGCTCTGCCCAGCTTCTCTGCTCCTCCCTGCGGAGGGCCCATCCTGAGACCCCAGGCGCCGACACCCCGTCTGTGGATGTGTCCGCCCGTCTCCCCAGCCCTGTACGCAAGGTGGGCGAATGGACAAGCACATGGAACCGAAGCTTCAGCGCCCAGCGGAGCCTGACAGCCCCCCATCCCCGCCCCCCAGGGCAGAGCCCTGTGTCCTCAGAGCTGGTCTCCTGGCTGCCGCTCCGCTGGCCTGGCTTCCTCCCAGAAAGGGGCCCGCCTGCCCCCTGAGAGAGAAAGAAATGCGCATCTGATAAGACTTTATAAAATAATTATTATAACAAAAACAAAAAACACACAGTTTGGTAGTCCTTTCTCTTCCACTGATTTTTCTATAATGGCAATAAAATTGTTCCTTTCGTTTGTGGAGCCTCTTCTGAGTCTGTACACAGATTGTTGCCCTTGATCTTATTATCATCACCCGCTTTCCGTCTGGGTCATCCAAGGCCCTGGGACCTGCTGTGGCTGAGCAGGCCCGGCCCGGGGGCCCATGGGAGGTGGGGGCAGGGCAGCTCTGTCCTCAGCCTCTTGTTCCCGGGGAGGATGAGGCGGGAGGGAGGCCGCTGCCAGGGCAGGGGTGGCAGAGGAGCACCAGGCCCGAGATGAGCCAACAGGAGATGCCAGTTAAAAGGGGAGACTTCAGGGGGTGGGTGCCCTGGACCACTCCTGGGCGCGTCTTTTGAGATGAGGAGGCCAATAGCCAGAGAAGCCCTGGCCAGTCATCGGGAGAGCAGGTTCAGGGAGTGCGGGGGCACCGGGCATGACTGGGCAGCTCACTGCCGCCCACAGGAGGCCGAGGGGGGGGGTGCATCCTGTGCGCTGGGGCAGCTGGTGGCGTCGGGGATAGTGGCCAGTGAGCTGGCGGGCAGGGCCTGGCCTCAGGTGGGGGCAGGTGGGGTTGGGGGACCCTCTCCTCGCACTCAGGGCCCTGCACCCAAAAGGAGGTAGGAGAGCAGCGAAAGCGAAAACACGCCCTCGTCCAGCGGCCTGACCTGGGAACCCTCCGCAGTCCCACTGTGCTGACGTTTGCCTGTTACTTCACAGAACAGCTCCTCCACCTGGTCGCAGCCTTCATGCCCTTATTTTAGAAGCGGCGCTCGCCATCCCGTTCTCTTGGCCTTTAGACCATGAGCAGTTGCGGAGTGCGGGGGCCACTGCTGGCAGATGAGAGCAGGGAGCTGTGAGGGTGGCGAGGAGGCAGGACAGGGTAACGGAGGCCCAGCGCCTTGGGTGAAGAAGGGGCTGGTTGGTGAGTGAGCAGGAAGTGGGTCGGGGCCCAGGCCTCCAGCCCGGTGCCCGGTGCCCGCTCTGTTGCTGGCTATGGGGCCTGGTGCCACGCTTCTTCCGGGATGCCAGGGCTCTGCGGGGGATGGTAAAGCTCCTCATTGCTTCAGCCGGGGTCGCAGTGCCTTTGCGAGGACCTCTCTGTCTGCTCCACCCCCAGACCCGAGTCACCCCGTGGGCAGGTAGCAGAGACGGGGTGGCCAAAGGCAGGCTGGTCCCCGGCTGGCACGGTGGCCGGGACGGAAAGCTGCTGGGGCCGGAGGAAGCCCGGCAGCTTCATGGCCAACAGAGGGGAGATAGCAATGGACAGGGGCTTGCACCTCGCGCAGAGCTCGCCACACCCTGGGCGTGGGTCTACATGTACCCTCCTCCACACCGAAGGAACCGAGGCCCAAGGGGGCAAGGGGCTGGCCGAGTACCTGGGGCACCGAGGAGCCAGCCCCGAGGGGTCCCGGCTGCCCACTCGCCCCTGGACTGCTCCAGGAGGTGACAAGGCCTGGCCCCTCAGGCAGGCTGCTCCTGGCTGCTGCGTTCACTCCCTGGGTCCCTCCTTGCAAGATCTCTGGAGCCATCGGCCCGGCCAGCAGGGCCCTGTCCCCTCACCTTTGCCTCCACTCAAGCCAGGGTCCAGCTCTTGCCTGGGGAGGGGCTGTCAGCTATGTTTAACCTCCAGTATTTTTCTGTTTTAATCCTATCTTCTTTCTTAAAAAAAAAACAACTAGTATATATTTTTATTGATTTCAGGGAGGAAGGGAGAGGGAGATAGAAACATCAATGATGAGAGAGAATCATGGATCGGCTGCCTCCTGCACGCTCCCCACTGGGGGTTGAGCCCCCAGCCCGGGCCTGTGCCCCGGATTCATGGGAATCGAACTGTGACCTCCTGCTTCATAGGTCGATGCTCAACCACGAGCCACGCCGGCCGAGCTCATCTGTTCATGGTTTCCTAACAGGGAAGTGAGTGATGCCTGGAACAGGGACAGTGGAGGGTGTGTCATCCGGTCTCAGACCCAAGACAGAGACTCAGCCTAACAGACGCCCCAAATCCTGCGGTCAGTGCCACCAGCCCGGGCGGCCTGGAGGCAGAGGGCATGGCCTGCCAGCGCCCGCCAGGGACAAAGAGAGGGGCTGCTGGCGGATGCCCCGGGCCCGGCACAACATACAAACAGTACCTGATGGCAACTCTTTACCAATTACGTCCTTTGCCAGCGCACATGCTCCCTGCGTACCACCTGAGCCAGACGCCACCTGGGCCCGAGGACATGGCAGGGAACAAGGGTGTCTACCCTTGGGGGCTTATGGGCGAGAGACAATAAACGAGGGAACAAATGCGCACTCGGGACCAGTTCTGAGGGTAAACAGAGCCAGCAGAGCACAGGGCAGAGTGGCTTTGGGGGGACACGGCTGCAGGTGAGAGGCTCGGGGAAGCTCTGCAGCAGGTGGCACGGAGTGTGGACACCTGTGCAAAGAGCAGGAGCTGGCAGCGCTGACAATCAGGGCAAGGATATCCGGGGGCGGGGGCAGGAGCTGCCGGGCAATCCTCTTCAGGGCTGGGCCTGTCAGCGGGTGGGGTGGCCCCCGGGAGGCCTGGGGACAGGACGCCCTGGAAGCTGAGGAGTGTGGGCTCTGGCAGGCGGGTGGCGGAATGGGAGGGGGCGAGGGGTGGCATGGAGCTCCTGGTGGGGGCTCCGCTGAGTCCTCGGTGCAGCCTTGCCCACCAGCAGAGGTTGTGTCACTCACAGCGGAAGCGGGAAGGCTCCGAGAGCGGTGGCCACACAGCCTGTGAGGGGCAGAAACCGGGTGCGAACTCCGAGTCGAGAGCTCTGCCCTGCCCCCCAGGGGCTAGCCAGCCAAAGCCTTGGCACCCACAGGTTCTGAGGGCATGGCAAGGGGTGGGGCGATCCTGGAGGGCTCCCTGGAGGAGGGAGCAGGGCTAGGGCTGGAGGATTCTGCCCGGCCCTGGGAGGTGGGACTGGAGATGGGTCCTTATGCTGTGCCTCCCTGGACTCACCACCCTCCTCTGGACCGCCTTTGGGGACAGAGATGCCACTAGGCCAGTCAGTGCGAGGTCTTACCCGGACGTTTCACCCTGAGTACTGAGTGTCCTAACGTCCCCTGAGTCACCTGGCCCCGGCCCCGGCCCCAGCCCTTGGGCCTGGCCTTGCAGCTGCCAACTGAGCAGATCTTGCTGGGCCGGGGCCAGCTCAGGTGTGAGCGGGGCTGGGGCGTGGCCGGCTGGCTCCACGCAGGGGAACCCTCCCACCTGCACGGCGGCCCACAGTGACGCGGAGGGGCAGGGGGCCTGACATTAGCCGGAAAGAAGGCGGAGGATTCTGGGAGCTCCCCGAGACGGAGACGGAGGCTGAGACGGAGACGTGAAGCCAGCGCGGGCCTGGCAGCCCTTTCACACCAACCTGTTGGGCCAGTTTCAGGAGAGCAGGCCGAGCTGTGCCAGAAATCAGTCGCCTCTCACCACCCCCACTGCCGGGGCGGGGTCCCAGGCTGGGGCTCCTGTGTGTCCCAGACGAGATGGAGGAGGCCCTGGAGGTTGGGTCCTCCTCACACACCCCCACGCCCTGGTTTCACCCCCACCTCCCTCCAGCCTGGCCTGGGCGCCATGCCCTTGGTTCTGGGCCTTTCCCCTCAGTTTCACAAACTCCGACGATTCCTTGGCTGTGAAACAGGGAGTGTGACAGCACCTCTCTCCGAGGGGGTGCGGGGACGCGGGGACGCGGGGCCCAGGGGCATCTCCGAGGGGGTGCTCGGGAGATAGGCACTGAGCCCCATGAGGTTCAGTCTGGCAGCTGCTGCAGCTTCATTGTAACTAGCCCTTGTCCATTTGTGGGCGTGTTTTTTAAAATATATTTTTATTGATTTCAGAGAGGAAGAGAGAGGGAGAGATAGAGACATCAATGATGAGAGAGAATCATTGATTGACTGCCTCCTGCACGACCCCTACTGGGGATCCAACCTGCAACTTGGGCATGTGCCCTTGACCGGAATCGAACCTGGGACCCTTCAGTCCACAGGCCGACGCTCTATCCACTGAGCAACACCGGCTAGGGCTCCCTTGTCCTGTTTTAATCCCATTGGAGAGGTGGACTGGAAAGGTACTGATGTCCCCTGAGGCTGGGCTGGAACTCCCTGGGCCTCTAAGCGGCCCCTCCCCCATCAGCCCTGCTGCTGCCTCCATGCCCAGCCCCCCACCCTCAGGCATTATTTGCCATCATGGCCTTGGGTTCTAGTCCTGGCGAATAGACACTTTGGTTTGTTGTCTGTGTGGGCTGGGGTGGAGGAGAGGCCAGCCCAACCTTCTAGCAACTTCTTTTCCAGCTCCAGTAGAGACTACACCAGCCGTGGGCAAACTACGGCCCACGGGCCCGGATACGGCCCGTTTGAAATGAATAAAACTAAAAAAAAAAAAAGACCGTACCCTTTTATGTAATGATGTTTACTTTGAATTTATATTAGTTCACACAAACACTCCATCCATGCTTTTGTTCCGGCCCTCCGGTCCAGTTTAAGAACCCATTGTGGCCCTTGAGTCAAAAAGTTTGCCCACCCCTGGTCTACACCATCTACTACGCTTGCCTGGACCCAGGCGCGGGCTCCCATCCCTCAGTGGTCCGTGCCTTCACGGGAGAGTTACAGGCGAGGGAGGTGAGCTGGGCAGGCGCCTCTAGGTCTGTTCCATTTCCAAGATGCAAGCCTGAAACCCGGAAGAAAACGTAGTTTGTCCATAGTCACCCAGGGAGGAAGCGGGCCTACGGGGCTTAATTCCAGGCCAGAGAGCTCGTGCCCTCGCCCTAGCACTTGTGAACTGCTGCCCGCTGCCCGCTGCCCGCTGGCTGGGGAAGTGAATGGCCTGGTCCGTGGCCACCCAGACTTCTAGTATCCAGACCTGGACTCTTCACTGCCCCACACACACCTCACCTTCTCCCGTCTTGGAGACAAGCCCACCTTCATTCCTGGCCTGTGGATCTCACGTCCATGCCCTGGTCCCTCCCGGCTGCCCTCCGGCCGCTCCCCTGCTGTCTTGCCCAGATCCAGCCTCATCACCTCTCGCTCGCCTGGCTGGACCATGCTCACGGCCTCCTCATCAGCCCTCCCGCCGTCTCCAGAGTGAGGTGCTTCCAAACCCAACCTCGCCCTGCCTTCCCCTTAGCATGTCCGCGGGCTTCTCCCGTGCCCTGCCTGTGCCTCCGCCCGCACCCCCCGGGCCCAGGACAGGGCTCTCCAAACTGCCCAGCCGTTCTGTTCGCTTCCCCACAAAGAGTCCACCGCGCTGTCATTCGACCTTGAATAGCCTTCTTCCTCAGTTCCGCCAGGGAAAACTCTTACTCACCCTTCAAAGCCCAACCCAAAAGCTCCTTTTCTAAGAAGGCTTCCCTGACTTCCCCAGCCGTTAGTCATGTCTGCCTGAGGTAGCGGCTGCGCGCTGGGGATCTCCCTGAAGCTGGAGTTTTCCCAGGTTCTCCAGTCTTGGGGAGAAAACATACTTCCCATACATATTAAAACAGCCATTCTTTGGTTTCGTGTGAAATCTCTCTCTCTCTCTCTCTCTCTCTCTCTCTCTCTCTCTCTCTCACACACACACACACACACACACACACACACACACACCATGCTTCCCATGGAAGTCCCCTGGAGGTGTCTTTGTCAGCCAATGGGAAGAGAGAACACAGGCAGGGTTCAGCCCCTCCCAAAGCACTCTAGGGCCTCAGGCAAATAGCTTAACCTCTTAGATCAGGGGTGGGCAAACTTTTTGACTCGAGGGCCACAATGGGTTCTTAAACTGGACCGGAGGGCCGGAACAAAAGCATGGATGGAGTGTTTGTGTGAACTAATATAAATTCAAAGTAAACATCATTACATAAAAGGGTACAGTCTTTTTTTTTTTTTTAGTTTTATTCATTTCAAACGGGCCGTATCCGGCCGCGGGCCGTAGTTTGCCCATGGCTGTCTTAGAGCCTCAGTTTCCCCATTTGCCTAATAGAGATAGTGGTAGAGCCCATGCCAAGGCGGGGTAGGAGTGTGTCAGGGAAGCCTTCTTGGAAAGTGTCAGGCCTGGGTTTGGGGTCACAGAGTGAGTGGAAGCGGGTGCTCATCTCTCAGCAAGCCCAGAGCGGGAGGCGCCTTGATGGCGTGGCCAAAGCTCTACGCTCCGTGGGAAGACATTTGCCCCCAGGGACCAGGTCTAGTCAAAGCAGGCAGGGCCCAGAGCACAAGAGGCAGCCACTAAGGACTGAGGGAGGTTGGACCTCCTCCAGGCAGCCCTCCAGGACTGTTCTGCCACACAGTCCCCACTGGGGAGGCCCACACTCTGATGGTGTGGCTGGAGGGAGAGTTGTTGTTTTTTTAATCCTCACCTGAGGATATTTTTCCATTGATTTTTAGAGAGAGTGGAAGAGAGAGGGAG
>NW_005370710.1:2878242-2883086 GCF_000412655.1 Myotis brandtii
TTTTTTTTTTTTTTTAGTTTTATTCATTTCAAACGGGCCGTATCCGGCCGCGGGCCGTAGTTTGCCCATGGCTGTCTTAGAGCCTCAGTTTCCCCATTTGCCTAATAGAGATAGTGGTAGAGCCCATGCCAAGGCGGGGTAGGAGTGTGTCAGGGAAGCCTTCTTGGAAAGTGTCAGGCCTGGGTTTGGGGTCACAGAGTGAGTGGAAGCGGGTGCTCATCTCTCAGCAAGCCCAGAGCGGGAGGCGCCTTGATGGCGTGGCCAAAGCTCTACGCTCCGTGGGAAGACATTTGCCCCCAGGGACCAGGTCTAGTCAAAGCAGGCAGGGCCCAGAGCACAAGAGGCAGCCACTAAGGACTGAGGGAGGTTGGACCTCCTCCAGGCAGCCCTCCAGGACTGTTCTGCCACACAGTCCCCACTGGGGAGGCCCACACTCTGATGGTGTGGCTGGAGGGAGAGTTGTTGTTTTTTTAATCCTCACCTGAGGATATTTTTCCATTGATTTTTAGAGAGAGTGGAAGAGAGAGGGAGAGACAGAGAGAAATATCGATTGATGTGAGGCAGACACATCAATGGGTTGCCTCCTGCACGCATCCCAACCAGGGCCCTGGCTAGGGAGGAGCCTGCAACCGAGGTACCAGAATTTAAACCAGGACCCGTCGGTCTGTAGGCCGACACTCTATCCACTGAGCCACACCAGCTAGGTCAAAGCTTTGCTCTTAAAAATGCCTCTCGGGCCCGGCCAGTGTGGCTCAGTGGTTGAGCGTCGACCTGTGAACCAAGAGGTTCCCGGTCAGGGCACATGCCTGGGTTGCAGGCTCCATCCCCAGTGGGGGGTGTGCAGGAGGCAGCCAATCCACGATTCTCTCTCGTCATTGATGTTTCTCTCCCTTCCTCTCTGAAATCAATAAAAATATATTTTTAAAAAATGCCTCTTGGCCCTCCGCCTCCTCCAAAGAAGCACCTCATGGCTGTCCACCCCACCAGCCCCACCTTGAGCAACATCAGTGTGTGTGTGTGTGTGTGAGTGACTGTGTGTGAGAGTGTGTGTGTGTGTGTGAGTGAGTGTGTGTGTGAGTGTGTGAGTGTGTGTGTGAGTGCATGTGTGTGTGAGTGTGTGAGAGTGTGAGTGTGTGTGTGAGTGAGTGAGAGTGTGTGTGTGTATGAGAGTGTGTGTGTGAGAGAGTGCATGTGTGTGAGTGTGTGAGTGAGTGTGTGTGAGAGTGTGTGTGTGTGTGTGTGTGAGTGTGTGTGAGTGTGTGTGAGTGTGTGTGAGTGTGTGTGAGTGTGTGTGAGTGTGTGTGAGTGTGTGTGAGTGTGTGTGAGTGTGTGTGAGTGTGTGTGAGTGTGTGTGAGTGTGTGTGAGTGTGTGTGAGTGTGTGTGAGTGTGTGTGAGTGTGTGTGAGTGTGTGTGAGTGTGTGTGAGTGTGTGTGAGTGTGTGTGAGTGTGTGTGAGTGTGTGTGAGTGTGTGTGAGTGTGTGTGAGTGTGTGTGAGTGTGTGTGAGTGTGTGTGAGTGTGTGTGAGTGTGTGTGAGTGTGTGTGAGTGTGTGTGAGTGTGTGTGAGTGTGTGTGAGTGTGTGTGAGTGTGTGTGTTGAGTGAGAGTGTGTGAGAGTGAGAGTGTGTGTTAACTTGTGCACTTGGCAAACACTCCTTGTTTTTCTCAGCTCCTGGACGGCTGTGTTACTAGAACAAGTTCTCAGGAAACCTTTTCTCCAAAGCCCCAGAGAGGCCAGGCCCAAGGAGGCTTGTCCAGGAGGGAGTTGAGGGGGTGGGTAATGCAAGGGGCGCCCCTGGCAGAGAGCACCCTTACCCCATGGGGCTAGCGGGGGGTCCTGGGCAGCTGGGCATGGTCAGCCGGGCATCTAGTGGGCAGGCTGAGCTGGGGCAGGCAGAGGTGGGCGCCTGGGCAGACGGCTTGATCTCGCCGGGCCGTGCATGCCTCACAGTAGCCCTGGCTCCCTCTCTGCCTACCCCTGAGGGCCAGGCTGGTCTCTGTTGCCCTTGACCTCTTCATTCAGGGTGCCTGGCTGGGGACTGTGGGCTTGGGGAGCAGTAGCACCCCCTTTCAGCACCTCGACAACCGCCCCCTTTCTCCTGGGTCTCGGTGGGCGAGCTGGGGCCAGGCTCCCGGAGCTCCCTGTGGTCCGCAGGGCAGAGGAGGCCTGTGGGCACCCCGCCCCCACCGGTGAGGTGTTTTCGCTAGAATCACAGCAGCTGCGGCTGGAGGCCTCTTCCCAGGAAGAGGGAGCCCAGTGCCTTTTCCAAGAACTCCGAGGAGGCGGGGTGGGGGGGCGGGGGGAGTTAATTTTAAACCAGCCTTCACCGCTTCTCAGGAACTGGTTGCTCAACATGATCTTGCAGGTCCCGGGCAGTGGCAGGCACGGTGCCAGCTCAGAAGTGGTGGGCGTGGAGGGCACGCCCCACAGGGGGAGCCCGGTGACCTTGAGGGGGTAGGGCCCTGTCCTTGTCCACAAATCAGCGCCTGTCACCTCCGACTCCCACCGACCCAACCCGACTTGCTGGGGTGTTGGGTGGGGTGACTTCCTCTGTCCTAACCAGGTAAGTGACATTATCACAAGATGAATAAGCCCGGTGGCGGGCCCTCCAAGGGCCCCCAGACTGACTGCCCCGGCCCCACTGTCCTGCTCAGAATCTGCCACTCCTGTCCCCTGGCCTGCCCCTCGGAGGTTGTCTGATGAAGGCCTGCTCTGAGGCCAGAGTCAGGCCTGTGCCATTAACCCGTGGATGGGACCCTCGGGATCAGGCCAGTGGGGTGGGGGAGGTGGAGGGGGGACCCAGGCAAGCTGGCCCAAGCTCTGGGCCCAAGGAGGGAGGTGGCCTCGCTGGGCCTGCCCCGAAGCTGCCCGGAGGCAGAGTGCCTTCGTGTACACGGATCTGCTGTCCCCTCCCCAGTGTGGCCGCCCCTCCCAGCTGACAGCTGGGCCCACCTCCAGTGTCAGGTCCCTGAAGAGGCTCCTCCCAGGATACCCCCCTCCTCTACCTCCACCAGCTGCCCAATGAGACCCCAGAAGCCTGGGCTGGCGAGGCCTATGTTCTAGGAAAGAATCCTGAGCGGCAACTGCCAGGAGCCCAAGTTCTCGGAATCGGCGCCGTGGGGAGAGGGGACGCTTCTTGGAACTCGAAGGCCACTCTGGGGAGAGAGGCTCAGAGGACAGGCACTGACCTGGTGGAGAGGGAGGGGGTGCTAACGCCTCAGCTTGGGTCGCTACCTCCAGGAAGCCCTCCTGGACTTCAGGTGCCTCCTTAGACACCCCCATCTCAGCAGCGAGTCTGCTGGGTCCTTCTAAGGGCTCTGCCAGCACAGGCCCAGGTCTGGCACGGCTCCTGCGGTTCCCAGCGTCCAGCCGAGGGGCAGGCACAGCGTGGACAGCCAGAAACAGTAGGGGCACAGGCGGCACCTGTGCCCGGGGGAGGGCAGCGTGGGTGTGGGCACGCAGGGGAAACAGGGATGTGGGGCACAAGTTTACCTCCCGAGCGGGGAAGGCGCGGGGAGAAGGGGGCTGGCTCGGTGGGGTCAGCAGTGCCGGCTGCTCACCCAGGGCCCTCGCTGGTGGAGGCAGCCTCTGGCCGGGACCCCTGTCCTCCTTCAGGCCCGTCTATTCCTCGGCCCCAGCCCCCTCCTGCCCAGGGGTCCCTGTAGACACAGCCCCACTTTCCCTCTGGCCCTCGGAGAAGTGAGAAGTGCCCGCGGCTCTGCCCACAGGCGCGCAGGCCCGATGTTCGCAGTGCCCCAGGCGCAGGACAAACGGAGGCCCTAGTTACAGGACCGAGACATTTAAAGATTATAAATCAAGCTACAGACTGCTAATGAAATATGTGCTGGCTTCCTCCTCAACAAATGAACTTTCACAACAATAAAAACCTGTAAATCTGTGATTTTTATATGTCTGACAGTCATAAAAATATAAGAGAAAGTCAAATATCAAAAATGATTGAACTTGATTATTGCTCAGGCCCAGGTGTTCAGTGATGTTCGGTAAGAAATAAAGATGGGCTCGGGCCGGTTTGGCTCAGTGGATGGGAGCGTCGGCCTGCGGACTGAGGGGTCCCGTGTTTGATTCTGGTCAGGGGCATGTGCCTTTGTTGCGGGCACATCCCTGGTGGGGAGGTGTGCAGGAGGCAGCTGATCGATGTTTCTCTCTCGTCGATGTTTCTGGCTCTCTGTCCCTCTCCCTTTCTCTCTGTAAAAAATCAATAAAATATACAAAAAGAAAAGAAATAAAGATGGACCCGGCTGGCGTGGCTCAGTGGTTGAGCATCTACCTATGAACCAGGAGGTCACGGTTCGATTCCAGTTCCGGGTACATGCCGGGTTCCAGGCTCAGTCCCCAGTGGGGAGTGTGCAGGAGGCAGCCGATCAATGATTCTCTCCCATCACTGATGTTTCTATCTCTCTCCCTCTCCCTTCCCCTCTGAAATCAATAAAAAAATATTTTTAAAAAGATAGAAAGACATGCCTAATACATAAAGTATTATATATTTATCTGTAATATTTACTGTTCTCACTTTTATTCCAGTAAAACTATTATTATGTTGTTATAATCAAGATTTTCGCATCATTACTATTGTATTGACAGTACTGATTTAAAAGACTCAAATAAAATATTATATTCAAATTATATTCAATTTAATCTAATTTACTATATTAAAATGTAAAAGTATTGAAAATATATTTCAAAAATTGATTGTTAAAATAATCAAAATTAGTAAAATTAAAAGGAAACATACTAACTCTAAGTTATAACAAACTAAGGTCAAGTTAAAATTCAAAAGATGTGATATTAAAACTTTAACTTGTTGAAATTTTTATTAACGGTTAG
>NW_005370710.1:2883268-2886606 GCF_000412655.1 Myotis brandtii
TCTCATCGATGTTTCTGACTCTCTATCCCTCTCCCTTCCTCTCTGTAAAAAATCAATAAAATATATTTAAAAAAAAAAAAGAAATAAACCTTCTCAGTTCACATTCAAATCCTCTGGGAACTTTGAGGCGAGCTCACAGCTTCTCCGCATGGCCCTGGTGTCATCACAAGTGCGTGTTGGGGTTTGTCTGACGCCGCGCCAGCGCGGAGTGTCACCTCCCCGGGGATGGGGATGCCCGCGAGTTCTTTGGCCCATTTACTGTGAATTGATTGTGTGTTTGCGATGCATTCCCCAGAGCAGGCCCCAGGCAGCGTAGAAGAGTATTGACAGCCCAGGCACAAGTCCCAGCAAATGACACTGGAACAATCTGGAAAAAAATAAAGTCCAATGTCTTCCTCACACAGGCAATGGCCGTAACTTCAAGATGGACTAAATATTAAAACACTAGAGGCCCAGTGCAACATTCGTGCACTGGGGGGAGTACGGGGGGGGGGGGGGGGGCCTCAGCCTGACCTACACCCTTTTGCAGTCTGGGAGCCCTTAGTGCTGCTGCTACCGCCACTGCACTCACCAGCTGTGAGCCTGGCTTCTGGCTGAGCGGCGCTCCCCCTGTGGGAACGCACTGACCACCAGGGGGCAGCTCCTGTGTTCAGCGTCTGCCCCCCGGTGGTCAGTGCGTGTCATAGCGACTGGTCGTTCCGCTGTTCAGTTGATTTGCATATTAGCCTTTTATTACATAGGATGATAATGAGCCTTAGGAGTCCTGTAGCACACCTCCCCGGGCGGCACAGCAGTGTGGATTAAGGGAAAGGAAAGCTTTCTTCCTTCCCGAGCCTCCCCTGCATGATTTGCCGGGCAGGTCTGGAGAAAGGAGCGTCACCTCAGAAATCCACTGGGTGTCCTCTCCCCGTCTTGGGGGTTCCCCAGAAGCAGACTCTGGGACAAGGATCCGAATAGGACGGCTCATTTGGGAGGTAATGCTGAGACGTGGTTCTCGCCCACGTCTGTTCACTTGCAGGTAGAGGCACGGACTGCCCTTGTTCCAAACAGTCCTTTAAGGGCGATTATCATAATGAGCAGCCTTAGAAGACAGAAATGGCGTCTGCCTCCAGGGCAAAGGGCAGTTTATTTATTGTCCAGTTTAATAAAGGTGGGGCAGGTTTGCTTGTAGCCTGTCATAAAAGATGTGGGTTCCCTTAGCTCAGGTTCCTCTCAGTAATGCCACCCTCTCCAAGTACAAGCACCCTCTGGCCCTTATTGAGTCACCCTGTGGGAACTGGGGTTTGGGGATGCGGTGCGAGAAAATGCTGACCCTCCGCGCATGGCTGCTGCTGTGAACAATAGACTGATCTCTGTTTCTGAGCCGGGAGTCTTGTGTCTTCTGCACGCCCTTGGGGAGAGGGCAGGCTCACCCTTCAGCTTGCAGGTTGAGTAAAATCTCAGCACCTGCCCGAGGGGAGAGGGACAGTGAGACGGAAGGAAATGAAGCGGAAATGAAGCCAGAGCAGGTGTGTTTGGAGTGGGTCCCCTCGGTGGGCAATTGAGGCTCGGTCATCAGTTGAGAGACGGCACAGAACGTACCTCAGGGCTGTCCCGCCAAGGGGTGAGGAAGCTGGGGGGGTGTCCGCCCACCCCCCCACCCCTCCGGCACTGGCCCAGGGCTGCTCCCAGGGGTGAGCTCCGTGGCGCCGTGGGCCCCTGCAGCAGAGAAAGGCAGGCTGAGCATCACAGCTGCTGCGCAGGGACTGCCGGGCAAGGGGTGTGAGCTGCTTGGAACTCACCGAGCTCTGTGGTCCCGGGGGAGCAGGGCCTTATCTGAAAACTACCTGTCCCCGGTGTCTGGCAAAATGCCACGCAGATAGTGCTCGAAGGCTTGCCACATGGCCCAGGATAAGGCCTGTTTACTTGCCTCTCTCCTCCACGGGCCTGAGCTGCTGATGGGCCGGGTCTGTGTCAATGTCTCCTTCCTATGCCGGCAGCCGAGGGCAGGCCGGGCGACCAGCGAGCGCTCAGTAGAGGTTTGCGGCAGGAATGATGCGCACGAACAGGCTTCTAAAATAAACGAAGAGGACTCTGTGTCCACCAGGACTGACGGCCACCCTGAACTAGAGAAAGGCTGTCGCCCCAAACCCACAGCCGCGCCCTCAGAGAGGCACCCAGGCTCCCTCCGTACGCAGGAAGCAAGATACAAGCGCTCTAGCATCACCGGTTTTCAGTCGTACATCGAGCGTGTTAGCCAAGCTCTTAGACAAGGAAAATAAATGAGAACTGTAGCCCTAGCTGGTGTGGCTCAGTGGACAGAGTGTCGGCCTGCGGACTGAAGGGTCCCGGGTTCGGTTCCGGTCAAGGGCACGTAACCCGGTTGCAGGCTCCAGCCCTGGTCAGGGGCACGCAGGAGGCAACCCGTCGATGTGTCTCTCTCACATCAGGGTTTCTCTCTGTCCCTCTCCCTCCCACTCTCTCTAAAAATCAATGGAGAAAAAACATCCTCAGGTGAGGATTTAAAATAAGTAAGTTAATAAGAACTCTATACATTAGCAAGGAAAAGACACATCCGTCATGATGTTTAGCGGTAAAAGTTCAGTGTCAAAATTCCAAAAGAAGCAAAGAACAGCAGAGCTAAGAGAAACCGAAGGGGCCAGCTATAGGGTAAGCTGCAGACACTGGGAGCTTGCCCAGGCCCAGCGAGAACGCGGGCCGCGTCTCTGTGCTCGGGAACCGCAGGCGCTGGGTGACGAACCTCGGAGGAGAGCAGCAGCGGGGCTCTCTGTCCTGGGGCGCAGGCCTGTGCAGCCAGGGCAGGAGCGAGCCGTGGGAACTGCAAGCCGCCCGCCTCCAGGCTGAGTTTTACCCTCCTCTCCACCCGCCAGTACCCACCAAACCTTCCCCGAGGCCCCCAGCCAGGTGCACAGGCAAGGCCCTCATGTCCCGCACCCCCACCGCCACCTGAGCTGGCAGCTGCGCACAGGCCTCTGGTCCAGGGGTGGGTGGCTGTGCCATTCCCGGAGGCACGGCAAGGCCAGGGGTGGGGAGTGACGGGCTCTGAGCCGCTGGGGCAAAGGCTGCCTCTCTGCCCCGGAGACCCAGCGAAGGAGCAGAGACCATTTAGTGAGAGAGCAGCACCCAGCACACCCGAGGGCTCCCTCCACCTCGTCCGGCCCCACCTACCCCCCCAACTTAGCAGGGGTGGGCCCAGCACACAGTTGAGGGGAGCTCGGAACAAACAAAACCTGGGGTGGCAAACCCCGAGGGTCGATGGGCCCCGCGTGCAGTGTTCCAGGCCTCCTCTGCCCTCCGAGGCACACAGGGCCTTGCCGGGCCTTGGGGAGGGAAGGGCG
>NW_005370710.1:2886692-2888408 GCF_000412655.1 Myotis brandtii
AGAGTCTGAAGGTCTGGGCTGGCCTGGGCGTGGCTCCCACTGTTTCAGCCTCACAGGACCCTCCACCCCCAGCCTAGAGCTCCAGGGGTCAGTGTTATGTGCAGTAAGTGGGTGAACAGAGGGTGGGAACAAGGGGGACCCTCCCAGCGCTGAGGACCAAGCCTGAAACCCCAGCCACTCATCAGAGGCCTGAGCAGGCACCCACGTCCGGGGCCATGCATTCCTCGTGGGCAGGGCCCCACCTGAATCTCACACACACACACACACACACACACACACGCATGCATGCACACGCACACGCACACGCACACACGCACACGCACACACGCGCACACACACACACACACACACACCCGCCGGGCTCAGTGCTGTGGGGAGTGAAGGGCCTTGAAGGGGAGCGAGGACCTGTCACTGGGGAGGCCCCTCAGCGAGGGTGTCGACAGGAAAAGAGGGCTCGTCCCCGATGCCGTGTCCTCGCATGACCCTGAATCCACCCCACCCTGGCCCCAGAGGAGGCCGAGGTGCTGCGCTCCGGGCTGTGACTCAGCGGAAGGAAGACAGGAAGGGGGGCGGGGTGGGGCGGGCTGGGGCCCTGGGGCTCTGCTTCTCATTTCTCTTTCCAGAGCGTAGCCAGTTCCCAGAAATGAAGGCACTAGAGCTGCAGCAAGCCCAGCTCTCAGGGCCCGGGTTCCGCAGGCCCCAGGGAAGCCCCTGTCCCTGTCCTCTGCGTGGGGACTCTTCCAGGCCCCAGACCGGCGGCCTAGTGCCGGGCGGGCGGTCCACCAGAGCCAGGAGCGGGCGGGAACTCAGACTTTCCAGGAGCCTGCGGCCCAGACTCCTTGCTGGGACACGCCTCTGGGTGAGAGGCGACACTGGGAACCTCCAGGACATAGGGATGGAGCAGTCAGGGCAGGCTTCCTGGGGGAGGCAGAGGCTACCTACACCAAGGACCTGCGGGTAGCATCCTCAGGTGCCCCACAGGAGTACCCCCCCCTCCCCTCCCCTTCCTTTCCTCCTCTCCTTCCTCTGTCTTGTTCTCTTTCATGTACTTAACTATTGAGAAAAGCCCCGTTGAAAAACACCACACACAGACTCGAAGGGGCACACCACCAAACCATGATGCAGAGCCCCCCCCCCCCCCCCCCCCCCCACCGCGGTCCCTGCAAGGAAGGGGCGCAGGGAGGCCTCCGGACACGCTGCCTCCAGCAGGAACCGCCGGGTGACCCGAGACCGAGGTCCCAGCCCAGGGTGCGCACTGCTGTTCTCCCTGACCCACTTCCGCCAAGAAAATGCTGAGAACTGGAACTTATGAGATGCATTTATGTTTAAGATGATGCTTTTATCTTTTTTTTTTAAATACATATTTGAGTTCCACAGGAAACTCACTTTGCAAGAGCAGAATCCAGCCCAGCCGGTGTGGCTCAGTGGTTGAGCATCGACCTATGAGCCAGGAGCTCACGGTTCAATTCCCAGTCCAGGGCACAGCCCGGGTTGAGGGCTGGATCCCCAGTGCGGGGCGTGCAGGAGGCAGCTGATCCATGATTCTCTCTCATCATTGATGTTTCTATCTCCCTCTCCCTCTCCCTCTCTGAAGCCAATAAAAATATATTTTTTAAAAAAAAGAAAAAAGAAAGAGTGAACTTCAGGGCTCTGAGGCTGGGCCGGGTTGGAAGGGCCGCTCTCTGCCCAGGCCGCGGGGCGCTGGTCAGCTCCGGA
>NW_005370710.1:2888567-2896729 GCF_000412655.1 Myotis brandtii
CGGGCGCATCCACCTGGCGCTCCTTCCGGGCGCCTCCTGGCCTGGGCACCTGGAACGCCCCCTGGGCAGGACCTGCAGGCTTCCGGGCCCAGCGCTGCTGCGTGGGACTCACCTCACCACCCGTCAGCTGAGAACTGGAGTTGGGGTCTGCCAGTCCCTCCCACATGCAGAGTTCCTGAGAGCCCCCCTCTCCCCCGCCAGGGCTCCGCCCGCCCCTGCTGGGCCTGAGAGTTCGGTGGGTGCCCAGGGCAGCTGGGAGGGGAGGAAGCTCGCTCTGCTTCATGTCAGGTGCTTTCGGATTCGCCACTTTCCCCTTTGCCCTGGAAGCCAAGTGGGCTCCGGGGTCTCCGGGGGTGCCCACCTGGGTGTGGAGGCGCCCTGGGAATTGAGCCCTGGGCTGCAGTTGCCTCAGCCTTGTGGCCCGCTCACCCTCTTCCAGCTGGGATGTCAGAGGGGCTCAAACCCCAACGTGGCCACTTCCTGGTTGTGTGACGTTGGGCAAGCCAAGCCTCAGTCTCTTCATCTGTCTAATGGGCCGAGGAAGGTGCCCTTGCCGGGCAGACAGAAGGTTTATGCAGAGCGTGCGGCCCCTGCACCAGCTTAGCCATGGAGATGCCTGTTTCCTGCTGTGGGCGTGCCCAGGCCTGGGAGAGGCCTTCCCACCCCACCTCCAGAGCTGCCTCTGGGCTGTGTCCCCACATGGTCACATCTGACTCCAGAAGCCCCCTCCATCCCCTCACCCTGCCTCTGGGATGTCCTGAGGGCACCCCACACTCTCAAACCGCTGGGACCCCCTCATCTGGAGTGAGGTCCTGGTCCCAGCCTGGATGGGGCAGGGTCAAAGGTTCCAGTTGGCCACTTCCGCTTTGGGGACCATGAGGCTGAGAATCCCAGGAATGACCCCAATTCTATCCCAGCCGCTCAGCCCAGTCCAGGCCTGTCGCAGGGGCTGGTACTCCTGGTGGCTGGAAGGAGCTGGACCCTCCCCAGCTCACATGGAGGGGCCAGGCCCAGCAGCTCAGCTGTGGCACCTGCTCACCCTCACATCCCAGGGGTGCTGGGCCAGCCACATGGCTCCAGGGGGCCAGGACCAGGCTCTGAAGGTCCTGGCCGCCTTCCATTGTCTCACTCCAAGCATTGCCCAATTCTACCACATGTCAGACACTCGGGGCGGGGCCTGGCAGCTGGGCTTCCAGGTGGTGGAGGGTCCCCCCGCCCCCCGCCGTCTTGCCTCTCGGAGAAGTGATCCAGGCAGCCTACTGTGCTCCTCGGAGCTCTTCCAGCCGCTGCCCACTTCCAGTTCCCACCCCAAAGCCACTTCCACCTCCTGGTGTTTGCTGCAGCGACACTGCCTTCCGGGGACCACAGTGGACATTCGTTTCCTACGGCGGCTGTAACACGTCACCCCAAGTGCGGTCTGAACACAGCACGCGTTCATCCTCTTACAGGGCGGGAGGCATCGAGTCCGGTCAGCGGCCGTCAGGGGCGGGCAGGGCTGCATCCTTTCTGAGGCTCCTCCCTCCCTCCTCTCTCCCAGCACCTGGAGACGGCTGGGCTGCATTCTCTCCATGGCCTTTCCTCTGGCCATGCATCCATCCCAGCCGGCTCCCACCCTCTCATCTCCTCTCGCTCTGACAATCCCTCCCTCTCCTAGGACCTGTGATCACACCGAGCCCCTGAGCAATCCAGGATCATCTCCCACCTCCAGACTCTCTTGCAGGGGAGGCAACATTCGCAGGTGTGGGGATTGGAACTCGGGCATCTTTGGCCCAAAGACTTTGGGGCCACAGGAGCGGCAGGGCTGCTTCGCCAGTCCCAAGCCCTGTCCAGAGGGCTTGTCCAGAACTGAGGGGCCATGAGGGATGATCAGGCCACCGTCCTGGCCCACACGCTGGCCGGAGCCCAGCGCTCCAGGAAGCCTGGCGCCTCCCCTGCGGTTGCCAAGGACAGCCTGTGCTCCTGGCGAGGCCCGTGCCGACAGGTGCACTCGGTCCTGGAAGTGGCCAGGCCTTCGCGGCCTCCCCTCCCTGCTGACGGGACTATGTGAGCTGCTGTGGGGTCAGAGATGAGCCTCATGGAAAGTTCCAGCTCTGCTCTAGAAACGGACTGGTGTGACACGTACTGGTGTGACATGCATTGAGCGCGGGGTATGCCAGGCCCGCGTGGAGCCCGAGGAGACAGCCAGGTTTCCAAAGCCGGGGGCGGAACACCCGCGGTGCTGGCGAAGCTTGGGCCAGGGGCTGGCCGGGAGAACAGAGGTCCGGAGGTGTCCCGAGGTGAGCCCGAAGGAGTGTGATTCAGATGGCAGCGGGGGAGGGGGGGTGCAAGAGCGCTGCTGACAGACGCCTGGGCTGGGCGAAGGGAGGGAGGCATGGCTTGGGAATGGAGCTCTGCAGTAAGGCCCGCGTCTGGGGCAGCAGAGGAGTCCAGAAGTGGCCTGGCCAGCGTGTTAAGCAGTTAGAACGTCAGCCTGTGCACAGAGGCTCACGGTTTGACTCCTGGTCACGGGCACATACTGGGGTTGCAGGTTTGATCCCAGCCCGTTGGGGCAAGTGTGGGAGGCAACCAATGGATGTGTCTCTCTCTTCCTTTCTCTCTCTCTCTCTCTCACCAGCCCCCTTCCACTCTCTTTAAAAAAATCAATGGAAAATGTCCTCGGGGTGGGATTAACAAAACAAACAAAAAGAATCCACAAGCGGCCAGGGATGGACACCCGCAGGGCTGCGGTGGCCTAAGGCTGGCCGGGCCCTGTTCTGCCAGGAGCTTGCGCAGAGCGCCGAGGGCCTGGGGCGGGCCGGGCCTTTCCCAGCACCTCCTCCTCCACCTCTTCAGACCTGGGCTCTGCAGGCCACTGACCCCCGTGCAGTCACGGGGAGCCGGGGAGCCGGCCAGGGTTTACGGCAGGGATTGGGGAGTTACGGCCCTGGGCCCAGGTGGGAGTGGGCGAGAGCAGGAAGGGTTCAGTAAAGCAACCAGATGCATCCCGCAGACAAACCCATGGGCAGCTGGGAGACAGCCAACTGGGAGGCGGTCTGCTTCCCCAGCTGTCAGAGGGGACAGGCTTGTCCACCCCGAGCACGCCATCAGACCCTGGCGCCCTCTGCCCACGCAGGGCTCTGCTGGAGGGCAGAGTGGGCAGCAGACACGTCTCTCAGGGGCCACCTCGGCCTGTCCCACCTCCAGGGCCAAAGGAGGCAGCGTCTCTAGCTCCGGCTCCAGGACAAGGCGGGGAGGTGGGGGGGGTGGGGGGGGGGCGGAGATGGGCGGTGGCCTGCTTTCCCCGGGCTGGAGCCACCAGCTGCTCTGGCCTGGACCTCAGAGCTCTGCGCCCTGGTGAGGAGGGAGAGGAGGGGCGGTGGGGAGACCCGCTGCTGGGCTGCCAGCTTCCTGTGGCTCCAGCTCCAGAGGCAGAGAAGTTGAACCCAAGACTGAAACCCCGCCTCCCCTCCCTGCAGAGTTCCGAGTCTCTGCCTGCCTGTCGGTGCCAAGCGCCAGGTGCCCGAGGACGCAGGACCCGCCTCTGCTCCCTCTGAAGCACAACACCCGCGAGAGGGTGTCCCAGGCTCACCCCCCGCCCCCCCGTGAGATAAAAGCGCTTGGGCCCATTTCTCAGGCTCGGAAGCCAAGGCTGAGGGAGGTGAAGGCATCTGCCCAAGGCCACACCGTGGGGAGGGGCAGAGGCTGGGACCTGCACCCAGGCTGGTGTGGCTCCGACATGGAGCTCCATGTCCAAGGCCCCACCGGGCCAGCGGTTGCGGCTGGAGGCCCCGCCCTGCCAGTCTACTTGGCTGGGCCTGTTTCCTGGGGGAGTCCAGCTTTTCGGCTTTCTGGGAAGGACGCTGTCCCAAGGGTGGCTCCTGCTTCAGTGACCTCAGCGGTCCCTACGCTGTCTTCTGCATCATTATTCCTTGGCGGCCATGCTTGCCAAGGCCTTCCCTTCCCTCAGCGATGGGCCTGCGGTCAGGAGGGCGAGCTTCTGGGGAGCCAGCACCAGCCGAGGTGTGGCCCCGGCTGGGGGACAGGGGACACCAACTGCTGGTCAGGGAAGCCCACGGCACAGGAGGAGGGGAGGGCAGCGCTGGCGAGGACCCGCGGGCAGAGGCGGAGCACAGGGCACAGGAGGCCAGAGCCTCGCTCGGCTGGTCCCCGCCCAGCCTTCCCAGGTTCCTTCCGGAACAGCCATGAAGTGGAGTCCCTGCCCAGGGAGTGGGTACTCGATGCCAGCTACACACTCCACCTAGCTGAGAGAGCACAGGAGGCTGCGCCGCCTCTGGCCCGGGAACCAGAAGAGCCAGCGTCTCAAAGTTGCTACCCAAGGTCCCACGCAAGACAATCCCAGAACCCAGCATCCTGCTCCAGCAGAGAATGCTGCCACCAGCCACAGGCACCAGCAGGCCAGGCCCTTGCAGTCACCGGGAGGGAGGGGAGTGTGATGGACGAGCCCGCCTGGCTGCCAGGTCCCTCTGAACCCCCTGGTACAGGCTCCACCAGCACCTGCCAACCTGTAGGTTCCCTCCAGGCCCCTGGCAGCCACGCGTCTGCACAGACCAGAGCTGCGGGGAGGTCACTCCCAGGTCTGCAGGGAAGCGTGGGAACTCGGCCGGGTGGTGGAGGGCCCGGCATGCGAGGCCAGGAACACCTGGGTGCCGCCCTCCACACCGCTCCCATGCACACTGCTGGGCGAGGGGTCAGAGGACCCACAGACCAAGGTGACAACACATCGGGCCACCATGTCCGCCCTTGACACTTTATTGGCCAGCTCTCCCCGCTCCCGAGCTGTCCCACCAGAGACGCTAAGCAGCTGCACTGGCCCTGCCGGTGGGACGGAGCCAGACTGGGCACCTGGGTCCCTCAGCTCCAGAGCTGGACTGGGGGTGCCCTTGCTCTTTGCTGCCCCGGGAAGCAGGAAGGACACCCCTGCCCTTCCTTTTGCCCCAAGTCTCCTAAAATGGAGAGCAGGGCACCCAGAGCCGTGGAAATGCGCCAGCACCAGCTCTGGAAGGCGCCCACCTCTCCCAGGAGCAGTCCAGGAGGAAGTGTCATCCGGGCACTCCGGCAGGCTGGGGCGCTGGCCAGGTGTCCACAGGGCAGCCACCGTGCGGCCCAGACCTCTGGATATGCAGGAACCGGGGCCTAGGACATAACAACAAGGAGCCAGTCACTGCCTGGGCCCGGGGAGGAGCAGGGAGTGGGAACAGCACCCTGTCCCCAAGCCGGAGCCCATGGGCCAGTGGAAGGACCGGTGGCTGTGGGGCTGGGGGAGGGGAGCCTCACCTCCCGCAGAAGTCCTTGCGCACAGCCACGAGCTCGAGGGACAGGCCCGGCCGGCTCTGAAGCCAGCTGCTGACCAGCTCTGGGTGTCTGGGGTCCACTTCTAAGAAGAGGCTTCTACATGGGGGAGAAAAGGGCCAGCTCAGCCGGGCAGGGCTGAGTGACCACCAGGGCAGGCGCAGGACACACTGACCAGGGGACCCGTCCCCTCCCTACCCGGAGTCCTTCAGGAGCCGAGGGGCCAGGGCCAGGAGGTGCACGATGACGTCCATGCCCTTCTCCCCGCCATCCAGGGCTGCGGGGTCTTCGTAGCTGAGGGGAGCAGGGGGTGAGAGCGGGACAGGCGCACGGGAAAGTGTGCAAGAGCTGAGCAGAGCCTCCACGAGGGGCCCGTGCCCTTGCACGCTGGGCCGAGAGGACGGCTGAGGGCCCAGAGGAGGCCCCAGATGCCGGCAGCTCCAGCTCCCCCGATGGACTACGGGCAGCGCACACCAGGCAGTGTCCCGGGCGTGAGCCTGTCTCCCCACAACACGCTGCCCCTATTCTGGGTCTGGGGAGACCTGGGGCTGGCCCTGCCCACCCTGGGAGCCTGGGAAGGGGAGCCAGCACCCTGACCCACGGCCACTGCCCGGGTGGGTCTCAGCCCAATGGAGAACAGGATGGCTCAATGCAAAGCCGGAAGTAGTTTTGGTCTCAGCTTTCCTGTTAAGTCCCCCATGACCTGGGGCAAGGCGCCTTCCCCCTCTGGGCCTCAGTCTTCTGTAAAACGAGCGCCTTCGATGCATTCTGTTCTGTCTGACATTCTGCAGTGTCACCGCTGAGCCCTCCGTGGCCTGCAAAGCTCGGCCGCCCCCTTTCAGAGGCAGGAAACTGAGCTCAGAGAGGCCAGCGGTTGTCCAGGGTCTTCAGGAAGGCAGAAGCCAAACCCAAGTGGGTCTGTGGGCTCTGGAGTGAGCTCTCTTCCACCGACAGCACCCCTCAGCCTCTCCTCCATCCCTCCCCCACCCCCACAGTGGTCCTCCAGGGCAGACCCATCCCACTCGCCCTCAGGCCGGCCCGTCCCACCCCACCCCGCACCTGCGGATCTCAGGGGCCAGCTGCTCCATGTCCTGGTGGAAGACGTAGGGAGGGTTGCTGACGAGCAGGTCCATGGGGCCCCAGGGCAGAAGGTGTGCCCAGTTGCCCTCTGTGGTCACAGGGAACCCAGCAGAGAATGGGAGGTAAGAGTGGAGCTCCGCCCACCACCATGCCCCTGGGTCACCCCTCTCCAGGGAGCCTATCTCTGGACCCGATAAGCCAGACTTGCCGGTCAGTGCCCAGGCCCTCAGCCCTCAGCCTGCGGTGCCTGGGCCAGGGACCAGAGGGGCACTCAAGTATTTCTGTCTTAAAGGATTTCTCTTGAGCTTCTGCTTATCTCTTGACAACAAAGCAGGCGCTAGATAACGCATTAGTTACAGGGATTTGGAAGATAAGAAAAACCCTAGGGCTGGTCCCCTCCAGGGTCAGGTCAGCCCAGGAGGCAACAGGGACTGGCCTGTCCTCAGCAAGGATTGGTCTAATACCCCTTGTGTGCATGCATGTGCGCACGTGTGCATGTATGTGCGTGTGCATGTGTGTACATGTATTTGTGTGTGTGTGTGTGTGTGTGAGAGAATAAGTGTTGGGAAGCCTCCCCCAGCTCTGCAGACGGCCTCATCCACCCAGCAGCCCTGTCCGCAGGGCCCCACCCCAGGGAAGGTGGGTGAGGAAGGTACCTAAGGTCACATCGAGGGGCGCGATCCGGATCCTGTCCTGCAGCTGAAGCCTGGAGAGATGGGAAGGGCTGAGCACAGGGCAGACTCCTACCCTTGGCTACGAGGCCTGGGAGGATAAGCCCTTCCCGGGCTGTGAGACCCCTGGGCCCACGATCCACTGTATCCCCCTGGGAGCCAGCCAGGCTGCCCCAGTGCCTTCCCCTTCTCGGGAGTGGACGTCGGTGGGTTTGCTACCTGAGCAGGGGCTGAGATCAGGCCCGAGCCCCGTGCCCCGCACCCTGACCTTCCTGTCCCTGAGCCCGCCTACCTCTGAGCGTTCTCTCGGGCCAGGGAGATGGCGGCTCCTGCCTTATCCACAGCAATGACTCGGCTCTGCCCCAAGAACAAGTGAAGGGCACATGGGAGGCAGGTGCTGGGAGAGGCCAGGCCTGGGACCACAGCCTCACCAGCCCCGGCCAGAGAAGGAGGGATACCCACACCTCTCCCCTCCCTGCGCCAGGGCCTGGCCAGACAGAAGGTATGGGAGGTGGAGGCTGTGACCAGGCGGGCTGGGCTGCCCTAAGCCTGGTAGCTGCCCCTCCAGGGCTCCTGGCAGAGACGGGGGCAGGGCCAGTGAGTACCAGCCAGTCTCCTGGGAGGGGAGGGGTGCTGAGGACGCTCACCTGGGGCAGCTGGCTCAGCAGGCTGAGGGAGATGGCTCCCGACCCACAGCCCACCTCCAGGATGAGGGGGCCGCCTTGGGCTCCCACCGCACGGGACTTCTGGGCCACCTCCTCCAGCACCCACTCGACCAGCTCCTGCAAGGCAGCGCGGTCTGGATCAGAGGAAGGGTCAGCCTGGCCCCCTGGGTCTTGGCATGGAGACCAAGCCTCCTGCTGGGAACCCACCCCCAGGAGCAGCGGTCACCTGCCCCCGGGTAGCGAGTCCGAGGCAGCAGAGCTTGGCTGGCGGCCCGCCTTTCCTGTTCCAAGCCCCGCTGCACCGAACAGCTATGCTTCCGAGGGAGATGACCTGGCTCCAGGCAGAGGCACTGCCCTCAGGTGCCCCCGGCCTGTGCCAAGCCCCGCAGAGACTCGGGTGCCGGCAGCAAACTGGGCCCACAGCGCTGGGACTGGCACCGAGCAGCTGGGGCTGTGG
>NW_005370710.1:2896746-2901208 GCF_000412655.1 Myotis brandtii
AGCGGCTGGTGGGAGGCCGAGGCTGTCAGGTGGGAGGCTCTCTTGGTTTCCTGGCCGCAGACAGACCTGCTCTGGCTGGAGAATGACCCCTCAGCCGACCACACTGGCCACCACTTCACAGACACCCCAACCTCAGAGACACGAGCCACAATGTGAATGGCCGCCCGGGCAGGCTGTGAGGCTGGGACTGTGCCCGCTGCCTCTCTCTCACACACAGACCACAGGAGGGTCCTTCGGCTGTGGAACCACTGGGGGGAGGGGGGTAGGGGGGGAGAGGGGAGACCACACCCAAGGAGCCCCGACACTCCCTTCCTGACCCCGTGAAGGGCCTCCCTCAGCGTGAAGGAGGCCCCCGGGGGAGGCTGCGAGCCAAGCCGGTCACAGGCCCAGGCGCCTTCCCCAGGTGAACGAGGACAGAGTGGGGTGCGGGCAGAGGGGCACGCAGGAGGGAGACGGGGAGCAGGCAGCGGTCGGCTCTGCCTGGAGCCACTGCCTCCTCAGGACCCCACCCCCTCAAGAGGCTGGCCCAGGCTCAGCAGGACCTGGTGCCACGAGCACCCCTGCCAAGATCTCGTCCCTGTGGGGTGTCCCTGTGGGGTGTCCCTGTGGGGCGTCCCAGGACGGTGCATGGCCTCCCTCCAGCCCATCACAGAAAGGCCCTGAGCCTCCTGCACCCCGCAGAGCCTCACGCCCAGGCCGGCGGGAACGGCTCCCCCTCCGCCTGGGCATCTCACCGTACACCCCGCAGGCCGGGCCCGAGCCGCCTCCCACCCCAGGGGAAACCTGACCCGCCAGGCCACACGCCTACCACTTGGCATCAGACTTCTGGCCCCGTTATCAGAAACCACCCTCCTGGGCGAGAGAAAGCAGGCACCATGATCCCTCGCATGTACCCGCGCTCCCACTGCCCGCCACAGGCCACGTCCTCTCCAGTTCCTGGTAAGGCCCCCCCCGGTGTGGCTTCACACTGGGGTAAACCGGGCAAGTTCTGAGAAATGTCTGTACAGTGAGGCGAGGACTTGGGCTCCCAACCACAGCCCCCCCCCCCCCCCCCCCCCCCACACACACAGCCCAGACCCAGCCAGGAAAGGGGGCCACAGTGGAGCCGGAAGTCTACACTCAGACCTGGGAGGACATGACTGGGGCCAGGTCAAGCCTAAGGGGACTCAGAGGTCACCACGGTAGCTTCCCTCCCAGACCCTGACCCTTGGCAGCTTCAGGGAACCCTGAGTGACCTCCTGGCTAGAGGTCACATGCTTGGGGGAGCCACAGGGCCTCCCAAAAGCCTGCAGGTGGCAGACCACATCCTACTCTGTCTCAGCTCCCCTTCCCGGCTCAGCCAGCCCCATGTGGGACAGGCCCATGGGATTTATGGGGCCCTGACTGGGAGTCAGGGTGTCTGAGTGCTGCCCCATGCTGCCCGCTTCTTCCCACCCCCCAACCGTGCCAGCCCTCAGCAGCCCTGTGACTTCAGAAAGGTCTGAGGTTCCTACTGTCCCCCCTTAACACTGGGCAGTGAGGTGGGTCCCCAGCTGGGCAGGCAGATAAGGCCTGGTCTTTCCCAGGAATGTTTGTGTTTCTAGAAACACCCCCTTCTCAGAACTTGGCACCCTCTGGCTTCCCCCACTGCGCCCCCCCCCAGCCCCAGCCCCTCCTCTTCCCTGGTTCCAGCTCTGCCACCTATGAGGACAGAGGGAAGCCCAAGAAGAGTCACAGGAACATCCCGGATCGGGGTGCCCGGCCAAGCGACCCTGCTGGGGCCACCTCCCCAGTCCTACCGACTTGAGGGACAGAGGTGATCGCTTCACCAGATGGTAGATCTAAAAGGACCCTCGTCTGGAGACCCAACCCGCTCATCGTCTGGGCCCAGAGGGGGCAGTGACCTGCTGGGGTCACACGGCTGTACCAGGCCCCCAGGTCCCCAGCGAGAGCCCTCCCCGCTTTGTCTCCGCCTCCCGAGAAAGAGGACATCCGTTTCCTATAGGTTCTATGGGTTGGGCAGGCCACTGGCCCGAGGGACGACTCCCAGGGGAACGACAGGCATAGGCGAGGCACTTGGTAAACAGCACCAGTTGCGGTTCCCGGAGCCACCGCAAGCCCTGGTGGCAGGGGCGATGGCTTGGGATAAAAGGACAGTCCAGGAAGCCAGCCGGAGACTTCTGTCCTCTGGGCCCCATCTACCCAACCAGCCAGGACACAGCGGCTTGCCTGGAAGGATAGCAGCCATGGGGTCCCGGCGCCCTCTGGAGGAAGTCTGGGGCAAGACAAGTGTTCTGAACCCCACACTCCTCCCCAGGGCGCACCTACCTCCGTCTCAGGCCGAGGGATGAACACTGGGGGTGCCATCTTCAGATTGAGGCCGCAAAAGTCCCACTCGCCAAGGATGTACTGCACAGGCATCCTGCAGAGGGGCGGGGGGTTAGAGTGCAGACCTGGGCCAGGAGGACACGCCTGGGGTCAGGGATACGTCACACTTGCGGCCGAAAGTGTAAGGTAGGGTCACGTCTCCTGGGCCCCGGGACCCTAGCCAAGGCCTTCCCTCCCTACCTTCTTCCTGTTTATTACTCTGACCCCCCTCTCATCACTCCCTCATCCCAAACACCTCCCTAGCCCTTGGACACTCCTCTTCCCTGATCGTGAACTTGGGGCTGGGGGGAGCGGAAGCCCCGCCCCTCACGGAGCCCTTGGGGCCAGCCCACGGGTGCTCACCTTTGCAGTCTGCGGCTACTCAGCTCCTGGACGCACTGTAGCTGCCAGGGGGTCAGGGGCTTCGACCGAAGTCCCGGCCTCAGGCTCTGAAACTGTCCCACAGAGAATGTGAGTGGCTGGCTCCCCTGGTCCAGAGGCCCTGGCCCAGGTTCCTTATGTGGACAACGCATATGGGCCCCACCCTGGCCACCGAGCCTGGCACACATCATAAGAGTTTGTTGGATGGAAGAGTAAGTATCCGCCTAAGGCATTCCTCCAAAAAAATAGTGTCACCCTCAGATCAGCACCCTCAGTGGGGCAAAGAAGCCTGGAAGTCCCTTCCCCCAGGTCCCCCTCCCCCCAACCCCCTTCTCCCCAAGGTGCTCTGGCCCCCCCACTGGACATCACTGCACTTAACTGTTTGGGCTCCAAGGACATGAGCCACGATGTACTCACTGGATTCCCGGGCCTCGGGGATGCCCCTCTTCTCAAAGACCGCCGTCCACTGGCTGACCAGCTCTGTGGCACTCAACCCAGCCTGAGGCCGGTGGGGTCGCCAGGAACTGAAGGCCCGGCCCCGAGTGCCTCCCCGCCTTCCGGGGCCAGACAGGAGGGCCCACAGCATCCCACCCCAAAGCTCCATGTCCCCGGGAAGGCTCCCCCGAGCACGCCCAAGCCCCCACGTCGTCCTTGCGATGTCACTGGCCCCGCTGGGGGAGAGGCAGAGGTCACGGCTCTGGCCTTCAGGCGTGCTGCCCACCTGGCGGAGGGAAGGAGAACCAGTCCAGCCGCTGAGCCCCATGGCCCACCCCCTCCGACCTGCTGCCGGGCGAGGGCTCGCTCTGGCGCTGTCACCTCCGCGACTCCATTTTGAGCCTCCCACACCTATTCGGTCCTTCTGGTCTTGGCCAGTGATGTTCCTTCACGCTGTTAGCGGAGGTGGGTTGAACCCACAGCTCAGCCCCTGCTGATAAACGGGCCAGGGCCCGGGCGTGGGTGTTGGACAAATCTGTGTGACCCAGAGTAGGTGGCCTTGGGGAAAGCATCATTTCCGGGTCTCGGTTTCCTTGTCCATCACATGGGGGAGATAACACCAATTTTATGACCAGCGGTGTGTTGGGCCCTGAATGTCAAGGGTCTGGGAGCCAGCCCAGCAGTCAGAAGGGACTCGATGTTATATGCTCTGGACTAATATTACGGGGGGTGGGGGGGGGAAGAGGGCTGCCTTTGCCGGGCTCTGCTTTTGCTATTTTGCCTGGACTGTCATAGATTTGGACGCAGAAATGCCACGCCCCCCAATTCAACCCATAACCCTACATGGCAGCATGACTTGCCAGCTAATATGCTGACAATTTCTGCTCATTTTGCACTTGAGTTGCACAAACTCTTCACGGAAGGTGTTGAGTCAGTGATGCCCTTTCCTTTCACACGGACCAAGGTCCCGACAAGCTCCACCGAGCCTGTCCTGGGTGCGCATCTGCAGAGCAGGCGGGAGCAAAGGAGGCTCCGCGAGGGGGGTGGGGGGAAGCTGTCCCGGGCAAGACGCAAACCCAGGGCCCCCGGCCTCTGTCCACCGAGCGCCGCGGAGGCCGAAGCCAGGGGCCCAGCTTCCCTCTCGCTCCCGCACCGCAACGTCCACGATGCGGGCAAGTCACCTCCCCAGGCCCATTTCCTCATATGCACACGGGGCTGGGGGTGAGGTTCTCCCAGGTGTTGCAGTCCGGGCCCCCCCGCCCCTCCCGACCCCCACCTCCAGCGCATACCTGCGCGAAGG
>NW_005370710.1:2901406-2902874 GCF_000412655.1 Myotis brandtii
GACCCCGTCGCCCAGCTCCAGGGTTCCTAGCGCCACCGAGTAGCACCCAAGAGTCCCCTGCGGGCGGTGAACCCCCCCTCCCACTGCACCCGCGGGCCCCCGAGCGGGAAAGTGCACGGCTGTGTGCGGGGTTGCTCCGTGGGGGGCCGACCTCCCGGAAACACGGCTCCAGCTCGCGGTGACTGCTCCGAGCTGGCGTGTGGGTACGGGGCCGGCGGGAGGTAGCCAATCCGAAAGGAGGCGTGTCATCAGCCGGTCCTGGGTTCGAGAGTTGATGCTAAGTCCAGGGGCGTGGTCTAGCAGAGCCAATGGGCAGATAGAGCTGCACCTGTGCGGGTCCCAGTGTTGAGGCGGGTACCACTTTGGAGGGCGGGACCCTGGACCCTGTCCAGGACCTGGCGAGGGAGTGAACCGAGCCATGCGGGAGCGGGGGCAGGTGACGGCCGAACCCCAGGGCGCCTCTAGTTCCTCTCGCTCCCGCTTTAGGGTTGGAAGCAGGAGACCAGGGCTTGAACCGCGTCGTGAGGCTTTGCCCAGGTGCCTGGCCCTCCATGTCCAGGTGCCCGGCTCTCCATGGGCCTCAGTTGCTCCTGTGAAATTCACCGCAGTGTCCCGCAGTGTGTCCGGCCAACGCCCCCTCCCCTCCCCAGAATCTGTTATTAACGAGATCACTGTTCACTAAACTAGTGAACATGAAGTTCCCCGGGCTCCGTCCCGGCCCCGGGGAGCCGCCGGGAATCAATAGTTGTAACAAATTACTTCGATGATCCCCCATAAATTCCTTTGAAAACCTGAGGATTCGAAGGTATCTGAAGGGCAGCGTGGCTCAGTAGTTGAGCATCGACCTATGAGCCAGGAGGTCACGGTTCAATTCCTGGTCAAGGCTCGTGCCAGGGTTGCGGGCTGGATCCACAGTGTGGGGCGTGCAGGAGGCAGCTGATCCATGATTCTATCTCATCACTGATGTTTCTAACTGTCTCTCCCTCTCCCTTCAAATCAATAAAAATAACTGTAAGAAAAGAAGGTATCCGAAGGCCCCTCCCTGAGCTGAGCTGATCGCGCCCTCGATGGAGGCTATTGTGAGGGGTACACGTGGGCCGGCTGGGTCGGGGTGCCCAGCACTTCCACTCCGATCATCACACCCCCCCTCTCCCCAAGCGCAGCGCCCGCCTGCGTGTGGAGCGCGGGTCTGTCCTGACGGAGGTGGAGCCGGGCTGGCCCAGGGCCCGAGCTCCGGCCCAAGAAGGGCCTGGTCACCCACGGTGCCCGCGGGACTCCTGCTGAGGCCACGGGAGTGAGGGGTGGTGTCGGAGAACTACCACCTGGCTCCCGCTGGGGGCGGAGCCTTATCCGAGCGACAGGCGAGCCGACCAATGGCGGACGGGATCTGGGCCTGGAAGCCAATAGGAGCTCTGTGGGCGGTGCCGGCGGGGGGAGGGAGGAGGCGCTGGAGCATCACGGATCCGCG
>NW_005370710.1:2903025-2908184 GCF_000412655.1 Myotis brandtii
CGCCGCCAGTCACCCCAGGCCCGGGGGTTCCCCCGCCCGGTCCTCCTGCCTGTGGCCACCACCCCTAGGCTCTCCGAGAGGCTGAGCTGCGCGTCCCGGAGAGGATTAGGTAAGCGCTGAGGCCGCCGCCTCAGCAGGAACGGAGGGATCACGGATGGCGGAGGCGGGATGGGCACTGGGTCAGGGAGGACTGAGGACCGTGGGGGAGAGCGGAATGCGGTTCTCGGAGGTCGCGACCCCTTTCATCCCGGCTTCTCGTGCCCTTTAGTCCCCAACAGTGGTGAGCAAGGCCTTTTCTCTCCTTTGGACACAGGAGTAAATGAGCCCCAGAGTCAGGGTTAAGGGTCTGGCCCAAGGTCACTCCTGGGGTCAATGGCAGAGCCAGGAAAGGACCTGGGGCTCCTGACCTGCCCAGCCTCGATGGAGGGAGAGGGCAGGGCGTGAGAGGAGCGAGCCTCTCCCACTCTATGTCCGTCTGCCAGCCGTGCCCCTTCCTAAGGGACCAGCACTGGTGTGTGCAAACCTCACACACACCCATCGCCTGCCCGGGGGGAGGCACCCAGTAGAGCCAGGAGCAAGCACGGGGGTCTGTGTGCAGCTGTGTACTGTGCACCCCTCTTCTCCCCAGCCTGGCTGGGACCCCTTCCCACCCTGCCTTACCCAGGGCCCCCCCTGGCCTGGGAAGGCCTCAGCCCCATCCTGGGCTGGCACCTCGCCCACCCTCTGGTCCCAAGGGAGAGGGAAGGGGAGGAGAAGGCACCTCGGAGCGAAAGCTCCATCCGTGCTCGGAAGGTGCGCTCCCTGGCCTTTCTCCTTGTCCCTGGCAGCCACTAGCTCCCCTACAGGGGGTCAGTGACCCTAAGAGCCTGCCAGAGGGCCTGACTGTAGCTTCTTTCCCTCCTGCCTCCTGGTCTCCCTGTACCTGTCCCCACCCCCACTCCACACACAGCCTGGGCCACACCGTGAGCTGGGTCCGGGGGCTTCTGTGACTTCCCTGTTGGCCAGAGGGAAGGTCTGACATTGACTGGGTGCTGAGCTCCGTCCTCTCCAGGGACTGGTTCACTCTGGCATTTCCATGACCCTCTGGCCCTGGGAGGGAGGGGGGAGGGAAGGAGAAGGCACATCGTAGGTTCAGAAACAGACACAGGTGGTGACTTGCCTGGGATGTTCCGGTCAAGTGGCTGAGCTGGAATTCAAAGCCAGGCCTGTCTGGCCCTTGGGCAAGTGTTTCCTCCAGAAAAGGAAAAAACTTCAGTGTTTCTTTCTCAAAGCAGGAGATGAAGAGGGAGGGGACGGGAGAGAGGAGGGAGGGGGAGGGAGGGTATTATACAGGGGAGACACTTTCTCTTCAAACCTCCTGCTACCTGCTACCTACAATGCTTCCGAGTGAGAGTGCGCTCCGCATGGCCATCTCCCCCACAAAGAGGGGCAAGGCTTTGTCGCCACGTCCTCAAGCCCCATGGGAGCTGCAGCTATATAAAGCACGTGTCCCGATGTCCCCTGAACTTGGCCTTGTCCTCCAACCTGCATTTCCCCGGTGCCTTCAGAACTTAGGGGGCTTCCTCTCACCACCGAGTCCCATCCTCAGCCTCATGTTTTTTACTCTTTCCTTTCCAGCATCCAGGGAAGCAGGGAGGCCCCTAATGCAAGGAGGTGGCCGCCTGCATGCGTAGCCGGGCCACAGGCTGGGACACTCCTGATGTCAGAAGGGAGTGGCCACAGGCAGTCTCGGCGTCAGCATGAATTCCAGGCTCCTGTCGGCCAGGGACTGGCTCAGCACCCGCCCGCCCACCTCTGAGCCTAACCTGGAGCCCGCCACGGATGGGCCCGCCTCCGAGCCCACCGCCCTCGGCCCAGAAGCCACCAGCTTTAACGACACCAGGGTGCCTGGTGTGGGCAGCGGCGCAGCCGGCGTGGGCACGATGCTCCTGTCCTTTGGGATCATCACGGTGATCGGCCTGGCCGTGGCCATGGTGAGAGCCGGGGCGGCTGGGCTGTCTCGTGACCTTCCGTTGGAGGAGGGGTCAGGTTCGGATGGTAGAGAATCTGATCGAAGACAGTTGTCTGTTCACGATCATGCAGTCCTCCCCTTCCCCGGGCACCTGTCCACTGGGGCCCAGGGACCAGAGAGGCCGCCTCCAAGCGGAAGAACCGGAGGTCTGAGAAACGCATGGTGCTTTGAGCTGGGTGTTTTCCGGGTGGAGGTTCCTGGGGTCAGAGTTTGGAGGCGGAAGGTTCTGTGAGCAGCGAGCAGCCCAGGCGGCCGATGAGGGTGGGGGCTACAGGAGTCTCAGAGTCTGGGCGGAGGCTCTGCGAACGCAGGCCCCGGGCGTGTTCATTCATTCATCCACTGGCACCTGCCCTGGATCAGCCGTCAGCACCCCACGGAGCAGGGAGACAGGGTCCTGCCCTGGTTCTTACAGGGAGTAGAAGACGTGAAGCGGAGGCACCAGGGAAGCGCACAGGGACTGGGTTTGGGGATTGGGGGGCGCCTTTCCAGGCTGGGTGGTCAGGACAACCGAGGAGGCCACCTCGGGGCGGAGCCTGGCCCGCGTCACGGGAAAGGCAGAGGGGCAGACATGAGGATGGAGGCTGCTGGGGGGCGGGGGGCCGCTGCAGAGTCCCCGCTGGTGCACAGGGTGCTGCCAGTGCTGGCGTCTGCACCTGGAGATCTGAGCTTTTCTTTTTTTTTTTTTGCGGAAGGTTCTGTGAGCAGCGAGCAGCCCAGGCGGCCGATGAGGGTGGGGGCTACAGGAGTCTCAGAGTCTGGGCGGAGGCTCTGCGAACGCAGGCCCCGGGCGTGTTCATTCATTCATCCACTGGCACCTGCCCTGGATCAGCCGTCAGCACCCCACGGAGCAGGGAGACAGGGTCCTGCCCTGGCTCTTACAGGGAGTGGAAGACGTGAAGTGGAGGCACCAGGGAAGCGCACAGGGACTGGGCTGGGGGATGGGGGGCGCCTTTCCAGGCTGGTGGTCAGGACAACCGAGGAGGCTACCTCGGGGCGGAGCCTGGCCCGCGTCACGGGAAAGGCAGAGGGGCAGACATGAGGATGGAGGCTGCTGGGGGGCGGGGGGCCGCTGCAGAGTCCCCGCTGGTGCACAGGGTGCTGCCAGTGCTGGCGTCTGCACCTGGAGATCTGAGCTTTTCTTTTTTTTTTTTGTTTAACCCTCCCCCGAGGATATTTTTCCACTGACTTTTAGAGAGAGTGGAAGAGAGAGGGAGAGACAGAGAACAACATCAACATGAGAGAAACACATCGATTGGTTGCCTTCCGCATGAGCCCCGACCAGGGCCCGGGCTGGGGAGGAACCTGCAACTAGGTACCTGCCCTTGACCGGAATCGAACCCAGGACCCTTCGGTCCGCAGGCCGACGCTCTATCCCCTGAGCCACACCAGCTAGGGCGGCGAAGGTCTGAGCTTTTCCTCTGAGACGATACAGGGACTCTCGGAGCGTCCTGAGGGATCACTGGAGATTGTGCAGGCTGAGGCCAGGCAGGGCGGGTCCCCTGAGGTCCCCCAGTGGCCTGGCAGCGGTGGCTCCTGCCCACGCCCCTCACAGGCTCCGGTGGCCTCAGCTCAGGACGTTGCTCTGACACGCAGGCTGTGGATGGTCCGTCCGTGGCCAGGTTGCCATATGGCCCCACGGGCCCTGGATCACAGCCAGGGAGTGAGTGCCGGCCAGCAAGAGGGCCGGACGTGACACCCAGAGCGAGGCGGACTGAGCAGTGTCTCGGGGCGGGCAGGGCAGAGCGCCAGCGCTTCCCCTTGGCACCCACATGCGGTTAAACAGCCGGAGACACCCCAGCTTCAGGGGCCAAGCAGGACCTAGAACCTGCCCTTGTAATTTTCCACAGAAGATTGTTATCCCAGGACCTTGGGAGAAGTCCCTCACCCTGGGTCCTGGAGGAACATCGCAGGGCCAGGGGGACAGCCTTCTTGCCAAAGCCGAGGGGTGGGGGGGTTACGGGCAGAGGCATGGAGGGCAGGACACCGCTCCTGGGCACCAGGAGACAGGCCCATAGATGTTCCCTGAGCACTGCTTCCTCTCCCTCATGCCAGCCTCAGCCCTGCCATGCTGGGTGCAAGGAGGAACGGGTCAGAGCCAGGCTGTGTCCCACTGGAGGGCTTCCTGGAGGAGGGGGGCTGCTGCTGGACAGTGAGGTTTGTTTTTTTAACATGTTTTTATTCATTTCAGAGAGGAAGGAAGAGAGATAGATAGAAACATCAGTGATGAGAGAGTCATTGGTTGGCTGCCTCCTGCACGCCCCGCACTGGGGATCGAGCCAGCAACCTGGGCATGTGCCCTGACCAGGAATTGAACCGTGACCTCCTGGTTCATAGGTCAATGCTCAACCCCTGAGCCATGCCGACTGGGCCTGTCTCCTGTCCTCTTCGCTCACTGGGCCTGGAAGAAGTGGGAGGAGGGGTGTGCTGAAGTGATGCCCTCCCCCTTCAGCCCTGAGGAGTCCCAGGCAGGCGCCCAGTGCCTGGAGCCGCGGGCAGTGTGGGCAGCGGTGGGCCTACCAGCCGCCTGGGAAGACCAGTCGAGCCCACCTTTGCCCGCACTGCTCCTCCAGGGCATGTCGGCCTCTCGCGCACCTCAAAGGGAGACACACGTGCAGGAGGCGTGTGTCCTGGGGTGGGGCCCTGAGGACTTGGGGACCCATGGTCTCCCGTTCGCCAGCCTCAGCATGTCCCCTGCCCCGAGGCCGCTGCTAATCAGGGCCCCCTTCTCTTGCAGGTCCTGTACATCAGGAAGAAGAAGAGGTAACTCCTCCCTGCCTCCCAGCACTCCAGCCCATGGCGTGCGGGCGGCTCCAGGGCATGTGGGTGGGAAAGGGGAGCCCTCACCGGGAGAGCCTCCCCCCGAGGGAGGCCACTTTCTCTGTAGGAAGTTGGAGCCCACTCCCTGGGATCTCACACCGGCCAGGCAGGTGTGACCCTGGGATGGGGGCAGGGAGGTGGGGATTACCTCCAGCCAACTGCCCAGCCACCCGTGCCAGGCCGTGCCCGGCTGCTCTGAACTAACTGCACGGACCCCTCCCCCACCCGCCGCCCAGCGGCTGTGGGTGGCACAGGCCGGGCCTAGGCAGTCCAGGCCCCCGGGACCCACAGGTGCCGCTCTGACACGGTGCCTCCCAGGCTGGCGCAGAGC
>NW_005370710.1:2908775-2909799 GCF_000412655.1 Myotis brandtii
CCGTGCCAGGCCAGGCCGGGGCAGCCCTGGGACCCGCCAGGCCCTGCAAGGAGCCCCCTGGCCACTCAGAACCCAGTCTGCTCCTCTGCGGATGCGAATCTCCGCTCCTTCCCCCTGTGCCCAGGGGCAGCTGGCAGAGCAGAAGGGGCCCGGGGCAGATGCTGGGGACGGGCCTGGCCCCTCTGCTCCCGGAGAGCCGCTGTCCTGAGTGGGGGCGGATGGGTCCCCGGGGGCAGCGCAGCTCTGAGTAGACTGATGGGTCCCTAGTAACGGACAGACCCCAGGCCGGTGGGTCTCGCCTCCTACGTCCACAGGGCGGGGCCTGTGTGGTCTTCCTGCCGGAGTCATGGGCTGCCCGGCCGCTTGCCCTCAGGCCCCAAACCCCAAGGCCACAGCAGCAGGAGGAGGCCTGGTCCCCCTATGGAGGCCCTTTGCATCCCTCCTCCCTGCCCCACAGGCTGCGGGGGAGGGTCTGGCCCTACCAGAGGCAGAATTAGGGGACTGGACCCAGGCCAAGCCCGGCTGGGGGTCCAGAGGCGCCCGGGTTTGGCCACCAGTCCCGGTCACCGCGCTCAGGACACGTTGCCCTGGGGATCGTCAAGAAATGGGGCTGAGATCGCAGTCGCCGGCCCATGGGACTCCTGAGCCGTGACAGCTGCTTCCTTTTTTTCTTTTTCTTTTCTTTTTTTTTTTTAATATTTTTACTGATTTCAGAGAGGAAGGGAGAGAGAGAGAGAAAGAAGCATCAAAGATCAGCTGCCTCCTGCACGCCCCCCACTGGGGATCGAGCCCACAGCCTGGGCATGTGCCCTGACCAGGAATCGAGCCGTGACCTCCTGGTGGTTCCTAGGACGCTCAGGCACTGCGCCAGCTGCTTTCTGTGCAGCCGCCTCCGGCCTGTGCTGGGCTGGGCTGTGAGGTGAGCCCTGCTCCCCGGGAGCCGTGGCGCGTGCATCATTAACCAGCCCTGGCCCGGGTGCTGCTGGCAGGCCACTGGGAGTGGGGTGGGGAGGGGCCATCTGCC
>NW_005370710.1:2909956-2911155 GCF_000412655.1 Myotis brandtii
GCCCAGTTCCCACCTGCTGACTCCAGGCTGGGCACCTGGCCTCCGCTGTCCCCTGATGTGAGGCCCAGCGCCCTCTGTCGGGAAGGCCGAGAGCCACTGCCGGCTCCTGTGTTTTGCCCAGACCCCTCGCACCTGGTCTGCTGCTCTCCGTGGAGGAAGTGGGGAGACGGGGAGAGGAGGGGAGAAGGGAGGGGAGAGGTGACCGCCCCGGTGTGGGGACAGTGTGGTGGCACCCAGGGACGGAGCTGACACTGCCCCGCGGGCGAGGGAGCCAGGAGGGCCGCTCCCGCCCACAGCAGGTCCCTGTCGCAGAGCATCCAGGAGTCTCCCCGCCACCCCTCCCTAGAGCCGGACAAACGGGACGAAGCTGAGGGGGAGGGGAGGTGGGGGCGGGTGTGCAAGTGGGGGCATAGGCGGGGCCCAGACCTGCTGGAAGGCCTCGTGCAGGTGCAGGAATGTGCTCCTCCCTCCAGGGGCCGGAGGCAGACACGCTGTTTGGCTCCACCCTCAGGCTGCCCAGCCCCCAGGGTGTGGGGAGCGCAGGGCACGCCACCTCTGCCCTCCACGCTCAGGGCTGAAGGAAGGGGGGGACAGGGCGAGGGTCAGCGGCTCCCATCTCTTCTCTGGGCGCTTCGGGCGGCCCTGCCTGTGGTGTGCGGGGCCTGGGGCTGGGCATCTGTTGGTCCGAGAGCCGCGGTCACGGCTGCGGCCAGCGGGGGTTCTGACCGCCTGAAGGGGGTGGGGTCATGCCCCCTCCCCACCCATGGTCCACCTCAGGGATCCTACCAGGCAAGCCAGACTCCAGGAGCCGGGCACACACAGCAGCCGCCCCGTGCCCGCCTCGCCCCCTGCCCGCCTCGCCTCCACATCATTGTCCCCCGCTGGTAGGAGGGACGCGGGGGCGGCGTACAGATCTGTCGAGCAAATTGCACGTGTCAGGATGTGTGGGCCTGGGGGGCCTGTGGGGACGATTCGGGAAGGAGCCCCCCAGACGCTATAAATAGGGTGTCACTCACGCTGCGAGGCTGTAATTGGCCTCATCTTCCCTCGAGAGCATTAAAGACGCTGCAGGACGTTTCCACGGAGAGTGAGCCTGTGACTCGGGGTGACCCCAGGAAGGGGGGCTGGAGGTGGGGTAGACGCGTGGACCCCGGCTACGGGGCACCAGGGGGTTTTCCTCCATCTGGCCCTGCGTCCGG
>NW_005370710.1:2911190-2913164 GCF_000412655.1 Myotis brandtii
GGCCAGGGCGGGCGTGGGCCCCCCCCAGGACACCAAGGGCAAGATCATGTACTTCCCTGAGCGAGGGCCGGGAGGGGGGCGGGGAGCCAGGCCGGTGTGTGTGGGGGACTCGCCTGCAGGGCCAGAGGGTTTGGGGGAGAAGGACACAGGTGACCAGCCATGCAGGCGTCCTCAGGACGGTCCCACTTTTACCATTTAGATCCCACCACCCCGGAGCCCAGTGACCCGAGCCTCCCGGGGACACTGAGGCTTCAGGCTGCCGGGAATGGAACTCAGGGGGGAGCCCCTGGTTCCAGGGCAGAGGCCTGGGCTGGAGGGGGGTCTCCAGGGGAGGGGAGGGGGAGGGCCCCCAGCACCCAGGGGCCACCCCACTGGGCAGACAGCTGGCCGGTCCGTGACAGCCATGGTCTAGGGAGGGCTCTGCCTCAGCAGACCGCGGGGGGCGCCTCGGTCCCAGCATGTGAAGCTGCAGGGCCCCATGTGGGGGGGTCCCTGAAAGGAGCCTGCAGAGCAAGATGGCACCAGGGCCGGGCTGGGGCCCCAGGACCCCCTCCCCTGCTCCCCTGCCCGCCTCACACCTCCTTCCCGGGGCGACGGGGCCTTCCTCGTCCTTGTTCCTCCCAGTCACCTCCTCTTTCCAGCTCTCCCCGCCCAGGAGGGAACCAAGTCTCCCAAGTCCCCGGGCTGCCACGGAGGGAGGGGAGCAGCAGGCACCATGGGGGAGCGGCTCTGGGTCATGTCCTCCGTGTGACCTTGGGCCTACGGGCTGCCCACTGCCAGGCAGACGGGTGAGACAGGGCCGCTGCCCCATGAGTGCTCCTGGGACGGGCTGTTAACGGGGCCCGGGAAATGCCCCCGGGCACTCGGGCAAGGGGCAGAAGCCAGCCCCCTCCTCAGGTGCAGCGGGGGGGGGGGGCAGGTGTGGGGGGTGCAGGGGCGGAACCAGGGTGAACGTGGGGGCGCCTTCCGACGGGCCATCTGGTTTCATAAAGTGAAGTGTCACCTTCGAGCCCAAGTGACTACCATCCCCGGCTGCAGGCAGACACCAGGGCTGCCTTCGGAAGGTGAAGGAAAGTTCCTGGTGGGAGAGGGGGGCAGGGGCGAGGGCAGAAACTCCAGACAGCAGTCTGACCTTGACATGAATTCCTTCCAGAACCTCACTGAGCCGCCTGCGGGCCCAGCTGCGAGCTTGTCGGGTCTTTGCTTCTCATTCCAGACCCAAGGAGCCGGATGTCAAACGGGAAAAAGGACCAGTGTGTGAGCGTGTTGTGTCCACACACACTCTGTGTCTCTATCTTTTTCTAAATATATTCTTATTGATTTCAGAGAGGAAGGGAGAGGGAGAGAAACAGCAATGATGAGAGAGAATCATGGATCGGCTGCCTCCTGAACGCCCCCTACTGGGGATCGAGCCCACAACCCCCAGCATGTGCCCCTACTGGAATTGAACCCAGGACCCTTCAGTCCGCAGGCCGACGCTCTATCCACTGAGCCAAACCAGCCAGGGCTATGTCCACTAGGTGTACCGGTTAATAATGCAGATTTTTTTCAATAGAGCGGAGTTATGCATATGTTGATTTATATGCGATTTGATATGTCTGCTATTTTGTTGTGTTGACAACAAGCTTCAAAATTTCATGTCAAATTTTCTGAAGGTGTTAACATCATAGATATTTTTACACTTAAAAATGTCGAATTTCATGCCAAAAAAAGAACATTTGAAAAAAGTTTTAATTCATTATTTTGAAGAAAAAGTTATATACTTCGGGAAGCTTATAGTGAACATGCTCCATCTCGAGATACTTGTGAACGCTGGTTTAAACGCTTTAAAAGTGACGATTTTGATGTGAAAGACCAAGAACGTCCAGGTCAACCGAAAAAGTTTGAAGACCAACAATGACAAGCATTATTGGATGAAGATGCGTGTCAAACTCAAAAACAACTTGCAGAAAGATGAAACGTTGCTCAGCAAAC
>NW_005370710.1:2913604-2915360 GCF_000412655.1 Myotis brandtii
TTAAAAGATCTTGCCTGGGAAGCATGAACCCACCCGCCGTGTTCACCAGCCCTCGCGCCTTCAGATGACCACTTGTCTGATCGACGGCACACGCACGTTCTGAGCAGCACTTCACAACGTACAAAGAAGTGGGAAACTGGGTCTCTGAATGGTTTGCCTCAAAACAAGAAAAGTTCTATTGGGACGGATCCACAAATCACCTGAAAGATGGGGGAATGTGTCGCTAGCGATGGACATTACTTTGAATAAAGCACTTTCGATGTTTCTCTTGAAATTATCCTGTTTTCTTTGATTACAAAATCCACATTATTAACGGGTTAATAGTTAATCCGAATTATTAACCGGTAGAGGATCAATCCACATTACTAACCGGTATCCGCATTATTAACCGGTAGAGGGTCAATCCGCATTACTAACTGGTAGAGGGTCAATCCACATTACTAACCGGTATCCGCATTACTAACCGGTAGAGGGTCAATCCGCATTACTAACTGGTAGAGGGTCAATCCGCATTACTAACCGGTCCACCTAGTATATCTTCACACCTACACCCACAGCGTCCCTCGGCCCCTCGGGAGATTGGCTCCAGGACTGCCTGCTGACACCCAAATCCAGAGGCTGGGTCCCCGACAGAAGAGGAGGTAGGACGTGTGAGTTACAGGCCCATCCTCCCGAAGCGTGAACTCCTCCGTGTCACACCCACTGCCTGACACACGTAGCCGCTGTGTGAACAGGTGTGACACTGCGTCGTTGGAATGAGGACCAGGAGGGACTCTGTATGTGTTTAGAGCAGAAGTGGGCAGCGCAGGCCTAACCAGGAAGCAACAAGGTAACTTTTCTGCAACAACGTAACTTCTTGCCAACATTTTCCATCCAGGGCGGGTAGGGAGCCCCTGGCACAGGAAGAAGGCAGGGACAGGGTCCAGGTGTGCCGGGGGGGTGTTCAGAGACACCCCACCCTCTCCTGTCGGGTGCGAGGGCCTTGGCTGAGGATATCCCGGCCGCCCGGCCTCCCCGGGCTCAGGCCAGGGGCGCCTGCAGGCCGGGCACCGATGGCCAGGCAGAGGGCAGTGCGGAGAGGCAGGGTGCCGGGAACTAAGGCAGGAGTGTGCAGGCGCCAGGTGCAGGGAGAGGAGGAGGGGGAGGGGCATGGAGACCCTTCGGTGGGGAGAGGGGCGGAGGCCAGGGTGCCGCCCTCCCAGGTCTGCCTGGGCCCCTCTCTCCCCACCTCAGAGCCCCTGGCAGTCCCCACCCCACCCCTTCCCCTGGGTGCTTTGGTTCTGCACCTGGGAGGGCAGGGCAGGGGTCTGTGCCCCCAGGGGAGACCCCGGGGAAAGCAGCCAGTGAAGGGCACGTCAGGGCCGGGTGTGAAATGGTCCAGCCTGGGCCCAGGGCTGCAGCTCGTGGGGCACAGGCTGGCCTTGCCATGGAGTCTCTCAGGACCGCCACCTGCCCAGCCCCCACTTCCCGTCTCCGGCTCCCTTTAGCCTGGCAGGAGGCTGGGCATGTCCCTAGACCCCTGTGCCACGGCCCCCCCGGGAAAGGGTGACGGATTCAGCCCGGCCTCCCAAAGCCAGGGAGGGCTGGCTCTCCTGTGGGCTCGGTGGCAGGGGTCTGTGCCCCCTGGGTCCTGGCCCCTACCCTCCAGGGGCACGTGTGGCGCTGAGGGCAGGACCCAGGGCCTCCTTGCCAGCCCTCTGCTCTGATGCTCGGTCTCGGCCAGCATCTCCCGCCCGGGCTGCCCAGGCCCCACAGG
>NW_005370710.1:2915886-2916203 GCF_000412655.1 Myotis brandtii
TCTACTTCCGGGGGCGCAGCAAGAGATAAAGGGGCTCCGGGCAATAACAGAGCCGATCAATCCCGCGTCATAATGATGAGGTGTGAGCTGCTGGGCTCATCCATGTGCCAGACACGATGGACCCGCTCATGGAGGGGGGCCAGGCCCATGTGCCACCGCCCACCCAAGGGCTGCTCACTTCTCAGGTGCCCACGGCTCAACAGTGCCCCGAAGGGCCTTGGGCTCCCTCAAGGGCCAGGAGCTGGTCCTAGTAACACCCACCCTCGATTGGCTCCATCCCGGCCCAGTCTCCCCCTCCCCTGGTCTCCCCCTCCCCT
>NW_005370710.1:2916490-2919904 GCF_000412655.1 Myotis brandtii
CCAGGTCTCACCCTCCCCCAGGTCTCACCCTCCCCCAGTCTCACTCTATCTGCAGTGCCCTTCGCAAGGGCAAACTGTCACCCACGTTAAAGAAAGAAGATTTAAAAAACCATAAATAAAATAAAAAAGAAGGAAAAAAGAAAAGAGAAGGCTCCAGCCCCCAGACACTGGGCCGTCAGGCCTAGAGCCAGGGACTAGGCTCTTCTCACTGTTCCCGGGGGAGGGTCAGACAAGCCCTAGAAACAGGGCACCGGCCTGAGGGTGGGGGCACGGCTTCCCCACCTTCCTGCCTCCAATGCCATCCTGTGCTGCCACCTGCTGGAACCCACAGGCACTGCAGGGAGCCCTCCTGTCCCACCCCCACCCCTTAAGCCAGGTCACCGGTCTGGTGGCCCCATCCTTGAACCCCCCAGCACTCAGCCTCTCCCCCATGTGGCCTGGAGAGCAGCCCTCACACCGAAGTCCCGGACGCGGAGTGGGGGTCTCATCTGGTAGGACAGGACCCGGACTAGGGGGAGGTGCTGGGGTGCTGGGGTGTATGTGTGTTGGGGGGAGAGGGGGTCTTTAAGAATCCCCAGGCCAACGGTGCTGCTGGGCGACTCCCAGAGACCACGCCCATCTCCCCTCCCTCCAGAGGGACCAGGAGGTCTGTGCCCACCCACAGTGGTGACTCCCCAAACCTGTGGATGGATGGACCCCATTTGCCTTAGCAGTGGTTCTCAACCTTCCTAATGCCGCGACCCTTTAATACAGTTCCTCATGTGTGGTGACCCCCAACCATAAAATTATTTTCGTTGCTACTTCATAACTGTAATGTTGCTGCTGTTATGAATCGTAATGTAACTATCTGCTATGCAGGATGTATTTTCGTTGTTACAAATTGAACATAATTAAAGCATAGCGATTAATCACAAAAACAATATGTAATTATATATGTGTTTTCCGATGGTCTCAGGCGACCCCTGTGAAAGGGTCGTTCGACCCCCAAAGGGGTCGCGACCCACAGGTTGAGAACCGCTGCGGCTTAGAGTGAGGAAAGGCACTGTGTTTGGAGCCCTTCCCAATGTGTCCACCAGGTGGCAGTGCAGGCCGGGGCATGGGGCGGGGTGGGGGCGTGAGGCCGGGCCGTCCTGGGAGGGGCTGCGGGTCTGGCTGGGGCAGCTTGTCCAACGGAGGATTAGCGCGTGGGTCTCGCCTCGTGGGAATAAGTGAGCTCGTGTATGAAAAGCACATGGAGAGACTTCACTAAACGAGCAGGTTCCTGTCCTGGAGCGAGTAGATGGTTCTTCCACGCAGCGTCCTGGGACCCAGACCCCCCTCCCAGCTGGGAACACAGGCCTCGCCACCCAGCCCCGCAGCCCTGGGGGCGCTTGGGGGCGGGACAGGTCTGTGCTGAGCCCTGAGGATGGCCCAGGACCTGGCACCTCGGCTTTACCAGGCGGCTCCACAGGGAGCGGAGAGCCACCCCTCTCCTGCCCCTGGCAGGCTCCGTGGGCAGAGGATGGGCAAGGGTGAGGCTGGGGGACATGTTCTTGGTGGCACAGCCCAAGCTCCCAGCGTCTGCAGATCCCTCCTCCTGGAAACCTCTCGCTGCCACCGGTGCCTGCCCTGGGACTGTCCCCTCCACCTCAACCCTCGCTCCTCCCAGGGTGCACCAGGGCACCGTGCAGCCATCAGCCCTCTGCCCTCCCCCCACGGACACTTCCCTCCACCGAGCTCTCCTGAGGCCACTCAGCTGTGCCCCTGCCTCGAGGTCAAGGTTGAGCGACTTGTCTTAGGTCACACGGGGCTGGGACCCAGCTCAGTGGGACTCCTGGCCCGGCCGAGTGGGTCTGGTCATCCCGGCATCGCTCAGGGCGTGTCCAGCTCTGGGCCTGGGCTCGGGGTGGGGTCCTGGGCATGTCACGGGGAGTCCCCCTCCTCTTAGCCCCTGCATCCCTGCAGGGAACACGTGCGATAGGACAGTGGCTGCCCGCAGCAGCCAGGCCCCGGGCCGGCCCGGGAGCCGCACCGCCTCCTCCCCATTCATCATCTCCAACCAGGCAGAGCAGGGAACACGCAGCTCCCGCCCGGTGGTCACTGGTGATGGGCTGCAGCCTGGCTCCCGAGGGGGCAACTGCCTGCCCTTCCCCCGCGGCCAGGCGTCGGCTCTGCCTTCCACACAGCCGGGGACCTGGGCCCGCGGGACTCCCCTGAGAGCCCCTTGCTGCCTGGCCCAGCGGGTCTGGGGCCCCAGGCGAGTCTGAAGCCCTCCTCCCACTTTCCCCGCGTGCACAGTGGGCAGGTTCTTCCTACTGAGAGGACTGAGTTCATGGAGGGCCTGGAACGGTGCCTGACACGCGGGAACACCAGGTGAGTGTTCGCTAAACCAGTAACACGCTCACCATCCAGAAGGTGGCCCCGTGGGAGTGGGAGCTCGCGTCACAGGTGGGCTCAGCCTTCAGCAGCCCTGGCCACGGATCACCGGCCCAGGCCAACCTCCTGCCCCGCCAGGGCCAGGGTTCAGTCCCATCCTGCCCCTCGGGCCCTGCCCCTGGCGGGCGGAGCCTCCCTCCCAGCTGCCAGGCAATTACCCGAGTGATTAATTTGGTGATTAATCCTGATCCGCCCGCTCAGGGCACTTCCCTGCTGCTGGCCTGGCCTGGAATAGAGAGGTGCGCTCACTCTGCTTCTCCTTCTCGGGAGGGGCAGCGCCTGGAGGCAGGAGGCGGGGAGTCCACTCCGAGGGTGAGGCCCACCCTCCCCCAGGCCCTGCTGGGCACATAGGGGCTGCCTGCAAAGGCGGCCAGTTACTAGGTGTACTGGTTAATAATGCGGATACCGGTTAATAATGCGGATTGACCCTTTATTGGTTAATAATGCGGATACCGGTTAATAATGTGGATTGATGATTTACCGGTTAATAATGCGGATTTTGTAATCAAAGAAAACAGGATAATTACAAGAGGAACATCAAAAGTGCTTTATTCAAAGTAATGTCCATCGCTAGCTAGACATTCCCCCATCTTTCAGGTAATTTGTGGATACCGTCCCAATAGAACCTTTCTTGTTTTGAGGCAAACCATTCTGAGACCCGATTTCCCACTTCGTATGTTTTGAAGTGCTGCTCAGAACGTGCGTGTGCCGTCGATCGGACAAGTGGTCATCTGAAGGCGCAAGGTCTGGTGAACACGGCGGGTGGGTTCATACTTCCCAGGCAAGATCTTTTAACGTGTCTTTAACTGGTTTTGAAGTGTGTGATGGTGGGTCATCATGAAGCAAAATTACTTTGCCGTGTCTTCTGGCCCATTCTGGTGGTTTTATGATCAAAGCGTGGTTCAAATTGATTATTTGTTGTCGGTGGCGATCAGTATTAATGGTTTCACCTGGTATGAGAAGCTCATGATACACCACACCTTCCTGATCCCACCAAAC
>NW_005370710.1:2921260-2921562 GCF_000412655.1 Myotis brandtii
GGGGTGTGCCCTGGGGGTCAGCTCCCAGATGCTGCCCCCGGCCAGGGTCCCGCGGAGGCAGCCCCGTGGCATTGATGGAAATGCCCCCGTGCCAACGAGGGCTTTGAAAAGAAATGTATAATGATCCCTAATTGGCACCCTCATTAGGTGCCAATTAAACACTTAAGTATTTCCTACAAGTTTCACACATTAATAAGGCAGCTCATTACATGGTAACGTGATTTATTTCTCGTATTTATTACATTGTTTCACCGCCGCTGACAGCGAGCGGAGCTCTTCTTAAAACGTGGCTTCCTACAGAT
>NW_005370710.1:2921806-2923870 GCF_000412655.1 Myotis brandtii
GCGCAGCGCGTGTGTCTAACCCGCTGGGGGGTCACCTGTAGGACCAATTCCTGGAAGCGCACAGCCAGGTCAGAGGGTCTGGACGTCTTTCGTTTCGATAGCGAGTCCCAAACAGCCTTCGTGGAGGCCACGCATTGTACATGGGAGCAGCATGGGGGTTTCTGCAAGTTCCTGCTTCCCCGGGCGGGGCGCACAGAGGGGCCCGGGCCCCGCATCCCCTTCCTGAGAGGGAAGGACTGAGCGTGGCTTCCGGGCTGAGCCGCCCGGCCCTTCCCTGAGCCGCTGTTCACCTCCTCGCCGCCCTCAGCGCTGCCGGCCTCTCCGGCAGGTTTATGGGAGCCCTTTCCACGTTACGAAATGTGCGATTTTTCTCTCGGCTTCGTGTTTGTCTTTAAACTTTTATTTGTCTTCATGTGGAAATGTTCCATGCGTATGTAGTCAGACATAACCACTCTTTTCTCCCGCGGCTTTTCCGTTTCTTTTTTTTTTTAAAATATATTTTTATTGATTTCAGAGAGGAAGGGAGAGAGAGAGAGAAACATCAATGATGAGATAGAATCATTGATCGGCTGCCTCCTGCACGCCCCACACTGGGGATGGAGCCTGCAACCAGGGCACGTGCCCTGACCGGGAATCAAACCGGGGACCCTTCAGTCCGCAGGCCGACGCTCTACCCACTGAGCCACACTGGCTAGGGCAGCTCCCCCCACCTTTTTTTGTTTGTTTAAGGCAGTTTTTCTGTTTTTTTGTTGTTGTTGTTTTGTTATCCATAGAAAAGTTAAACCTATGCAAACCCCCCGGTTCTCTTCTAGGAATTTGTTCTTCCTTCTTAGTCCCCCCGGCTTTGATCTGACTGGAATGGCTGGTCTGCTTCAAGGTGTGAGGTAGGGATCCAAGTGAGTTCCTCACCCCACCCTCCAGATGACCACCCGGTGACTCCAACACCCTCGTTCCTCGGAGGTTATTCTTGACAGGACGATGGGGACTCCGGGGCATGTCCCCTGGGGAATAGCGTGTCCTGTGAGAAGACCAGCCCAGTGGGATGGGGCGCAGCATGGGGATGCCCCCTGGAGGTTGAGACAAGGGGGAGGAAAGCCCACTCGAGGGGCTGCACTTGGTTTTGGCCTTGAGCTACAGGAGTGGACACTCCTGGTGCCCAGTTTGAACTTTGCTGCCACATCACAATCCCTTCCTGCACCGTGACCTGGCCCTGGATGCAGGCTGAGAGGTGGGGCATCGAGGGGCAGCAGCAGAGAAAGCCGTCCCTCCTGAGGCCCCTCTGCTGGGGCCAGGTGGCCAAAGCGTGGGGGTCCTGAGCGCCCCCGATTCTGGAGCAAGGAGGGGGGCTTATTACAACACGAGTGGGGGGCCGTGAGGGGCAGTGGGGGGTGAGAGCCAGCTGCATGCGTTAGACAAGGAGGGGACAGGCAGGCTTGGCTGGGCTGCACCCACCTCCTTGCCCCCCTCACTCCCCCTTCTTCCTCTTCCCTCCAGGCTCCGTCCCCCCCGCTTCTCTGCCTCAAATGCACTAAGTGTGTCCCTGGTGTCCTCAGGCCTCAGTCCCTCCCTTAAGACAGTGAAGGCCAGACCGTCCGTCTCTGATGCCAGACCTCCTTTGACGGCATTCTGGAAGGTTCTGTGGGCACATGTCTCATGGCAGCTCGGAGTCCAGGCAAGTGAAGAAAAACCCAGGTTCCTGTCCAGCACCCAAGTGGGGCCTATGGGGGGTACATGTCCTACCTACCTGTGCCTTTGTCCCCAAACCTGGGGGGCAGGGGCGGGGGTGTCCTTCTGGGAGTTGGAATAGCAGGTGCTTTGCCTCTTGTAGCCACCAGATGGCAGCAGTGAGACCATCTTTCCCCTCATTCCCTCCTCCTGTTCTCATGGGAGCTGCGGACTTGACCTCCAGAGAGACCCTGAGGTCATCTGGTAGCCTCGGACCTCCAAGGAGCTGACAAAAGAGGGGCCACCTCCCACCCAGGGCACAGCACCCCCTCCCCTCTCAGAGGAATGAGGAGCCTATGGCTCTGGCTGTTTTCCCAGCAACCCCCCCGCCCCCCCCCC
>NW_005370710.1:2924008-2925270 GCF_000412655.1 Myotis brandtii
AGGCGGTAACCAGAAGGGACCCTTCCTGAAGCCCAAGGACACTGGGAGGGGAGGGGAGGGGGGGGGTGCAGGGAGCCAGGACTGTTGGGGAAGATTCCACTGCCCCCTGGCTGCTCCCTGGCCCAGAATTCGGCACCAGGTTGGCAGGACACGCTCTGGCACTGCCCTTCTGTGGGCCGAGGCTGAACTGAGCCTGGAGCCAGCTCCCCGCCCCCCACCTGTGAGCACACCTCCCGCCTCCCGCAGAGGGCAGGGCCCTGTGGGTGTGTGGCTGCTCCCCATCTCCTCACCCACCGCCTGGCCCTCCCCCAAGCCCGCGTCGCTCAGGCTGCACCAGGCTCCTTGTCGACCGCTGGCCCCAGACACCTCCCATTTATCTCCGTCACATTGCGGGGGGGGGGGGGGGGGGGGGGGCTCTCCGTGCACCCCCTCGGGCTCCAGCGCTTGGAAACCCTGGATGTGTGGGGTCCTGGGAGCCTGGCCATCCGGCGCCGCAGCCTGGATCCCAAGCCGTCAGCCTTCACATGGGCCCAGCCCTCAGGGACCGGCAGCCCATCGCCCTGGCAACCGCCCCTTGTTCCTGGTCCATGAACAGGTCCTGTCTCACACTGACCAGGGCCGGGGGCCTGGGCGCTCAGGGGCCAGGAGGGGAAGCAGCTGGGACCCCGGCGGCCGGGGGGGCTTGGGGAGGCGCCTCCTCCTTGGGCTCCCGATGCCTGGGAGACAGGTGATGAGCAGTGAGCCAACCAACAAGCCATTTCAGGCTCCGAAAGAGCAAACGCGGACTGCGTGGAGGGACGGACGGGAGGGGACGGCTTCAGGGACCGGAGGGCCGCGGTCCTGGCTTTCCATTGATTAAGGGAGAGCCCTGAGCCCAGGGGACTGTCCCCGCCGCCCTGTCCCCTATCCCTCCTGGCCCTGCTCAGGGCCAGAAACCTGGGCCCGTGGACACGAGTCACTGGGCAGCTCAGGGAGGGTGGGGGTGGGGCCTTCCTCATCGCTCCCAAGGGCACAGGGGTCCCCTGAAGTGGGATCTCTCTTCTCTCGCCTCCTTCCTTCCCTAGTTTCCACCCACAGGCCCAGGACAGGCCCGGAGCCCCTAATCCCTGCGCTGCCATCAGCCGCCGCCTTTCTTCCCAACCTTATCTGCCTCCTGCAGCCACGGCTCCCCCGTGGCCACTCCCCTCCCTGCAGCCTCGCTGCTGGGCAAGTGGGCGTGTCCTCCCCCTCCCCTCCCTCCTCCTCTCCTCCCTTCACCTCGG
>NW_005370710.1:2926492-2926944 GCF_000412655.1 Myotis brandtii
GGGCCGCAAAAGGTGTCTGAGGTGAAGGGGGCGTCCCAGCCCAACAAGAGAAGAGGCGAGTGGCCAGCCTGGGGCAGGACCCGAGACCCCAGGAGGCAAGGCGGGGCCCAGGCCTTGGTCTCCTCTGTCCTGAGAGATGGGGTGCCCCTGGGGCTCCCGGGGAGGGGCAGGAGGCCCAAGCCCCACCCTGAACCAAAGCTCCCCCTGCACCCCACCCAGCGGCTAAAAATAAAAGCAAGGATAATTTCCCTAAATGAAACCTCCACTTAAACACTTAAAAAGCAATAAAAACTCAATTTTCTTTCTCTCAATTATTTTACTTATTTCATTTTCCAAAAGGTTCGCCCTGTTATGAAGATGTATTTTTCCCCGTCAGCGGCAGCGTCCCCGCCATTACTCAGTGACTCAGCCTCTCTCCGCCAGGCGGGCCTCGGTCTCCCGGCAACCAGGTG
>NW_005370710.1:2927142-2927477 GCF_000412655.1 Myotis brandtii
TGCCGCCCTCCAGCTGGGGCCTCAGTCTCCCCGGCCCCCCGGCCCCCAGGAGGTGCCGGAGGAAGAGCAGCAGGGCCGCTGGCTCAGGGCAGCAGCCGCGCTCCATCACGCGGCCCTGACATCCTGAAAATGTGGTTCCGATGTCATTAGTGCTTCGTGATTGGCTCCATTTGTATCGAGCCTGCCCCGTGGCCTCCTCTCTGCTAATTGTTTCCACTCACTCTTTCCGTTTTTAAACTGCTGTCGCGTTGGCTTTTAATTTTTAATTATTGCTGCGTCCCCTTCCTTCCTAATTGGCCAGGCCCTGGCGAGGCTGCCTGCGCCGGGGCTGCCGC
>NW_005370710.1:2927561-2928447 GCF_000412655.1 Myotis brandtii
CACACCTGGCTCCCGGGCCGTGCAGGCTCCGGTCCGTCCCCGGACACACTGGGCACCGCCTGTAGAGGGAGGGCTGTGGGCAGAGATCCTGGGGGTGTGAGGGACCCCCCTCCCCGGAACGGCCTTCGTCTTGTGGGAGGGCTGCCTGTGGTCAGCAGGGGTGTGGAGGGACGGAACCACTTCCTCCCCCCCCCCCCCCCGGCTTCCTCATGACCCCGGGCCCCTGCGGGTTATAGCAAGAGGGTACCGCTGCCCAGAGGCCAGAGGTCAGAGGTCACTCTCCGCTCACCTCCGGGCCTTTGCTCCCAGACCTCCTGCCGGGGAGGCCCCTCCTCTGGGCCCTGCTGGGGCGGCTCAGTGCGCCCTGAATCCGCTCCCGGTCTGTCCGTTTGTCTGCCCGTCTGCTCGGCCTCCGCCATCTCTCTGCACGGTCCTCGCTCCCTCTGTCCGCCGAGCCGCCCTGGGCCTCCTGGTCTGAGGTGCTGCCTCCCTCTGCATCGGCCGGAGCGGGGTCCCCCCTGAGTCTGCCCCCCGCCCAGAGGCCCTGGCTGTCCCTGCTCCCCGAGGCCCCTCCTGCCTTTCACTTGGTCGCAAACCAGCCAGAGCCGAGTTCCCGGGAAGGTTCAACGTTGAACCTGACCTCCCTCCCCCGGCCTGCGTCCCCGTGTTCCTGCCTCCGGCCTCCGCTCCTGCTCCTCCCACAGCCCACCCAGTGGCCACAGACCCGCCACCCCAGGGCCAGGACGGCTGGGCCCAGCTGGAGGTCGCCTCGCGCTGTGTGACTTGGCCGAGATCCTTCCCTTCTCTGAGCTCCCACTTTTCTCATCTGTAAAATGGAAACAAACTACAGTTTCTTTTTAAAAAAATATATTTTTTATTGATTTCA
>NW_005370711.1:0-260 GCF_000412655.1 Myotis brandtii
GTCCCCATCTCCTCACGTCTAAGCCCTGAGTCACTCAATTCTGGGAGCTGACAGCAGGAAGAGGAAGAGCCACATGGGAGTCATGTCTTGCAGGTGAGGTCCTCGTTCCCCAGAAAGTATTCTCCAGGGTGAGGACACCCTGAATATAAGTGGGCGCCTACTGTGTGTGTGTGTGTGTGTGTGTGTGTGTGTGTGTGTGTGTGTCTGGTGGTTGTGTGGGTTTTGCATGTGGGAGGTGTCTGCACATACAAAGGGCAAGA
>NW_005370712.1:0-846 GCF_000412655.1 Myotis brandtii
GTAGACAGGTTAGGGCAAGCGTTTCAAATTTTAATGTTCATGGGAATCACTTGGAGGTCCGGTTAAAATGCAGGTTGTGGCCACGCTGCTTGGCTCAGTGGTAGCACATTGACCTGTGAATCAGGATATCATGGTTTGATTCCAGGTCAGGGAACACTAGATCCCCAGGTTGGGGGGCGTGCAGGAGGCGGCCAATCAATGATTCCCTGTCGTCATTGATGTTTCTCTCTCCCTCTCCCTTCCTCTCTGAAATCAATATGAATATATTTTTAAAAATGCAGGTTGATTCGGTAGGTTTGGTGTGTGGCCCGGTGGTGCTGACACTGCAGGTCTTTGCTTAGCAAGAGGTTAGGGGATTTCTATGCAGATAAGCCAGGCCTGAAGCCCATGGTTGTGAAAGAGGAAATGAAACAGATAATTTCTTTCTCATCCCCAGGGATTATCTTCATGCCAGGGACAACCCAGATGAAGGCCAAGGACATTCTCTACCGACTAAAGGAGTCTAATGCCCAGAGCATCGTGACCACAGATGCCCTTGCCCCGGAGGTGGACTCTGTGGCTTCTGAGTGTCCCGCTCTGAAAACCAAGCTCCTGGTGTCTGACCACAGCCGTGAGGGGTGGCTGGACTTCCGATCTCTGATTCAGTGAGTTTCGGGTCTGATGGAGGTGCTCTCTGAGGAACGGTGGGAGAAGGCCCTCCGCACCCAGCGCTGTAGACAGACAGCTGGTGGTAGGAAGCTCACCAGGCCTGGCTCCAGAAACCTCTTCCCAGCTGTGTCCCTGACCTGCTGTGTGACCCTGGGCTACTTCCTGCCCCTCTCTTAGCCAAGGTTGCTTCATCTGTAA
>NW_005370712.1:1416-3209 GCF_000412655.1 Myotis brandtii
AAACCTTTCACCAGAGAAGTTATGTGTCAGGGGCCTGACTCCCCGCCATGCCCTGCCCGGTCAGGAATTTTTGATCAGATCACCTGTTAGGTTAGTTCCACTGAGCCCCCTGTTCCACCCACAGCTCACACCTTGCTGGGTTTCTTTTCTTTGTCTGTTTTATTTTTCTGAGCTAACATTGGTTTATAACGTATAAGTTGTACTGGCTTTGTTTTCTTGAAGTAACATTTCTATTTTTAAAGTAAAATGTTATTCAACCCCAAAAGGCAAATACTTCACTGACGTCACACCTTGTGTTGGACTCTAGGGTCCGGAGTTGGGCTCTCCCTCCAGGGAGCATGCCCTCACCTTCCCCTGGCGCTACCTTTGCCTTTCTCTCTCCTCAAAACCAAGGGCCTTTCTTCTGCCCGGAACTTGTTTCCTGAGCCAATGCAGCCCAGCTGGCTCACTTCTACTACCTCTGTGGCTTTCTAGATAAACTTTCTTTATATAATTTGAATAAACAAATGAAGCCAGAGAGTTAATAAAAACCTAAATAAATAATACTGTTTAAAAATCCCTTAGGTTGCCCAGAGTCACGATGGTACCATATCTCAACAAGAGCCAGTGTTCCCTCCAGCATTTTGGATGATCTGCAGTTTATTTGAACAACAGAGGAAGCTTATTGGTCACGTCCAATCATAGCAGGCGCCTATCATCACAGGCCAAGGAGACTGAGTGTAGAAGCTCCCAGAAATCAAGGCCCACTGAGGGGCAGGCAGTTTTCCTCTGCAGGCTTGAGCTTACACCTGATGTACACATATATTTCTTTCACTCTCCCTCTCCCTCGATCTCTCTTCGCCCCCCTTATCACCAAGGTTATGGAGTGAAATTCCTGTAAAGTTAGTTCGTGTGAAAAGAAGCTTAGCTGTGTGAGTAAGAGGACAGTCTATGCATCACACTGGGTTTGAACCCTGGCTCTGCCAATTGCTGGCTGTGTGTCTTCAGGCAAGTTACCTAACCTCTCTGAGCCTCAGTTTCCTCATCCACAAAGAGAGCATGACAAGTTGGGGATAGGCACCTCTTAGGATTGCTCTGAAGATTGAATGAGTTCTTATTTGTAAGTCATTTAGAGCATTTTCAGAAAGAGGAAGTTCTATTTCAATGTTTGTTAAATTATAAAATAAATGGGCTGTGTTTTCCCATTTTTTAAATGAAGAAATGCCAGTCTCCTTACCCAAGTCACCCATAAACTCTGTTTGATGCTTCAGACCTGGAGACCAGTTCTTCCTCCAGTGTTGCAAAACCGGTTTCTGCACTGGCCAGGTACTCAGTTGGTTAGAATGCAAAGGTTGTGGGTTTGGTCCCTGGTCAGGGCACATACAAGAATCCACCAATGAAAGCATAAATAAGTGGAACAGTAAATCCATGTTTCTCTCTCTCTGTCTGTCTCTTTCTCCCTCTCTCTCCCTCCCTCTCTCTAAAATCTATACAAACAAACCAGGTTTCTGACATTGAGCCTCATGTTGTGTCTTTTGCTGACCCTGAGGGTGGATCCAGGAGACCTGACTTCTCTCCTTTTCTGTTCAATCCCTTTGTAGATCAGCATCCCCAGATCACACCTGTATTAAGTCAAAGACCACGGACCCAATGGTCATCTTCTTTACCAGTGGCACCACCGGCTTCCCCAAGATGGCAAAACACAGCCATGGACTTGCCTTGCGATACGCCTTCCCTTCCTGGTAAGAAAGAGGGCAGCAACTTAGAGCTGGGTCACAGTCTGGGGCAAGGGGTGTGTGTGTGTGTGTGTGTGT
>NW_005370712.1:3346-6639 GCF_000412655.1 Myotis brandtii
GTGTGTGTGTGTGTGTGAGGTGTGTGTGTGTGTGTGTGTGGTGTGTGTGTGTGTGTGTGGTGTGTGTGAGTGTGTGTGTGTGTGTGTGTATGTGTGTGTGTGTGCTGGGAAAGGTGCTCTAAGTAGAACCGAGTCCATCCTGCTTCTCCCTTCTGCTCTCTCTGGTTCAGACCACTGAGGGTCTCTGAGGTGAAGGTCTGGACTTCTAAGTGTGTGTTGACAGAAGCCTCCCAGTGACAAGGGGGTCCTGCCTGAGCACCTTCACAGGTGTGGAGGGAACGTGGGTGCAGGCAGCAGGCATTCTGCAAGCTGCACAAATGACAAGCCATGTGTCTTTGTCACTGGTTCCAGGTTTGCTGGGAGGAGAACAGAAAGTTCTAGCTGTGTGAACTGTACAGATACAGAGGTGGAGTTTCCCAGTCATGAGCCATTAGGGGGAAGTAATACCTGGAGCCAGGCCACTGCCTTTAACCTAAAATAAATAATTGTAGAGGCTGAAGACATAGCCTTGGGTTAACCACGTAATCAATTTTTAAACCAACATCGTTTCCCTCCTACTTCCTCCTCCCCAACTAGTAATATTCAGACCAGACCAAGTTCTGTGGGGAAGTATGGGCCTTGGTTGGCAAGTCTGTAAGGAGGATTCTTCAAATGTTGGGGGCCTCTGGGGGGACATTGCCAAAGACGACAGCCCCTGCCTTGACTTTTCCAAACAAGTCTGATCCCCTGGGTGTTTTGCTGGAATCTCTATGCTTAGTCTTTAAGACCCGACCTTGAAGAAGCATTTTACCCTACTGATTGTATCTAGAGGTTAAATTTAGTTCAAGCTGTTGTTACAATAAAAGGCTAACAGGGCAAGCATTTGGGGCTCTTTTGGTTCCTAAAGCTAAACAAGCCCCTTAGCCTTCTCTTTCACAGATACGTGTGTCAAAGTAATCTGCTCATCTGTCTCTCAAGGTCTGCTGGTCAGTCCCGGCAAATTCTATGTATTTTGTAGCTTATAAAGCAGAGCAAGGGGCAGAGAAGGTGTCTTGTGGACACTGGGTATCTGTGCTAATGATATCACTTGATCACCAAAACCCTGGAGGAATGGGGGTGGAAAGAAGGGGAGAGTTTTCTGAGTAGTCAGAATAACATAAGCAAAGGCGCAAAGATATAAAAGGTAGCATTCATAGCCCAGCCGGCGTGGCTCAGTGATTGAGCATCAACCTATGAACCAGGAGGTCATGGCTCAATGCCAGGTCAGGGCACGTACCCAGGTTGGGGGATCCATCCTTGGTATGGGGCATGCAGGAGGCAGTCAATCAATGATTCTCTTCACCATTGATGTTTCTATCTCTCTTTCCCTGGCCCTTCCTCTCTGAAATCAATAAAAAAATATTTTTAAAAGTAGCACTCATAGAGACTGGAGAGGAGCTGCTGCTGGTGTCAGGGAGGCACAGATGGGAGGAGCTGAGAGTGAGTGGGGCGGTCCAGAGCCAGGGTCGTGGGGACTTTGGTGCAGAGATTGAGCTTATTGGGAAAACACTGGACGGTATTGAAAGGTTGTTAACAAGGGAGGAGCTAGAGTGAGTGGGGCCAGAGCACACAGGGTCATGGGGACTTTGGTGCAGAGATTGAGCTTATTGGGAAAACAATAAGCTTATTAGAAAGGTTGTTAACAAGGGAGAGACCTAATCCAACTTGTATTTTGAAAAGATCCCTGTGGCTGCAGGGTGGAGACTGGCTTGGAAAAAGAATAGATTTCAAAAGACCTGTTAGAGCTGCAGTTTTCAACCTGTGGGTCGAGACACCTTTGGGGGTCAAACGACCCTTTCACAGGGGTCACCTAAGACCATCGGAAAACACGTATATAATTACATATGGTTTACAGTAGCAAAATTACAGTTATGAAGTAGCCATGAAAATAATTTTATGGTTGGGGGTCACCACAACATGAGGAACTGTATTAAAGGGTCGAGACATTAGGAAGGTTGAGAACCACTGTGTTAGAGGGTCTTGAATAATTTAGGTGCAAGATGGTGGTGGCTTGGACAAGGTGCTGGGGACATGAGGAAGGTAAGAAGTCTGAGACTTTAGGAGCCAGAATGGGAGGGTGTGCTGGCTAATGTGGGAGGGAGGAGGGGCTGGAGAGTGAAGGTGGACTCCCAGGTTTGGAGCTTGGGCAGTAATGACAGTCACTGAAACACAGAGAGCGCTGGAGAAGAATGAGTCCCGGGAGGCAGGAGAGATTAGGATGCTCTGGGTGTGAGATGCCCGAGAGACGTCCCAGAAGAGATGCTCCGTGGGCAGTTGGGTCTGAAGCTCAGAACAGAGGTCCCTGGCTTGTAATTTCCTGTGGGTGTGCCACAGCCCTCAGAGATGGGAACAGGGAGTGTGAATGTCTCTCCAGGCCACTCCCTACTAATAGAAGAGCTCTTCAAAGCCATAGCTCCTCATGGGAGAGTTGAGTTTTTCTCAAGGAGTTACGCACACAGAGGTCCCTCAGAAACAGTAAGAGTAGGGTGGAGAAATGCTTCAGACCTAGCTGAGTAGCCCCTGGATTCAATTATCCATCTACCAGCTGTTTCTGTTATTTTATTTTATTTTTTGTTAATCCTCACCTGAGGATATTTTTCCCCCATTGATTATTATTATTCTTTAGACTGGGCAGGACTCAAACTTGCACTTTTTAAAATTATATTTAATTGGTTTCAGAGAGGAAGGGAGAGGAAAAAGAGATAGAAACATCAATGATTAGAGATCGTGCCCACAACCTGGGCATGTGCCTTGACCGGGAATGCAACTGTGGTTACAAAGCTGAGGCCACTGTATTTTGGAGTCAGCAGGAAATTACTGCAGCTGAAGGCCTCTGATGTCCTCTGGTGCCTGTCCGATCCAGGCTGGATTGTGGCTATCATGGGGACCCTGTTTGAACCATGGACAGCAGGGTCTACAGTCTTCATCCATCATCTGCCCCAGTTTGACCCTAAGGTCATTGTGGAGGTAAGAGGACTAATCTCTCAGTGTCAACAAACTCCTGGAGAAACTCATGTTTCAGGTTCAAAAGCTGGCCCCTGCTGAGAAGAGTGTGCGTAACAAAGAAGCCCATTAGGGTGATAGAACCTGGGCTCTGGGTATCTCAAATGTGAGGCTCTGAACCAGTCAGTGAATCTCCCAGAATACACATTATGAGAAATTAAAGCAACCAGAACAATCTCAGGTCTCCTGGCTCCTCCAGGGCCAGGTAGCTGGTGTGTGCGTGTGAATTTATTGAAGTGTTTAAAACCAGAGCCCTTGGAATAGGATGGTTC
>NW_005370712.1:9612-12344 GCF_000412655.1 Myotis brandtii
GTGTGTGTGTGTGTGTGTGTGTGTGTGTGTGTGTGTGTGTGTGAAATGCTGGTGGCGATAATTACCAGCCAGTCTAATTAGTTTATTAAGCAGGACTCAGATCCAAATGAATCAGTGAGCCTTGCCTCAATGCGGGTTTTTTTCTTTTTTAAACTTTTTTTTTAAAACTTTTTTATTGTGAAATAACAAACATAAGACATAAATTTGATTAAGAAATTGTTGAAAATTAAACCAATATGTAACCACTCATTCAAGTCACAATAAGAGAACATTGCCAGCCCCCAGTGACCTACTCAGACCTCTCCAGCTCCGTAAAGGAACTCACTGTCTTGGATTTTATGGTGTTCAATCATTTGTGTCTTTTTTCTACCGCCCCCTCCCCCTTGTAGTTTACCTCCTAGGAAATATTAGTCTCTTTTACTTGCTTGTGAGCTTTGTAATCATATTATTCTGTAATGTCTGGCTTCTTTTTACAACGTTATATTTCTAAGATGTGCCCATGTTGCATCATATTGCTGTAGCTAACGTTTATTGCTGTATAACATCCCATTTTATAAAAAGTCCACATTTTCTTCAATCCGCTCTACCACTAATGGACATCTGGGTGGTTTGCATTCGAGGGCTGCTGATGACTAACACTGTTCTTGCACATTCACCCTGTGCACATCAGCACTCATTTGTGTGGGGTCTTTCTAGGAGAAATTGCTGAGTCACAGTGACACCGCATCCTACCACCTATTTTCCAAAGTATCCCATCATCCTGTGTGCCCACGAGCAGGGAGCCAGGATTCCCTTGTTCCACATCTTTGACAATATTTGTTTTTGTCAGAGTCTTTAATTTTTACCAATCTGATGGATGTAGTGTCATTTTGCTATAGTTTTATTTTGTATTTCCCCGTGTTTATAGATTAATTTTGAGCTAAACTGCAATCTTGTCTTTGAACCTAATGGGTACTTATGTATATTTTAGAGAATCTAAAGTGGAAATGGTTGCTTCAAAAATCAGACTTAATAACTTTTAGGCACAGAGTTAAAATGTCAAGGAGTTGAACAAGTACCCTTACGAAAGTAACTCTGAAATACAACTTGCATTTATTCATGAAACCTCCATCCCAACATGCCCTTGGAGTCTGCCTCTATCTGTATTTCAAAGCTCATATGACAGCCACTCTTTGCAACATTCCTCAGATGATGAACTTGGTCCAAACCCAGTAAAAATCCAATCAGGGCATCACTAATGACTCCACTGGATACTCTGCTAATTTTACCTACTTTGGCGAAAGCTCCAGATGAGTGAGGAAGACACCCCTAATGAAACCAGCCCCCTGTCCACCACTCCTGACTGTGTCCCAGGAGAGGTGTGGGGGTGGGGGAGGGGGGAGAGCCAGATGTCTGCCCTGAGCTCTGTGGACACCTTGTCTCCCCCAAGCCTCAGGTTCCCCACTCTGGAGCATTGCTCTACTGGCGGGGAGGCCATGCTGCCCGAAGAGCAAGAGAAGTGGAGACAACGGACAGGCCTTCTGGTCCACCAGCTCTATGGACAATCGGAAACGGTAGGTGGACAGGTCCCTCTGGGCCACCCAGCCCAGCAGAGGAGCTGAATCTGTCAGAGCATGTGCACAGGCCCCACTGGGCCCAGAGCCCTTCCTCCCCTCCTGCTCCTGCCCCACAATCAAACCTGTGTGCTGCCCTCATACACACCCAGAGATGAGCTTCCAGGGCCACCTCCTGCCTGCCCCTGCGGCTGCTGCTCTAGGGAGGGAGGGTGACCTGGGCAGGACTCGCAGGCGGGGCCTCCGTGAGGCAGGAGGCACCTCCATTGCCATCGCTCCTCCTGGCTCCCCTGATCCCAGGGACGCAGCCCCTGTCCTCAGACCCCTTTGGAAGGTTTTGTCTAATAGTCGTCAGCAAACTGGGGTCTTGACAAATCAAAGACTGTGTGTGAATTGTCTCTGCAAACTGACTTGTGGCCAATCAGCCTGGAACTGCAGAGAGGCCCTCTGCTGGCTGGAGGCATCACACACACACACACACACACACCCCCACACACCCACACCGTTACCCCCAAGGTGATCACTGAGCAAGCAGTGGGCAGGCCGTGGAGTCTGCTGTGCTGGCATCTTCAACCCCCTGATGCTGACACAGCCACTCTCCCTGCCTCCCACTATCCCCTCAGCTCACAGAGTCACCCCCTCTCAGGACCTGTAGGGCAGGCTCTTTTGGTCCTAATTCACTTATTTGTCTGATGGTGTGTTGTTGTTTTTTTGAAAAATATGTTTTATTTTAGTCAGTTAAGTGGTCTGCTTCCAGGCCTTAGAAATGTGAGGGCTCGAGGCCTGACCTTGCATGGCTTGCAGTTCACTTTTGGACAAGGAGAAGCACACGCTACACCCATAACCCCAGTTCCTTGGCATCGACTGCTTGAAACCACAGAATACTCCCTCCTCGCTGCCCGGAGCCTCATTTCCCAAAGCACTTGCAACCCGCTGAAGTGTGAGCAGCAGCTTGGAGAGGGAGGCCTTCCTCTCCCAGGAGCTCAGGTGTCAGTTCCTCTCAGCATCGCCCATGGCAGCTTCAAGCCCATAGGCATAGGTGGGCCCTGCCAGAAGCTCCACTTCCCCACCTCTAAAATGGGAACAGAATGCCGACCCAGGGTGGTGGTGAGGACAGGGGAAGGGGTGTGTTCGCTCCCGGACTGTGCCCAGCCTGCACATCCCCCAGGGCCGGCCCCC
>NW_005370713.1:0-742 GCF_000412655.1 Myotis brandtii
GATGAGAGAGAATTATTGACCAGCTGCCTCCTGCACAACCCCTCCTGGGGATCAAGCCACAACTCTGGCATGTGCCCTGACCGGGAATCGAACCCAGGACCTTTCAGTCCACAGGCTGATGCTCTATCCACTGAGCCAAACCGGCTAGGGCTGAATCTCATATAATTTTAACATGTCACACAATATTCTTTTTTAAAACCCTCATCTGAGGACATGTTCATTGATTTTTAGAGAGAGGGGAAGGGAGAGAGAGAGAGAGAGGGAGGGGCAGAGAAACATTGATGTGATATGAGAGAGAAACATCAATCAGTTGCTTCCCACATGCGTCAGGGCCGGGAATCGAACTTGAAACCTGGGCAGATGCTCTGACCAGGAATCGCACCTGTGACCCTTTGGCGTACAGGACGATGCTTCAACCAACTGAGCTATCCCAGCCAGGGTACAAAATATTATTATTTAGACTTTTTCAACCCTTTAGAAACATAAAGGCCATTCCTAGCTTGAGGGCCATACTTTGCCATTAACTCTAACTCATACAATTTATAATTCTTATTGTTTTGGTCTTTCATATCACCCAACGAACACCTTGAGGCCAGGAACTTTGAGTAACTTGCTCACCATTATGTCCTCAACCCCTAGGAAGGAACCTGGCATGCGATGGGCATTCAATAAATAATTGGTGAATGAAAAAAGGCAGTTTCGCCATAACCAGTTTGGCTCAGTGGACAGAGCGTCAGCCTGC
>NW_005370714.1:0-9202 GCF_000412655.1 Myotis brandtii
TTTAGTCTCTTCACATTTTCTTCCCACAATTTCCCCCCCCTTTTCATCCCGAGTATCCCATGTGATTTGCCAGAATATTTTTCTTCCCTTGATTCCCTTTACTTTACTGATTGTTTCCTTTCCCTCCCAACAATTCTTTCCATACTGACGTTCTCTAGTTTGTCTTTCTCAGATCCCTTTGTGATCCAGATGTCATCTGGCTGTACAATGCATCCTGGGAAGGCCCCAGAACGAGCCATGCATATATGCATACAAGCTTCTTGGTTGATTATTTCCCACCCATCCACCCTCCCCCGCCTTCCCTCCAAGATTCTGAACTCTGTTCCACACTTCCATATCTCTGGATCCACTCCATTCTTCAGTTTGTTTTGTAACTTAGATTCCACAGATGAGTGAGATCCTGTGATACTTGTCAGATTCATTATTTTTACATTCCTTTAGTCTCTTCACATTTTCTTCCCACAATTTCCCCCCCCTTTTCATCCCGAGTATCCCATGTGATTTGCCAGAATATTTTTCTTCCCTTGATTCCCTTTACTTTACTGATTGTTTCCTTTCCCTCCCAACAATTCTTTCCATACTGACGTTCTCTAGTTTGTCTTTCTCAGATCCCTTTGTGATCCAGATGTCATCTGGCTGTACAATGCATCCTGGGAAGGCCCCAGAAACCTTCTTAAATGGGGCATATCAAGGATCAGATTTCCTGAGTTTCCAAGGATATTCCTGGAAGCCATCTCCAGGCGCAGGAAGTCGGGCTCAGAATGTCTGCAAACTGCTCAATCGCTACCGAGTGATCAAAGAAATTGTGAAGAACCTTCTGGGTAACACCTGCCCTCGCTTACTGGCTGTCATCGCTGCAGCAGGGAAGTCAGAACTGGAACGGCAAGGTCAGCCCAACTTCCTCTCCCCTAACATCCTTCGTGCTTTAGTTCTTGTATGTATTTGAGTTTTTAACTCGTTATCATCTCTTTGAAACACACAATAAGAGGCTAGGGGATGAGTGTTGCTTCCAAGACAAGAGAAAGAAGTGGTTACTCCAACTGCTGAGGTAGCTGAGTCACTAAGTCCACTTCTTCTCTTCTTTCCAGTGAAGCCAGAGGCTTGGGTGTCCAAAGGCACTAGTCCTGGTCCTGGGCGTCTGCTGCTGGTGTGCCATGTGTCTGGCTTTCATCCCAAACCTGTGTGGGTGCGGTGGATGCGCGGTGAGCAGGTGCAGGCGGGCACTCAGCAAGGCGAAGTGCTGCCCAACGCTGACAGAACATGGTATCTGCGAGTGACCCTGGACGTGGCAGCTCGAGAGGCGACTGGCCTGACTTGTCGAGTGAAACACAGCAGCCTCGGAGGCCATGATCTAGTCATCCACTGGGGTGAGGAAGAACGAGGCCATGATCTAGTCATCCACTGGGGTGAGGAAGAACGAGGCCATGATCTAGTCATCCACTGGGGTGAGGAAGAACGAGGCCATGATCTAGTCATCCACTGGGGTGAGGAAGAACGAGGCCATGATCTAGTCATCCACTGGGGTGAGGAAGAACGAGGCCATGATCTAGTCATCCACTGGGGTGAGGAAGAACGAGGCCATGATCTAGTCATCCACTGGGGTGAGGAAGAACGAGGGCCGCTGGGGTAAATGAGAGTCTTCCCATAGTTCCAGGGCTAGTGAATGAGCACCTGGGGAAATGAATAGGAATGCACTGAGGAGAAAGTGGGAAAATCCAAGTAAAGAAGGGTGAAGAAGGAAAGCAAAGAAAACAGGAGAGGATTAGAGGCAGTAAAGAGAAAAAAAAGAGGGATCTAATGATTTAGTAAAAAAAAGAGAGAGAGGGGTGAGATCAGGGACATAGACCAGGAAGAACTGAGAGGAGGGCTCTAGAAAATACAGAGGAAAACTGGTGGAAGGCCCCACCCTGTGAAACGAGAAGCATTAACTGAGGTAGAATAGAGACACTTCATAAGTTGGCATTCTTACTTTATCCCCAACCAGACGGATACCCCGTCCTCCTGCTACTGATCTGCTCGGCTATAATGGTTACCCTGGTTATGTTGGTTGTGGTTGGCCCGTGGTTTCAAAAGCAGAGGTGAGATTTTCTTGTTCTGTTCCTTCAACTACTTCCTCTATTGTTTTCTTTCTTCCCCCGTTCTTTCTTTTTCTTTTTTAAAAAATAATTTTTGTGAGTTTATTTGAGCCAAACTGTCGACAATTGCTGGGAAGCAGTATCTCAACGGATTGGGATAGTGCTCCAGAGAATGGCGGGGTTTCATCTACTTTATACCTTGCAATCAAAGGAAGGGACGTAGGTGGGTTACTTGAAATCCACTGATAAATTAGAGAGGTGGGAGAAAGCAAACGGGGGAGGGGGAACCTCTGGATTAGATAAAAAGTAAAAAGATAGACACTTACTTAGGTGGGTGCAGGATAGTTAGCAGTCCACAATTAATATGATACCAATAACAATGAAAGAATTTGTGGTATCTGTCCTGGCGCCCAGGCACATTAGGGTGTGCCCCAAGGGGTCTGGAAAAAGGGAAGTTACAAGTTACCCAGACTTTTCAAGGACGTGTTATCACAGATGCAAAAAGACAGATTGGCTCCGTTAAGTTACAGGTTGGCCTTGTCAGACTCCCCCCCTTTCTAGATTTCCTTTCTTTGAGATCAAGATTCTCTTCTTCTCCCACAGCTCAAACTGGAACGTCTGCTCTCCCCAGGCACCCAGCCTTGCCTTTCCCACAGGACCCAACATCCAAGAACCCAGGAGTTTAGGAAATCAGCTGTGCTTGGCACAGAAATCATGGATGAAAAACAGATTCTTGAAGAAAGTAAAAATAAGCCTAAGCAAACTCTGATGGCATATGTTTTACCTGATGCATAAAATTCTTGTCCGTATTTTTATTGTAGAAAGTATTACAGATGTCCTCCCTTGTTTTCCCATTGACCCCCTCCAACCTGCACCTGCCTCTCCCAAGCCTTCACCACACTATTGTCTGTGTCTATGGGCTATGCATATTCCCCCATTAATCACCACCCCCCATTCTCTCACCCACACCTTCCACCTAAAATTCATCAGTCTATTCCATGCTTCTATATCTCTGAATCTATTTTGTTCATCAGTTTATTTTGTTCATTAGATTCCACATATGAGTGAGATCATGTGATATTTGTCTTTCTCTGACTGGCGTATTTCGCTTAGCATAATGCTCTCCAGTTCCCTCCATGCTGTTGCAAATAGTAAGAGTGCTTTCTTCTTTACAGCCATGTAGTATTCCGTGGTGTAAATGTACCACAACTTTTTTATCCACTCGTCTACTGATAGACACTTGGGCAATTTTCAAATCTGAACTATTGTAAATTTCTCTGCTTAAACAAAGCAAGATTTTTTCAAAACACTGTATCCTGATACAGAGCCTGACTCCTTGGAAACCTGTCCTCCCGCCAACCGCCATCTGGTGATAACCTCCTTTCTGCTTTGGCCACATGTTTATTGATACTTCAAACTCGAATTCTTACGCCTGTTTCTCATGGAAGCTTCCCGGGATTGTTCAATTGAAATCTCAAGACAAATGCATTAATCCATTGTGTGGGACCCACGCAGTGGATTAATGGACTTCATCTGACTGAATGGACGGGACCAGCTTCACCGTGGAACGGAAGCTCTGGACTCTGGCCTAGCCTCTGGCTCTGCTGGAGCCCCAGCTGTACCTTTCTCAGGGCTGGGCTAAGGGGCAAGGGACTTTGGAGCCTGAGGAATGTAACTCAGTGAAAATAAAGTCTTTTACCACATCCCCTTCTCCTGTGGGGGCTTCTGAAAGTGCTCGTGTCAGCCGAGTCCCCAGAGCCCAGCTCCCACCAGTGACAGAGAAGTTAGATTCTGTGGTAAGAAAAGGACATTTTTCTTCTATGCCTTTGAGTCTTATATATTTAGACTCCGGATGGAGATTCCTCTCCCTCTCTCTTTCTTTAGAGCCTGCCTTTAATATGAAAACCAACCAATCCAGAGTCCAAACCCTCAACATTCTGCTTTTTCCAGCTCTTAAACTATTCCCCTGTCCAATCACCTCATGACCAAGCATCAGACCTCTGGGGACAAGCTCTACACACGGAAGTTCACTGAAACTATTCAAACCAGCGAATCCTAAATCTGTTTAGCCTGTTTGCCCTGCCTTTGTCATTCACATAAAAACCACAAAAATGTCCTAGCTGGTTTGGCTCAGTGGATAGAGCATTGGCCTGCAGATTGAAGGGTCCTAGGTTCGATTCCAGTCAAGGGCATATGCATGGGTTGCGGGCTTGATCCCCAGTAGGGGGCATGCAGGAGACAGCTGATAAAAAAAACATCATTGATGTGATCTCTCTCTCCCTCTTCCTTCCTCTCTGAAATCAATAAAAATATATATATTTTTAAAAACCCCAAAACACAAAACACAAAAAGGCCGTCTCTCAGTTCCCCTTGCTCTGGTTGTCTGTGACTAAACTCGGTGTTCCCTGTCGTAGCCCTGAGTGGCATGGAATACCCCCTCCCGGAAGCTGTGTGTAATAAAGTATTTTTAAAATGACAATCCTGATCTGTTGGCCTCACTTTATCTGAATAAAAATAAAATCTAGATTTTAAAACATATTGGAAGAAAGGAATAAAGTTGAAGGACTGATACCACCTGACTTCAAGACACTGTAATGCTATAGTATCAAGATAGCATAGTATTGGTGAAACAATAAAAATATAGGGGGAAAAATCTATCCTGACACAAAAGGACATTGAGAAATCTTATATGCATATTGCCAAGTGAAAGAAGCCAGTTGAAAAGGGCTATATATTATATGATTCCAACTATATGACATTCTGGAAAAAGCAAAACTATAGAGACAGTGGTTGCCAATGGTTTACGGGAGGAAGAGAGAGATGAATAGGTAAATCTGAGGACATTTTTAGGATGCTGAAATTTTTCTGAGTGATATGATAGTGGATATATGACATTATACATTTGTGAAAAACTATAGAACTGTATAATACAGAGAGTGAAGCCCTATGTAAACTATGAACTTTGGTTAATATTAATGTATCAATATTGGTTTAATTGTAGCATAGCAATTCAAGATGTTAATAATAGGGGATACTGTGTGGCGATACATATGGGAACACTGTATTTTCTGTGCAATTTTTTCCGTAAACCAAAAAATGTCCTAAAATACAAAAGTTCTAAACGACAAATTAAAAAACACCATCCAATTCTCACAGTCATGATATGTGAAGAAATAAGACAGAACAACATGATTTTATTTGTATAATGACCAAAAATAAAAAGGTCAGAATTATGGTAATAGAACTTTAATGAATTAAGACTTTTTTCTGAATAATCTCTGACATTCTTAATATTACATACTTAACCCAGCAGAGAAACAGAATTGTTTTGTATATAGAACCTGAAATGCTGCCACAAGTACTTGGGTGGGGAGAGGTATTTTTGTCCCTGACATTCTTAGAGTTACTAGTCCTTAAACTTATTGTATAAACTTTTAGACTACGTATCTGACCTGTAAAATATGTACAGTATTAATGTTAGCCATCTCTTAAAAGTGAGCCTCTAAATAGTGTATAACATTCTTTAGTCAGAAACATTTGGACAAAGTTGGGTCAGAATTTTTTTCAGTGCCACTTAGCAAACCAACTGTCTTTAGTCTTTGCAATTAGCAACAATGGGTATAATGCAACAGAATACAGTTGTCACACTTTAAATGGCAAATGAGGGGTTATTCACTACTATGCTGGAACCCAGTCTAGCAAAATCAGAATAAGGGAGATTTATTTCTATTAAGAGGGATAAAGCCCCCAAACTTGACCCCAAGGCTCCCCTTCCTTTGACTTTTCGATGAGCCTAGGCTCTTCTGTTGCTTCTTCTATGCTAAACAACTCCTCGTTTCTCTGCCCCCAGTTTTCATAAACACACCCTCACATTCAGCTGGACTCACGTTGTGAACTATTTCCTGCATGTAGTCAAGAACCCATACACTACCGGCTGGCCCTAGGCAGACCCACTCAGGGCTAGGCCCCCTGCCCAGTTGGATAAAATTGGACAGCTAAAATTTTCAGTCCCATGAGCCTCCTAAATAAAAATGGCAAGTTTGAAATGGACTTACAGACACAAAGTAGCAAGTATCCTGCATGATTTTTGTTTTTCTTTTTTGTAAATGGGAGGAATTTCCTATGCCGGCACATTCCATTCAGTTTTCTGGTGATGATCCCACAGTTGTACCAAGCAGCAAAACTGAAGCAGGGGTTGATGGTTGCATACACTTTGAATTGCTTTGCATGGTCTCATTGGAGATCATTGGTGTAAGAGTCTTTACTTTTTAAATATTTAGAAACATCGAATGAAAATTGAAATAAAAAATAACAAAAACCTAAGGTGATAGAAATCAGGGTAGAGGTTATGTTTTGGAACATAATACCTGGGAAGTGACAAAATGGAATCCTCTGGTATTCTCATAATATTCAATTTATCTGGTATGTTCAATTTGTAAAAATTTATTATGCTATACGCTTTTATTTGTGTACTTTTCATTATGTATATTATGCATAAATTGAAACATTTACTTTTATCTTTTGGGAATGGTGGATTAGAAAATTTGGATCAACTCACTCACCAGGTACAACTGGCAAAGCTACATTACAATATTGGGGAAAAAATGGTTGGAAGATATCAGGATCCTAACAAAGGATTAGGGTCCAGGAATAACAAAAATCATGGAGAGGTCGATCTGGTATTTGAGGAGCACTTACCTCCCTAGGCAAATCTGGCAATCTGGAAGAGACTACTGAAAAGTCAAAAGGTTGAGCCACATGCAGCTAGAGGGCAAAATTACAGTTCTTGGACCACCAAAGACTAGTGGGCTAGTGAACTTTGAGTTGAGACCCCAAAAAGAAATATAATACAAATGAGACTAAAGAAGACGTTGACCAACCAGACTATACAGGAACTGAGTTCAGTTTCAAATAACCTCAAACCCTGGCAGACTTGAGAGAAGACTCCATCTAATATCTGACCTCTATAAGTCCCTACTTTGATCAGTAAGTCATTTTGGATCTCATTAGATCTGCATAAGTTTAGAGACAGTACCTAATACTTCCCAAGAAGTTTAGATATTTTTGTTTTTGCAATGCACAGGGACTTTGGTACATGCCAATGGTCCTTCTGGGGAAATATTGAATCAAGATTCTCAGGATACAATATTGGCCATGTTGCAATGTCTTTCCTCAAAATTATGCATCTTCTTCCACAATAAAGGAATTTCAGGTTTGGGAACTGGTCCAGATCTGAAAATTGGGTAAGAGGCCATATATTGCCACACTGGTAATTTACATAGCTATTCATCAGACATAAAATACATTAATTGGCTTCTCATCTCTTCCATTGCTAGAAACACATTGATCAATTAGCTATTTCCACCGATCTCTGCAGATTAAAACACTAATCATTACCCTAAACTTCATTTCTATTCATTATTGCCCCCATCTTATCTCAGATCATTTTGTGTGAACTCCTGGTTTCTATCCTATATTATACTATTACTCTAATTTATATCCGTGAACTAAATTCCTCTGTAGTGTTCACACTCTCATCTCTGGTCTACTGATGGTAATTATTAACAGAACTCTTTAAGGGTGTTTATATTCCTATCACCAAGTCTGAAAATTGGGTAAGAGGCCATGTATTGCCACACCAGTAACTTACATAGCTATTCATCAGACATAGAATCCATTAGTTGGCTTCTCATCTATTCCATTGCTAGAAACACCTTGATCAATTAGCCATTTCCACAGATCTCTGCAGATTAAAACACTAATCCTTACCCTAAACTTCAATTTATATTAATTATTGCCCCATCTTATCTCTGATCATTTTGTATGAACTCCTGGCTTCTATCCTACATTATACTATTACTCTAATTTATATCAGTGAACTAAATTCCTCTGTAGTGTTCATGCTCTCATCTCTGGTCTACTGATGGCGATTATTACAGAACTCTTTAAGGGTGTTTATATTCCTATCACCAATACATTTTACAAATGCATCAGGTCCCCTGGGCATTGATGGCTAGGGGCTGAGGAGGTTGTCTATAGTTTTTGTTTCTTTCATTCCAACACATTCATTTCCCAGAGTCTTTGGGTTAATTCCTTTATGGTGTGTTTCAAAAACTGTGGCATTTCCAAATTATTGACCATGAGTCAATGTTAATTTAAGTTTAGTCTTTAATTACTCGCTCTAGCAGACTATCAATCCCATTTCTGGACACATGAGCCAATCTATTAAATTCTGAATCCCAGGGGAAAATTCCTATATCAATGAATTTTACTAGATTGAGATATATGTGTCTTCACCCTTGGCCTAAGATCTTTATAATTCTCTCACATATATGGCCCCCAACTCCCAATGATAAAAATTGGCAGGCTTTTTAGTGTTTTGCGTGTTTGTCTCTGTGTGTGTTTAAGCTATCTTAGAACACCCCTTGTACCTCTTTATCCAGTGTACATTGCCATCTATTTCCTATTGTAGGCCTAGAAATAAAGTCAGGTGATGGAAAAATTGCCCCAGGTGTAACCACTGAGCCTTTTATGCAGAAGACGGTTGATTTCCTTAGATGTATATGTGCAGGAGGGGTGGTAATATCTTCTTCAACAAAAACAGGTGGTTTAAGGGAATTCGAGAATCAAGATCAACTTCAGTTAGATCAGTTAAAATGCATCATTCCATTGTCTCAAGAGTTCATTTCTTATTTAATATGAGTGCTCTGGGAAGGGACATGTTACTTAGCCTCCATGTGTTGGTCTGGGTTTCAATTATTTTATTGAAATTGATTTCTAGTTTCATATTATTGTGTTTGAAGAAGATGCTTGATGTAATTTCAATCTTCTTGAATTTATTGAGACTTGTGTCATGTTTTAAACTGTGGTCTAGTCTAGAGAATGTTCCATGTGCTCTTGAAAAAATGGATATGCTACTGTTTTGGGAAAAATGCTTTAAAAATATCAATTAAGCTTGACTGGCATGGCTCAGTGATTGAGCATCTACCTATGAACCAGGAGGTCATGGTTTGATACCTGGTCAGGGCTCCACCCCATTGAGGCGTGTGCTGGAGGCAGTTGATCAATGATTCTCTCTCATCATTGATGTTTCTCTCTCTCTCTCTGAAGTAAGTACAAATATTATT
>NW_005370714.1:9528-32411 GCF_000412655.1 Myotis brandtii
TTATATATTTTGGATATTAAACCCTTATCAGATATTTCATTGGTAAATATCTTCTATTCAGTAGGTTGTCCAAGAAAATGCTTTATTTTTTTGATTAAGCCATTCTATACTTGTTCTCGGTGACACCTGCTGATTATGACACCTGCTATATGCCAGTGGGAGGACCAACACAGATGTGTACTGACAGTGTGGTAAATGGTGCATCCATCCTCTTTTTGAAGTGGTGCAGTTTTGTGGTTAGAGTCATGTTGTTTTTATTGGCAACAATGGCTCCTCTGATGTTTCTAAGTAGGTGGAGAACAAATGCTTTTGAGGCTTTAAAAATCAATCATCCATCTTTTTCACCAGCCCTACAACCGCCTCCCCTCGGACAGCAGTCAGTCTGTTCTCTATGAGTCTGTTTCTATTTTGTTAGTTTAATTTGTTCATTAGATTCCACACATGAGTGAAATCATGTGGTACTTGTCTTTCTCTGACTGGCTTATTTTACTTAGCATAATACTCCCCAGGTCCATTCATGCTGTTGTAGAGGTGAAGTGATTAAGCAAAAAACAAGCAAAAAACAAACAAACAAGTTGCACCTCATAGATACAGACAACAGTATGGTAATTACCAGAGGAAGGGAGAGGTGGGGGGAAGTAGAAGAGGTTATGGGGGTATAAATGGTGATGGAAGGAGACTTGAACTGGGGATGGTGAACACACGATACAATCCAGAGATGATGTGTATAGAATTTTACTAACCAATGTCACCCAATAGATTCAATAATTTTTTTTAAAGTCAATCATTCAGAAATTCCAAAACATATGCTGATCCATGGGTTTTCTATCAACACAGAAAAGATTGATAAAGATTGATAGAGAGGAAGCTATTTCTTTAGAAAGCAACATGTAGTTTTATGCCTTTGAGTGCCCTTTAGAAAAACCAACTTGCAAGGCTGGTATTTACTCTTTCATGTGAGTTAGTTGTGGCATTTACATAGTAATGTTTTCAGTTTAACTTGAGAATGTTATTTTAAATCCTATATCTGCTGCATATAAAGTGTTTAAACCAATTATCTTAGGTGCTTTCTGTGTCTTAGTGTTTATGTGCCTAGGAAACTGTGTTTGCCGATCACAGCCTTCATTCCAATACACTGTCAGCTGGGTTCCCTAACAGAAAATTTGTTCCTCAGGGAATGCTGGGAACATATTCCCATATTTCAAGGTTACACCAAATTCCATACTAACCCAAGCTCTTTCTTTTAGCAAGTATCCAGGTTAGTGGTTTTCACATATGGGGTCTCGGTTTCCTGGTCTTAGAAACGGCACATGATGCTTGGTAGGCCTGAGGGGATGCGTCATACATGGGAAGGTCATTTGTCATTTGTGTAGGAGCAGAAAAGACATGGGATATGTCTGATTTTGTGACAACAGATGTAGTGTGTAAATATTATGTAATTTACCCAGATGTACACACCAAAACAGTTTTATTTTCTACAACAACTTAATTCCTAACTTCATGAGATATATTAGAAAAATGAATAGAAATGTATTCTTTTGTCCTCTGAACTTAACTTTGGCTGGTGTACAATCAGTTTTCCTCAGTCATCATTCCGTTGTTATACATTTGTTACCCTACAAGAAATTTAGTTTAATGAGGTACATAATCAGAACATATGCTAATTTAACTAAAAATTTTTAAACTTCAGTTACTCAAACCTCAGGGCTGATGTAGAAATATGCATTTAAATGATAACTAAGAATGTTAGAAAATTCCCCAGAGATCACTTTTCTGCAAATAAACCATTTACATTTATTTAGTGCTTTATGCCTGAATATCTTTAGCTGTATAAGTCAGATATGAGTTTCTATCAATAGTAATAATAAAATACCCCCTTAAAATAGCTTTCTTATGAAAGCACACTCTGCCCTCTACTTTTTAAAAAACCAACCAGCCAGCAGAATAACATATTGCTCTCATCTCTGCTTTTTTCTCAGCTATTGCTCCATTTCTCTCTGCTTCCTTCCGAGACATTTTTCAAATTAACTGTGTTTTATTCCTGCTTCTATTTCTTCATTTTCATTGGCTCCCAAACAAATTTCAATTTATCTCCCATTCTCCCCGCTGACTAATCTTGTCAAGTGCATTAGACCCTCCTTGCTGCAAATCTGATGGTCACCAAGCATCTTACTCAACTATCAGCAGACTGGCACCCTCTGTGTTATACAGTCCCCTCTTTACTTTTCTAGCTTTCCCTGCTTCATAGTCACTCTACTTCAGTCCTTATTACTGTTCTCTTTTCTTTCCTGGATGACATTCATGTTGGAGCACCCAAGTCAGACCCAAGTCCTCATCTCTTCACCAACTCTATTTTCTCCCTAGAATGTATGTCTCACCATGCCCCATGCCCTTAAGTACCATCTACATGTCAATACCACCTTAAGTTTTATCTCTGTATTTGACCTCTCCAGTAAGCTCCAAATCCATTTATCTAACGCGCTCTATGGATTTCTAATGGTTATCATAAACCCAGCATGGCTAAAACACAATCTAGCTTCCTTTTTAAATCTTTGCCTATTCTAGTCTCACCTATGTCAAACACTCACATCAAATTGCGGCCAGTGCTTAAGCCACGTATCAAGAAGTAACGTTTTTTCTTTTATTCCAAAGTCATTTTTTAAAACAAATATTTAATTACAGTGTATTTAATATTATATTAGTTCCAGGTGTGCAACATAGTGGTTAGACAGTTACATAAATTATGAAGTAATCCCCCGATAGTCTAGTACCGCCTGGTACCATACATATTTATTACAATATTATTGACTTTATTCCCTATGCTGCACTTTACATCCTCATGATTATTTTTGAACTTCCAGTTTGTACTTCTGAATTGTTTTCCCTTTCACCCATGCCCCTGGGTCCCTGCCTACCTAGCAACCATACATTTGTTCTCTGTATTTATGTGTCTGTTTCTGTTTGGTTTGTTTGTTTTGTGTTTTAGATTCCACAAATAAGTACACTCATATGGTATTTGTCTTTCTCTGTCTGACTTCTTTCACTAAGCCTAGTACCCTCTAGATCCATTCATGGAGTCACAAGTGGCAAGAATTTCATCTTTTTTATGGCTAAGAAATATCTCATTATATATATGTACAACAACTTTTTTATCCATTTGTCTATCAAAGAACACTTAGGTTGCTTCCATATCTTGGCTATCTATATGTATAAAAGCCTAAGTGACTGGCTGACCGGCCGGCCAGTAGCTGACATGCAATGACCATCAGGGGGCAGACACTCAATGCAAGAGCTGCTGAGAGACAGCAACTTTGCAGAGTGCCCTGTTGCACTCCAGGACCCCTCGGGGGATGTTGGACTGCCGGTTTCAGCCAGATCCCTGCAGGCCAGGCAGAGGGACCCCACCTGCTGGAGGGACCCTGCTCACTCTGTAGATGCTCTTTGAGCCACAGCACCGCCCTAGGTGTAGTCAGCTGGGGAGGGACCATGGGAGGTTGGCTCCAGGGTGTGCCTGGCTCCTCTCACCCAGTCGTGCTCTGCCAGCCACATTCTAATTAATTTCCTTTTAATGTGCACGAATCTGTGCACCAGGCCTCTAGTTGTAAATAACACTGCAATGAACATAGGGAAATACTAGTACATGTCTTTTTAAATTCATATTTTGAATTTTTTGAATAAATACCCAGAAGTGGAATTGCTGGGTCATATGATAGCTCTATTTTGGATTTGTGAGTAAGTTTTATACTGTTTTCTACAGTGGCTGTGCCAAGTTGCCATACTACTGACAATGCACGAGGGTTCCCATCGCCATATCCTTACCAACACTGTGTTTGTTAATTTATTGATGACAGCCATTCTGATTGCTCTGAGGTATTATCTCATTGTGGTTTTAATTTGCACTTCTCTGATGATTGGTGATGACACTGAGCATATTTCCATATGTTTATTGGTCAACTCTATGTCCTCTTTGGAGAAATGTCTATTCAGGTCCACTGATCATTTTGGATGGTTTTATTGATTCCAAGGTGTTTATTTATTGATGCAATTGTAAATGGGATTGTTTTCTTAATTTCTCTTACTGATAGCTAGTTATTCATGTATAAAAATGTAACTAGTTTCTGAATATTATTTTTGTATCTTGTTTCTTTACTGAATTTATCTGTTATAATAGTTTTTTGATGTAATCTTTAGGATTTTCTATATGTAGTATTATGTCATTTGAAAATAATGATAGTTTTGTTTCTTCCTTTCCAATTTGGATATCTTTTATTTGTTTTTTTCTTATCTGATTGCTGTGGCTAGAGCTACCAATACTGTGTTGAACAAAAGTGAAGAAGGTGGACATCCTTGTCTTGTTCTGGATGTTAAAGGAAATATTGCTAGTTTTCCATCATTGAGTATTTTAGCTGTGGGTTTGTCATATATGTTCTTTATTATGTTTAGGTATGTTCCTTCTATTGCCACTTTGCTAAGAGTTCTTATTATAAATAGATTATGTCAAATGATTTTTCTGAATGTAGTGATATGTTCATATAGATTTTATCTTTGTGTACATGGTGTATCACATTAATTGATTTCCAAATACTGAAGCAATCTTGCACCCAGGAATAAATTACGCTTAGTCATGATGGGTTATCTTTTTTAATGTAATGGTGAATTCAGTTTGTTAATATTTTGCTGAGAATTTTTGTGTCTATGTTCATCAGGAATGTTTGCCTATAATTTTCTTTTTGTGTCATGTCTTTGTCTGATTTTGGAATCAGGGAAATGCAGGTTTCATACAATTATCTCAGGAGCCTCCCTTTCTCTTCAGATTTTTGGAATAGTTTAAAAAGAATAGGTGTTAATTCTTTCTGAATGTTTAGTAAAATGTACCTGTGGAGCCATCTGGTAGAGGACTTTTGTTTGTTGAGGGTGTTTTCATTACTGATTCAATATTATTATCAGTTATTGATTTGTTAATATTTTCTGTTTCTTCTTGATTCATTCTTAGAAGACTGTATATTTATAAAAGTGTATCTTTTTTCTTTTAGGTTTACTAATTTGTTGGCATATATTACTCATAGTATTTTTTTATAATCATTTGTGTTTTTGTAGTGTCAGTTGTCACTTCCACTCTTTCATTTCTGATTTTATTTATTTAGGTATCTATCTATCTATCTATCTATCTATCTATCTATCTATCTATCATCTCTTGATGTGTCTAGTTAAATGTTTATCAATGTGGAGGATCTTTGCAAAGAACCAACTCTTGGTTGCATTAATCTTTTGCATTTTTTAGATTATTTTGTTTGTTTATGCTATAATATTTAACATTTACTTAATTGTACTCACTTTACATATTATGTGTTCTTATTTTTTAGGTCCTGTAGGTGTAAGTTTAGATTGTTGATGTGAGATTTTTCTTGTTTCTTGAAGTAGGCCTGTATTTCTATGAATTTTCCTCTTAGCACTGCTTTGGATGTGTTAAGCAGAATGTGGATTATTATGTTTTCATTTTTACTTGTTTCAAGGTATCTTTTGATTTTTTTAATCTCTTTTTTAATCTATTCATTGTTTAGCAGCAGGTTATTTAGCCCCCACATATTTGTGTGTTTTTCAGTTTTCTGTTTGTAATTGATTTCTAGTTTCACATTGTGATCAGAAAATATGATTGATATGATCTCAAACTTCATAAATTTATTTGGACTTGTTTTGTGGTCCAACGTGTTGTCTATCCTGGAAAATGATCCATGTGCACTTGAATAAAAGGAATATTCTGCTGCTTTTCGGTGAAATGTTCTAAAAATACCAATTAAATTCATGTGTTCTAATGTGTTTTTTAAGGCTGCTATTTGTTTGTTGATTTTCTATCTGAATGACTACACATTGAGGTCAATAGGATATTAAAGTCTCTTACAATTACTCTACTACTGTAAATATCTCCCTTTATGTGCATCAATATTTGTTTTATATACGTAGATTCTCCTATGTTGGGTGCATAAATTTTTACAAGTGTTATATTCTCTTATTGGTTTGATCCTTTTATTATTATTAAATGACCTTCTTTTTCTCTTGCTATAGTATTTTTACCCCAGCTTTTCTTTGTTTTGTTTCCATTTGCATGAAATAACTGTCCATCTCTTTCCTTTCAATCTCTGTGTGTTGTTGGTTGTTTTTTTTTTTTATCAGAAGTGCATCTCTTATAGGCAGCATATGTGTCTTGTTTTCTTATCCAGTTTGCCACATTTTATCCTTTGTTTGGAGTATTTAATCCATTAGCATCAAAAGTAATTATTGATCAGTATGTAGTTATTACCATTTTATTATTCATATTTTTGTTCTTTTTTTCTCCTTTAGCTTGTCTTGTCTGAGAAGCTTAAAATATGGCTATTTTAATCTTAAAATATGGTGATTTAAAATATGGCTAGTTTAGCACAGTGGGTAAGAATTGTGACTTTGAAGCATTTTTGCTTAGGAGCAGATCCCAGTACACCCCTTTTCCAATTCTTTGAAGAGGGCATATTCTAAAGTTTAGAGGAGAACATAAATTAGAAGTTTAAGAAAGGAATTTTGTAAATGACACTGCTATAGAAGAGCAGAAGTACCAAATCAGAGTATTATCTCTGCCCAAAGCCCTGACTGATTCGAGGGTGTTCAGCCAAAAAAAACACAAAAAAAACACAAACAAACAAACAAACAAAACATGCACAAATGAAAGCAAAACTTATCGGAAGTCTCAATGGCTCATGGTAAGATTTGTAAGTTTCATGTGTTTTTCAATGACTATATTCTCTCTGACTATTGCAGTGATTTGTGAGCTAAAGTTGGACTCTTTACTGCCCCGAGTTGTCAGATAGCAGTAATCGGGAGTAGCAAAGCAAGCAGAATTTTAGAGAAGAACAGAGAAGAGTCTCAAGATCCAAAAGTAAATGCTGCACAAATATTTGCTGACAGCTAAGCTATGTATGCACAGTATTTAGGAAGCCAACTTTTAGAAAACAGCAGCATCTGGAAGCCAAACACATTTTGAGCAGAAACATCAACTGCTACAAAAAAATAGGTGAGAATTTTTTTTTTTTTGCTAAAAGTATTACAAAGGGTATTACATATGTGTCCTTTTTTTCCCCCCCGCCCTTGACAATCCCCTGCCCTCCCTTACCCCTCAGTGTCTTCTGTCCATTAGTTATGCTTATATGCATGCATACAAGTCCTTCGGTTGATCTCTTACTCCCCTCCCTCCTGCCCCCCAACCCTCCCTGGCCTTCCCACTGCAGTTTGACAATCAGTTTGAGGCAGCTCTGCCTCTGTATCTATTATTGTTCAAAAGTTTGTAATGGTCTTTATTATCCATGAATGAGTGAGATCATGTGGTATTTTTCCTTCATTGACTGGCTTGTTTCACTTAGCATAATGCTCTCCAGTTCCATCCATGCTGTTGCAAATGGTAAGAGTTCCTTCTTTTTTACAGCAGCATAATATTCCATCGTGTAGATGTACCACAGTTTTCTATAGCAGCACAATTCACCATAGCTAAGATCTGGAAACAGCCTAGGTGAGAAATATTTTGAATTTTCAGTTCAGAGAAGTTAACTGCCTGCTAGAAATAAAAGCACATACTTCAAAATATTAAAAAACAAACAAACAAAAAAACCAATCCCACAATAAAACAAAAACAAAATTTACAGAGTCACTGCTGTGTCTTATCTAAAATGTGTTTTTTAACAGAAAATGCTTATTTTAACAAAAAATTAGTAAAGTGTAATCCATACGCAGAAAATAACCCAGCTAATAGAAATTGATTCCAAGTGAATCCACAATTTGGATTTTTCAGCATTCATGTTAGGTATTATAATTGTGTTCAAAAGATTAAAAAGAAGTATTAAAAACTGAACAGATGAGAAATATTAGCAGACAAATGGAAGTTATAAAAGGAAGCAATTGGAAATCTAGGGATTAAAATTATAATAGCTAAGATAAAATTTATGAAATGGGGTCAGTAGTATTTTGGAGATGATCAAAGAAAGAATCAGTAAATTTGAAGATAAATAAATAGAAATTATCTGCTCTGAATAGGAAAAGATAGAGAGAAATGAACAAATTCTTTGAGATTTTGAGACAATATCAAGTGGTCCAACATATGTGTAATTGGAATATCCAAAGGAAATTAAAAGATAAAGAAGAAGAAAATATTTAAAGAAATAATAGCTAAAACTTTCCAAACTGGTGGAAGACTTACAAATTTGAGATGTTCAACGAAAAAAAAAAAGTACATGTAAGCACATTGTAATCAAATTGCTGATAGCTAAAGGTAAAAAGAAAATATTTAAACAGCAAATGAAATTTGACATATTACATACAGTAGAGTGGTGAAGCAATTAATGGCAGCATTCTCATCACAAACTATAGAGAATAAAGACATTAAAAATGGCATATTAAAAAATGAAAAAATACCCTGTCAATCAAGAATTTTATGTCCAGAAAAAAATACACCCTACATAAAATGACATTTTCAGATAAACAAAAATTAAGATAGTTTGTTGCTAGCAAAAGTTCACTATAAGAAATACTACAGGAAGTTTTTCAGGCTAATAAAAAATGAAACCCATGGTAACTTGGATCTGCAGGAAAGAATGAAGAGCACTGAAAATGAAAAAATGTATTAAATATAAAAGATTTTATATACACATATAACTTTTCTATTAATTTCTTTTAAAAAGTGTATGCCTGTCTAAAAGTTATAACAATAATTATTGGATTTCAGTTAATGGAACTATGCCATTGTAAATTTTCTATATTTTACTGGAAGTAATTTAATATTAAGTTTAAGTACATTATATTAAAACACATGCTTCACTCTAGACCAACAAATTAAACAATGCTACAAGGAAAATAGCTATAAAGTCAACAGTTATGCTAGTCTTCACATCTTATTCATCTTTTGGATCCTCCTAATTGGTGCAGAATATCAGGAATAGTATGGTAGTTAAGAGAATGGGTTCTTGATCCCATTTGCCACTGTGTATATTTTGATTAAGTTGGCTGTAAATTAAGTTATTTAATTTTTCCATGCCTCAGTTTTCCCATCTAAAAACATGAGGGCAATACTAATAATCCTGTCAAAAACCAAACTCTGTATACTGAATAAAATCAGTAAGTTTATTACAAGGGTTTTTATTTGCAAGCTGGGAAAACTCAAGGCTACAGAAGGAGTGATGCTGAGTTGCTTACAGACTAAGGGGTTCTTATGGGACAAACACAGAAGTTTATATATCTTAGCTTATTGGTTGCCTAGTGTTCTTCTTTCTTATTTGAATCAGGGTACCTGAGTCAAGGGAGCAAAGAATTTTAGCGATGGTGTGAAAAATATATTGGCTGATGTCTTCTGCTGATTCCTGAGAAGAGCTGTAAATTCCTATAAGGTTAGATTAAATTTTCTTTAATGCACATGCATTGAACTATCTTATTTGATTCCTGACGTAAGTGATTCCATTTTAGTTGGATTCTGCAATCCTTCAATATTGTAATTTTAAATTCATATAATAATACCACCAAAATGTCAGGTATTGAACACATGTTAATAATTATCATTATTTCCATTGAATCAGTGAATGGGCAAAAATGTATATCGGAGGTGCAAATATTCACACCATTTGTGTATTAGAGAAAAATACATGTTTAGAGTAAAGAGATACAATGATTAACCTTGATGAACTTTCTGGACATTTTCAGGTTTCAGGACAATCTGAGTGATCAAAAGTAGATTGGAAATGTGGGTGCAGACATTATCATATTGTAGGAAGAAGAAAAAAGAAGAATAAGGTAAAGATTCTTTTAAAGTAAATTGTGTTTGAGAGAAGTGGAACAGATAGACGAGGCTACAGGAAGAAATTGAATCTATGAGAAAGCATACTTTTCAATATGTGAATATGAATGTGTATGTGACTTTGAAACTGGAAACAAATCAGAAATGGTTACCTCAAGCTCTTAAAACAACAGTATGGAAAAAGCGAATTCTATGCATCTTATAGTGTCAATTTAGAAGGATAAATCTTGAATTCTGTTACTTTGGACTGGTCACTTATACTCTATCAGGCTCAGTTTTCCCCTATATAAAATGTAATTATTAATTTATTACTAAATAATTATGTTTTAAAAGAGATTTAACATATAAAATTATTAATATAATATTTAGCATTATATACACATATACATGCATATACATAATGTATATATATGCATCATATACATATACATATACATGGTTTGAATCATGATCCTAGCATGTTTTTGTTCATTTTCTTTTCTGATTTTCCCCCAAAGCATTCCCAGCTAATGACAAACACAATTAGATGTGCTTCCTGAAACAGCACCCATTGGGACTGGGGAACCCTCAGAGAGAGAAGTTGTTTTGACAGAAATAGGTATGATTCCCCACCTGGGGGTAGGGGTGTAAAAGGAGATTTCCTAGTATCATTTGGGGACATCACTCTTTGTTCAGAATAAGCGTTTCTGAGATGGAGTTCAGGTTCTCTGTGCTGCAGGCAGGCCTAACGGGCAGCAGTTAGTGCATGGCAGCCGAGAAGCAGGACTTGTCTCGCTGTGAGCCTCTTCAGGTGAGTGGAGATCTTGCCTTGCTCAATCTTTCCCAGGCCTTGGTTCACAGGAGGCTTTTCTGAGACAGTAGAGCCTTGTGGTTGATCTTTGGGCTGAAATGACACAACTTGCCCTGAGCCCTGATTCTTCCTTCAATGATTGGCACAGACTCACATGTGAAAGGGCTTGGGGTAGGGAAGGTATAGACACAAGAGATTATTGTTGGGCAAGATGTTTCTTTCTTTCTTTTCTTTTTTAAAAACCATTTATTTATTTATTTAAAATATATTTTATTGATTTTTTACAGAGAGGAAGGGAGAGGGATAGAGAGTTAGAAACATCAATCACTGCCTCCTGCACACCCCCCACTGGGGATGTGCCCACAACCAAGGTACATGTCCTTGCCGGGAATCAAACCTGGGACCCTTGAGTCCACAGGCTGTTGCTCTATCCACTGAGCCAAATCGGTCAGGGCGAGCAAGATGCTTCTTATTCTGTATTCATGTTAGTGAGCATCCCCTAGTGTCTGAGAAGAGTCATCAGGTTTGGGGAAAATAATGTTAGATTAGAACAAAAGACACGTTTTCTCTAGTCTTGCCTCTGTGTGAATTTGAGAAAGTCACTTCACCTTATTGGCTTTGTTGCCTGATCTCTACAATTACATTTATCAAGCCACCCCACCTTAAATTCTAGCAGGCAATGTGTAAGTATCCATATGTGTATTCTTATGTGGCAGCCTATGCCTGATGTTGGTCTGAATAAATGTGTGGTGCATCTGTATATATATATATGTATGTGCTATCTGAATATATATACATTTGCATGACTGATGTATTTGTGGATATTGTTATGAATGGTACATGTGCAATGCATAGTTTTGAATGTGTGGCATGTGCATAATAATGTGTGAGTGTTTTGTATGTGGTATGCATGTATATATGTGCCAGCATATGTGTAGTGATGTGTTTGCATGCATGTGTGTGCATATTGTGCATCTTTGTATGTCTGTATGCACAGATGTGCCTGTGAGAATGGATCCATAAATGTGTGTATCTAACGTAACAAATACCTTTCTGAAGTTAGTTGCTGTCTAAATCAGAACTTCATTTCCAGGTTACAACAGGCAGAGGAAAATGACAATCCTCGTCATCCTGCCTTCAAAAGACACTGGGCATTGACTGGCAAGGTGGAGCGGATCAGCACAGTTATCAAGGATGTCACTCAGCGCGGGGCAGCCCAATGCCACCTCCTGGCGGGGCTTTGTCTTCCTGGGCTTCTCCAGCTTCGGGGACCTGCAACTCTTGCTCTTTGTGCTATTCCTCTGCCTGTATCTTGTCACCCTAACCAGCAATGTCTTCATTATCATAGTCATCAGGCTGGACAGCCATCTCCACACCCCCATGTACCTATTCCTTTCTTTTCTCTCTTTTTCTGAGACCTGCTACACCTTGGGCATCGTCCCCAGAATGCTCTCGGGCCTGGTCATGGGAGACCAACACATCTCTTATGTGGGCTGTGCTGCCCAGATGTTCTTCTCCGCCTCGTGGGCTTGCACCAATTGCTTCCTTCTGGCTGTCATGGGCTTTGACAGATACGTGGCCATCTGTGCCCCACTGCACTATGACAGCCGCATGCATCCCATCCTCTGTGCCCAGCTGATCGGCACTTCCTTCCTGAATGGTTACCTCTTTGGGCTGGGAATGACACTGGTCATTTTCCACCTCCCATTTTGCAGCTCCCATGAGATCCAGCACTTCTTCTGTGACACGCCACCAGTGCTAAGCCTGGCCTGCGGGGATACAGGCCTGAGTGAGCTGGGGATCCTCATCCTGAGCTTGCTGGTCCTCCTGGTATCCTTCCTCTTCATCACCATCTCCTACGTCTTCATCCTGGCCGCAATACTAAGGATCCCCTCGGTTCAGGGGCGAAAGAAGGCCTTCTCCACCTGTGCCTCCCACCTCACAGTGGTCATAGTTCACTATGGCTGCGCCTCCTTCATGTACTTGAGGCCCAAAGCCAGTTACTCCCTTGAGCGGGATCAGCTTATTGCTGTCACCTATACTGTGGTGACTCCTCTCCTCAACCCCATTGTTTATAGTCTGAGGAACCGGGCTGTGCAGACAGCTCTGAAAAATGTTTTCCAACGTAGATTGCTGGGGAAAGGATGAAGGCTGCAGCAAGGGGACCGTCTCCTCTGCATAGGCTGGCATACACCGGGACCGGAGGCCCATGGGTCAGGTATTCAGGACCTCGCGCCAGACCTGCCCTACGGGAGAGCTCCCCCTCCCTCCTGAACTTGCCCCGGGGCTGCAGGCGGATGAGCTCAGAATCTGAACTTTCACTTTCAGCCTCAGAGACACCACCTTTAGTTACTGAAACCCAGGGCTGTACACCTGGAACTAGTTCAAAATATTATTCAGTGTAAACTGTAAACAAAAATGTTAAAAGATAGAGATGTGAAAGTAAAACCACACACACAAAAGCATTTTATAACTGGCCTGAGCAAGATGAAGGGAGTTTGGAGTGCTCAAGTTCAAAGCAGAGCTGGCCGGAGCCCTATCAGCGATGCTGTAGCGATTCCTAACATAATTACATGATTCGTCTATTAGATCTATAATGGTCTTCCAAGATCTGAAACTCAGTGAATATCCATGTGAATGCTTGGCTAAATAAAAAGGGAGGTTGTTTTCTCTTTCTGTCATTGGGTGTCCTTCCTCTGTATAGTGTGCCCTCTCTGTCCCTGGCTCATGATTACTTTACCTTCTTTCTTTCTTTTTTAAAAAAATATATTTTATTGATTTTTTTTACAGAGAGGAAGGGAGAGGGATAGAGAGTTAGAAACATTGATCAGCTGCCTCCTTCACACCCCTTACTGGGGATGTGCCCGCAACCAAGGTACATGCTCTTGACTGGAATCGAACCTGGGACCCTTCAGTCTGCAGGCTGATGCTCTATCCACTGAGCCAAACCGGTTAGGGCTACCTTCTTTCTTTTAACTGGTTCTTCTACTTGGGTAGATTCTATTTTAGGAAAATATATTTATTTTCTAGTTCTCTTGATAACTGCTGTTGCTCTGTAATGACCTCATAATCATGGGTGTCAAAGACCCCCTCATTTGGGTCACTCTCTAGCACTTATACCATCTTTTAGAATCTGTGGTGTAACCCTGTATTGTGTCTGTTCCCCTTCCACCTACCACATGCCATGCATAGTGCCAGGCATTCTTAGGGATAAGTAGAGGTGTAATTAATTCACGCTGCTATCAGGTAAGAGTTTGCATACAGGTTCTGCAACTTACTGTGTGACCCTGGATAAATCATTTAACTTTTCTCAGCTTCAGTCTCCTCATATATAAAATGGTTACAACTTAATAGTCTTGCTTTGCTGACTAAACAGGATCACACATGTAAAGAATTTAGCACAAAACCTGGATAATAATAATTCCCCAACAAATGTCAGCTGCTGCAACTGATAATGTGCTAAGCAAAGGTAATAGTGGCTTTTAGTTTAGGGAGAGGTTATTCTCAGCGGAGAACCAGAGACTTTATGACTGAGGTAGCACTTAAATGCGCTCCTAAAGGATGGGTGTGTGTTGAATGCAGTGAGTGAGAAAAAAAGTATATGCTAAGAAGAGAGAACAGAGTAACTACAGTGTCAGTGGCAAGATAATATAGGCCTGTCTCAGAGAGTCCAGGAACTAAAAATGTCTCACAGATGGTGCTGAGAAGTTGGCTTGGGTTAAGATTCCTTTGCAGACAGCAGTTTGAATATGTTGTTTCAGACTTGATCCTCTTGGCAGTGGATGACAGGACACAGTAACACTGTGAGCAAAGGGTAGAGCGGCCTCTGGGAGTGACATAGGATGTTTAATTCAGCAGCAGAGTAGATCACGGATGTCAGTAGGGAGAAAATGCAGGAGATCAGTGAGAAACTTACTGACGTCATCCTAAAGAAAGGCAAAAAGACCTGAACACTGAGAGTGTGTTGGAAACTGAAGAAAATTATGGACGTAAGAGATTTTGAAAATGATATTAACATGACTCATGTTGGAAACGGAGTAATACTTGAGAGATAGGGAAGGACATATTGGGAAGACATTTTTTTTCAGATAGAAATTCATAATTTTCTTTGCTCTCAGGGAAGAAATGCTTCCCCAGGTGAGCTTTGGTGTAAACCAAGTTTGGAAAGCAAGAAAGAAGCTAGGTCCCAGAGAAGAGAACAGTCTGCAGAGAAGTAGGAAAGCTAGTCAGATGGCACAAAGGGCCGTGGTCAGGGGAGAAAGGTCATGCCCTCTAGGGTCTTTTCCAAAATAAGCTGGAAGAAACCCCAATTGCCCTGAGGCTATCTGAGCAAGTTTATTTCTGAAATCTATTCAGTTATCTAGCTGCTAGATTCTAGCATAACATTCACTAAATGCACACTAAGCAGGGTGAGTAAAGATATTCCAAGATTGCTAAGTAATACTCAAAGGTCCATCTAACTTTCAAAAGCAATGGTCTTAAAAAAGGGTATAAAAATCACTTGGGGGTATTTTTTAGAAAAGATGTTTCTAGGAGTTATCTCTATAGACATTGTCACAGTTGATTGGGGTGGGGACAGACAAAAATAGTTTACAAATTTTCCGTAGGGGCTTAAAACTCCCTCCCTTGATTAAGAATGTGACAGTGTGGGCTGGCCAGTGTGGCTCAGTGGTTGAGCATCAACCTGTGAACCAGGAGGTCATAGGTCAGGGCACATGCCCTGGTCAGGACACATGCCCTGGTTGTGGGCCCGATCCCCAGTGTGGGACATGCAGGAGGCAGCTGATCAATGATCCTCTATCAACATTGATGTTTCTCTCTCTCTCTCCCTCTCCCTTCCTCTCTGATATCAATAAAAATATATTTTAAAAAAATAATGTGACAATGTGCTTAAAAAAGAGAAATTCTCTTTTCAGGCTCACATGTACACACATGCATGCACAGCAAAAGAGAAGTTCCTTTGATGTGAACATGACCACATACACTCATCTCATGGCTCTTTAAAGAGCCAATTAAGACCAGAGGCTCTGTAGTCAGATTTCTGTGATTAGAGTCTAATTTTGCCACTTTTTAGATGTGTGACCTAGAACAAGTTTCTTAACATTTCTGTGCCTCCATTTTCTCAACTAAAAATATAAAATGATAGCAGCAGCTATTTATAGGGCTTTTTTAGTGAAGATTAATATAAAGTCTTTAGATGCAAGCCTGCCGTACATGAGGCACTCAATCTAACCTTAACCACCTATTATTATTTAGAGTTTGTAGACAGCATCACTGTGGGCTGCATGTTTGTTGCTAGCTGATGTCGGAAGAAGCCAGTGATGTCCAGCCTCTTATATGTTACTAGAGGCCCGGTGTATAAAAATTCATGCACTGGAGGGGGGGTCCCTCAGCTTGGCTGCCCCCTCTCATAGTCTGGGAGTCCTCAGAGGTGGGAGGCGACTCAGTGATCAGGGGAAGGCGACACCGGCATCACACCTCTGCTGCTGCCACTGCAGGCAGCTCAAGCCTGGTTACCTGAGCCTCAGGCTGGCCCTGGGCTGCTGGGCAGCCGCCATCCAAGGCTTGCCTGCACCTCAGCCAGCCCTGCTTGCCTGAGCCTCAGTCAGTGGGGGTTGCAGGAGGACCATCTTGTGGCTGTGGGCGTGGCCATCTTTGTGAGGGTGTGATGGTCAATTAGCATATTCCCTCTTTATTATATAGGATAATATAACCAGACAAAAAAGAGTAAAGTGTGGTTACTTGGCACAGTGTCTGACTGTAGAAGATAGCAATATGGACCTAGAGTCAGTGACTTGTGAAGATTAAGTACTAGGAAATGGTCAAGTTCCAGGAAACAAAAATAAGATGGTTCCCAGGCAAATGTTTTACATCAAATAGGTTCATACCAAGAAAAAGGCATTGTTCTGTTAAGAGTGGAAGAATTTTGAAGTCCCAACCAAGCAATAGGAATCATGAAAGAAAGTCACAGATACAACCATATGGCTGGGGCTCAGAGGCCGGCTCCAAACTATGGGTTGCATAGAAGATAATTAGTAAGAATAGTCAGGGATTCCATTTTATGGTAAGTAAATAGACGGTCAAGAAAAGATCAGTATACATTATAAGGAACTTAACACTGAAGTGAAGAGGTAAATTTGATCCAAGTTCCAATTGTTATAATATTATAAGTTGGATATTTATAAATTATGTGTGCTGATTCCAACATTACCATTTTTTGCTTGGGTGCACAGGTGGCCAAAATTGATTTCAGAAGAAGCTGTATTAACTCTGAAAGTGCCATCTTCTTAGGGCATTTTGTTGATTCTTCGGATAAATATTAACTTCTCTAGCCTTTATAGTACCCACTCTCTTTTATAAGATGGTGCTAATGGACCCTTGTCTAAAAGAACATTTCTTTATAGGGCTTTTTTAGTGAAGATTAATATAAAGTCTTTAGATGCAAGCCTGCCGTACATGAGGCACTCAATCTAACCTTAACCACCTATTATTATTTAGAGTTTCTAGACAGCATCACTGTGGGCTGCATGTTTGTTGCCTAGCTGATGTTGGAAGAAGCCAGAGCCAGTGATGTCCAGCCTCTTATATGTTACTAGAGGCCCGGTGCATAAAAATTCATGCACTGGAGAGGGGGGGTCCCTCAGCTCGGCTGCCCCCTCTCACAGTCTGGGAGCCTTCAGGGGTGGGAGGTGACCAGGTGATCAGGGGAAGGCGACACCCCCATCACACCTCTGCTGCTGCCACTGCCAGCAGCGCAAGCCTGGTTACCTGAGCCTCGGGCTGGCCCTGGGCTGCTGGGCAGCCGCCATCCAAGGCTTGCCTGCACCTCAGCCAGCCCTGCTTGCCTGAGCCTCAGTCAGTGGGGGTTGCAGGAGGACCATTTTGTGGCTGTGGGTGTGGCCATCTTGTGAGGGTGTGATGGTCAATTAGCATATTCCCTCTTTATTAAATAGGATAATATAACCAGACAAAAAAGAGTAAAGTGTGGTTACCTGGCACAGTGTCTGACTGTAGAAGATAGCAATATGGACCTGGAGTCAGTGACTTGTGAGGATTAAGTACTGGGAAATGGTCAAGTTCCAGGAAAAAAAATTAGATGGTTCCCAGGCAAATGTTTTACATCAAATAGGTTCATACCAAGCAAAAGGCATTGTTCTGTTAAGGGTAGAAGAATTTTGAAGTCCCAACCAAGCAATAGGAATCATGAAAGAAAGTCCCAGATACAACCATATGGCTGGGGCTCAGAGGCCAGCTCCAAACTATGGGTTGCATAGAAGATAATTAGTAAGAATAGTCAGGGATTCCATTTTATGGTAAGTAAATAGACGGTCAAGAAAAGATGAGTATCTACACTAATAAAAGAGAAACATGGTAATTGGCATACGACCGCTACCCTTTTCATTGGCTAATCAGTGAGTATATGCAAATTAGCTGTCAGCAAAGATGGCGGTTAACCGCCAAAAAAGTTGATTTCAGAAGAAGCTGTATTAACTCTGAAAGTGCCATCTTCTTAGGGCATTTTTTGTTGATTTCGGATAAATATTAACTTCTCCAGCCTTTATAGTACTCACTCTCTTTTATAAGATGGTGCTAATGGTCCCTTGTCTAAAAGAACATTTCTTGACCCATCATTTGTCTAATAATCTGGTTTGGGCCTTGGCAGGTGTTGGGAGGGGAATGGAACCTGCTCACCTTTGACTTTGGTTGTTACAAGCACACCTTTTAAAAAATATTCTCCATACTTGGTAAGTGTGACATTAAATAATACTAATTTTGATGGGTCATTAGGTTCTGCTTCTTTTTAACTATAACTATTTTTGGTAACTAATAATCAGGCAATTTAGACATTTAAGAACAGTTTTGCATATACTGTACTTTTTCATTGTTATATTCTATTAGAGGCCTGGTGAATGAAAATTCATGCACTGGAGGGGGGGGGGTCCTTCAGCCCAGCCTGCGCCCTCTCACAGTCTAGAAGCCCTCAGGGGCGGGTCGTGACTTGGTGATCAGGGGAAGGCAACGCCACCATTCACACCTCTGCTACTGCCACTGCCGGCAGTGCAAGCTTTGGCCGGCCCTGGTTACCTGAGCCTTGGGAGGCCCTGGGTGGCTAGGCAGCTGCATCCAAGGCTTGCCTGCTCCTCGGGCGTTGGCTGAGCAGCTGCCATCAAAGGCTTGCCTGTGCCTCGGGCTGGCCCTATGTGGCTGGGGGACTGAGGGCAGGTCTGGCCACACCGTGTGCCTGACACCCCCCTTGGTGGGGCTAAAAGACTGGGGAACTCCAGCGGAGCTGAGGGGACTGGGCCCAGTCATCTTGTGGCTATGGGCCTCCATCTTTGTGACGGGGTGACGGTCAATTTGCATATTCCCTCTTTATTAGATAGGATAGTATCCAAATGTTTAAACAAAAGTCAGTAACACTTCTCCCAAAAAGATGCACAAATGGCCAACATAAATATAAAAAGACGCTCAACTTCACTAGCTATTAGGAGAATGAAAATGAAAATGGCAATTAGATACCATCTCCCACCTGTTATCAATCAGGCAAATAATAACAAATGTTGGAGAGGTTGTGAAGAAAAGAAAAATATACTCATTCACTACAGATGGGAATGTAAATTGGTACAGCCACTATGGAAAACAGTATAGAGGCGCCTCAAAAAATTAAGAATATAGTTACCATATGATCCAGCAATTCCTCTTCTGGGTATCTACCCCCAAAATTTGAAAACATTTATTCACAAAGATATATGCACCCCTATGTTCATTGCAGCATGATTCATGGTGGCCAAGACACAGAAACCACTGCAGTGTCCTTTGCTAGATGACTGAATAAAAAAGAGGTGGTACATATACCCACACCCAGAGCAACAGGTCAGAGAGAGACACCTGTATACCATCTGGCTTTGAAGATCAGCACAGATTCTGTCCACCAGAGAGAGAAGAAGATCTGCCAGAACACAGCTGCCCCCTTAAAGGGCCACACACAAAATCTCATTCATAGCACTCACCCTAGGCTCTGGAGGAGGGAGGGCAGAGTGGACTAGAATCATGTGAGGAGAGACTAGGGTTAGTGGCTCTGGGGGAAAAGCTGAAGAGATAGCCACCAGGATCCCTTTACTTCTCCTAGGGCAAGGGAAACTGAGGAGAAAATAAACAAATGGTACTACATCAAAATAAAAAGCTTCTGCACAGCAAAAGAAACCATCAACAAAATGAAAAGAAAGCCCACTGCATGGGGGAACATATTTGCCAATGATACACCATAAGCAGGAAGAAACCCCAATTTCCCTGAGGCTATCTGAGCAAGTTTATTCCCTAAATCTATTCAGTTATCTAGCATAACATTCACTAAATGAGCATTAAGCAAGGGTGAGTAAAGATATTCCAAGATTGCTAAGTAATACGGGACATACAGATGGCCAAGAGACATTTGAAATGATGTTCAAAGTCACTAATCATCTGAGAGATGCAAATTAAAATGACAATGAGGTATCACCTCCCACCTGTCAGAATAAACAAATGACAAGTGTTGACAAAGATGTGGAGAAAGGGAACCCTAGTACACTACTGGTGGGAATGCAGACTGGTGGGTGCAGCCACCATGGGAAAGATTATGGACTTTCCTCAAAAAAAAAAAAAAATGGAACCACTTTTTGACCCAGTGACCCCATTTCTAGGGATATTTACTAAGAAATTAGAAACACCAATCAGAAAGAATATATGCCCCCTATGTTTATAGTGGCACACTTTAAATAGCTAAGACTTGGAAACAGCCCAAGTGCCCATCAGTAGATGAGTGGATAAAAAAGCTGTGGTACATTTACACCATGGAATACTATGCAGCAGTAAAAAAGAAGGATCTCTTACCCTTTGAGACTGCATGGAGGGACCTGGAGAGTATCATGCTAAGTGAAATAAGTCAGTCAGAGAAAAGATAAGTGCCACATGATCTCACTTATATGTGGAATCTAATGAACAAAATAAACTGATCAACAAAATAGATCCAGACACATAGAAGCATGGAACAAACTGAAGAGTCTCAGAAGGAAGACAGGGGTAGGAGGGTAGGTGGAGAGAGATTAACCTGGGAACTATGTGAATATATGCATAGCCCATGGACACAGACAATAGTGTGGTGAAGGCCTGGGAGGGGTGAGTGCAGGGTGGAGGCGGTCAATGGGGAAGGAAGGGGCACATCTGCAATTCTTTCAACAATAAAGATGCATTGAAAAAAGAAATGAAAAAACATGAAAATGAAACAAAAACTCATAGATACAGACAACAGTATTGTGGTTACCAGAAGGAAGTGGGAGGGAAATTGTAAAAGGTAAAAGGGGTCAATGTTTGGTGATGCAAGAAAATTTTACTTTGGGTAGTGGGTTTACAATGCAATATACAAGTGTTGTCTCATAGAATTGTATACTTGAAATTTATATGATTTTATTAACCAAAGGCACCCTAATAAATTTAATTTATTTTTATTTTTTATTTTTTTTAGAAAAGAGAGAACTTGGCACCCATCAGTTGGTTTAATTAGTTTCATGCAAAATACGCCCCTGGTCTCCTCTTCTCCAACTCTACGAATGCCTTATAGCTCCCAAGGTTGTTTCTCTTTCAGGTCCTACAATAAATGTAATACACACACACTACTATCTTTCTACCCTCTATATTCACCTCTTTCATTCCCCAATAATTCCATAACTAAGATTTTATGTGATCTAGTAAGAGTCGCTTATCAGTTGCCAAAGAAGGAATTGGTGAAGCCAACATAGTCATAGCCAGCAGGGTGGCTCCGGCCCCGTGGGTCCACGTATTGCTGCATATGTGAGGCACAGAAGGACACTTGTTCTGGTGTTAGAGCCTGAAACATAAGAGGAAAAAGATGCAGTAATAAGAATTCAAAATAGCTGGTTCCTTGGGATTCCAATATTCCCTAAACTCAGCGAGTGGAGGAACTTTAGAAGAAAAAGCCAGCACTGTTCATATCACATACCTTTCACATTAATTCATAATTTCTAATGAATAAAACCAACATTCTCTTCAAGTTAGCTGTTACCTGAAGAGTTCCATGTCACTTTGACTACGCTTCTTATCCCATTCCCTAAATTTGACTTATTAAATAAATGGGATAAAAAGCATTCTTGAAAATGAGTTTCAGGTTTGGGATTGACCCTGATAGTCATTAGACTCACAGTGGTTTTCAACCTTCTGGCCCTTTAAATACAGTTCCTCATGTTGTGACCCAACCATAAAATTATTTTCGTGGCTACTTCCTAACTGTAATGTTGCTACTGTTATGAATCGTAATGTAAATATCTGAAATGCAGGATGGTCTTAGGCAACCCCTGTGAAAGGGTCGTTCGACCGCCAAAGGGGTCGCGACCCACAGGTTGAGAACCGCTGCATTAGAGGTTGACTCTGCATTTTGATAACAACATTAAATGGTGACCAAAGCAGATGATATCTAGAGAAAAACAAAGCGGGGGGGGGGGGGGGCAGTCCCAGATACAACCATATGGCTGGGGCTCAGAGGCCAGCTCCAAACTATGGGTTGCATAGAAGATAATTAGTAAGAATAGTCAGGGATTCCATTTTATGGTAAGTAAATAGACGGTCAAGAAAAGATCAGTATACATTATAAGGAACTTAACACTGAAGTGAAGAGGTAAATTTGATCCAAGTTCCAATTGTTATAATATTATAAGTTGAATATTTATAAATTATCTATGCTGATTCCAATATTACCATTTTTTGCTTGGGTGCACAGGTGGCCAAAATTGATTTCAGAAGAAGCTGTATTAACTCTGACAGTGCCATCTTCTTAGGGCATTTTGTTGATTCTTCGGATAAATATTAACTTCTCTAGCCTTTATAGTACCCACTCTCTTTTATAAGATGGTGCTAATGGACCCTTGTCTAAAAGAACATTTCCTGACCCATAATTTGTCTAATAATCTGGTTTGGGCCTTGGCATGTGTTGGGAGGGGAATGGAACCTGCTCACCTTTGACTTTGGTTATTACAAGCACACCTTTTAAAAAATAGTCTCCATACTTGGTAAGTGTGACATTAAATAATACTGATTTTGATGGCTTGTTAGGTTCTGTTTCTTTTTAACTGTAACTATTTTTGGTAACTAATAATCAGGCAATTTAGACATTTAAGAACAGTTTTGCATATACTGTACTTTTTCATTGTTATATTCTATTAGAGGCCTGGTGAATGAAAATTCATGCACTGGAGGGGGGGGGGGTCCTTCAGCCCAGCCTGCGCCCTCTCACAGTCT
>NW_005370714.1:35811-59873 GCF_000412655.1 Myotis brandtii
AGGCAAGCAGGCCTGAGATGAGCAAAATCTAGATTGTTGTGAGAGCATAATGAGGGAAGATGCAATTGGAATCGTACCTGCTTCATGTCCTCTTTGGTAATATAGTTCTTGCCCTCTGCCAAGGCTTGGAAAGCATTCTCTATTTCATCGCTGGTCTTGATGTTCTCTGATTCCTTGTCAATCAGGAATGAGGTATATTCTTCCAGTGAGACATAGCCCTTCCTGTGGGATAAAAGGATCAGGAACTGTGCCCTCTCAACACAGAGAAGAAACAGGTCCCGTTCTCATTCTACTTGGTGTCACAGGGACAGAGGGAAGCTGGATTTTCCAAGTGCCTCTTCCAACTCAGCTCTCTAAGACCATGTTCTATTTGACCCTCGTTCTCCTCCCCTTACAGCCAAATAAACAGTTTCCCAAGATCCAGCTTCTGTTTCCATATGAGCCTGACACACTATATAGAATTTCAGAATTTCCCATCAGCACCAGTACCCTGTATCTGTACCTCAAGCTCTTCAAGTTGATTTGAGGAACTCTATTTCTGGTCTTCTTTGGTTTTGGCATTAGAAAGAATTAGTCCCTAACCATAATGTGGTACCTCTATCATTCCACACCACCCTCACAAGCGTACAACAACCCCACTCCCACGTTAGTGATCCTCTCCTAAGACATTATACACATGAAGGGACTCTTATGTCAAGTTCCATTCTCAGAACTAATGGAAATTCATGTCAAACATAAAGCAGGCATTAATCAAATTGCAGGATTGGTGCCTGAGTTGCAGTTAGTGCCATGAACTTCTGAGCTAATCCTGGAAGGGCCCCAAAAGCTGCCCCGTTCACTTATTGTCTCTGCCACTGTCACTCCTATTCTCAAGATGAGTTAATGCCTATGGATTATTTTACTCTTGGTGCTTGTCCTGCAAAGCCCCAGTCCCTGGTTTGGTCTGGCCTTGGTCTTCCTCCTACCTCCCTGGATCGACGACATCCAGGAATTTCTCGAACTTGGGCTCAGGTTCATCCTCCTCCACCATGGGCAGGTAGTAATTGAGCCCTCTCAGGCAGGACCGGAAATCTTTGTGACTCAAGCGCCCTGTCAAATTCTCATCAAAGTGTCTATAGAATAAAAACATTTTATCAAGTTCAGTAGAGAAGCATATTAACAACAGAAAAGAACAGTTTTGTTGCATCAGCTGGGGCTTTATTAACATGGCATAAGCTCTTAAAAATATATTTTTATTGATTTCAGAGAGGAAGGGTGAGAGAGAGAAAGAGGTAGAAACAGCAGTGATGAGAGAGAATCATCGATTGGCTGCCTCCTGCACACCACACATTGGGTATCAAACCTACAACCTGGGCATGTGTCCTGACCAGGAATCAAACTGTGACCTCCTGGTTCATAGGTCACATGATGCTCAAACACTGAGCCACGCTGGCCAGGCAGCATAGCATAATCTTATCAAAGAAATGAGTGGACAGCTTGCCTGTGTTTCTACACTTTTTTAAAACCTAATGTTTGGAGGAAAAAGGATAAAATGTTGAACATAAAAAAGGCATTTCTAAAATCTAGGAATTTCAGAGACATATTATAAACTACAAGTTAAAGCTAAATAACATATCTAGATCTTCATTTAAAATCCTAATAAGCCACATTGAAGGGAAAAAATGTATTTGAGTTTTATTTTGAATGGTCTGAAAAACAAAGAACCAATCATTATAAAGTTACTAGAGGCCTGGTGCATGAAATCGTGCACTTGGGGAAAGGAAGGTCCCTCAGCCCAGATGTGAGAGAAAATAGTGCACTCGGCGGAAGGGGAAAGGGTCCCTCAGCCCAGATTGCAAGAAGGTGCAAGCCAGGCCAAGGGACCCCACCGGTGCATGATCGGGGCCAGGGAGGGATGCAGGGGGATGGCCAGCCAGGGAGGGACCATGGGAGGGCTCCAAGGCATGTCTGGCCTGTCTTGCTCAGTCCTGATCATCCGGACCCCAGCAGCAAGCTCACCTACTGGTCGGAGCATCTTCCTCCTGGTGCTCAGTGCACATCATAGCGACTGGTCAACCAGTCAACTGTCTGCCCCCTGGTGGTCAGTGCACATCATAGCGAGTGGTTGAGTGGCCTTAGCATATCATTAGCATATTACACTTTGATTGGTTAAATGGCAAACCGGACTACTGGACACTTAGCATATTAGGCTTTTATTATATAGGATACTCACTTATAGGTTGTGCTAAACTCCTTCAGTGTCTCCTCACTCACACCTATAGTATCTCTGAAAGAAAAAATACTTAATTACTTCATGTAACAAAACAGAGAAAAGCAGAAGCTATGTCACATGAAATAGAAATTTTAGTAACTATTTCATTATTTGAGTCATCTACTTTAGGGCCAAATCCAGTCTGTCACTTGCTTTTCTACAGTCAATGAGCTAAGAATGTTTTTTATATTTTTAAATTGAAATTGGTTAATAAGTTTATATAGATTTCAAGTGTACAATTCTATGATACATCATCTGTGTATTGCATTGTGTGAAACCATGTTCATTGCAGCATTATTCATGGTTTTTATATTTTTACATCGTTGAAATAATAAGAATGCTTTGTTAAGCATACATTAATTTTAAATGTCCATAAATAATATTTTATTGGAATTGGTCCATGCTCATCCATTTATGAATTATCAATAGCTGGTTTCTCTCCACAATAGCAGAGTTGAGTAGTTACAACTGAGACTATATGAGTCACAAAATTTAATTTTTAAAATTGATGAGAGAGAGAGAGAGAGAGATACTTATTTGTACATTGGTTGGTTGATGCTTGTAAGTGTCCTGGCTGGGGATTGAACCCATCAATTTGTTGTATCAGGACAGTGCTCAAACAAAATAAGCTACCCAGCCAGGGCCTGGCTCACAGAGTTTAGAATGTTTATTATCAAACTCTTTACAGAAATCTCTGATTTAGATAATAACACTGCCAAAAAAGCTATGGAAACCTAAAGCTTCTTTAAGACAATTAATTTGTTTGGTGGAAAAATGAATTCTGCTTTTCTGCTCCATATCTTGACTATCTCTTGCATTTTAGACATTTTAGAGAAAAATTTACAAAGGGGAATGCTCTCTGAAGAGATTGCATAAGATGGTGAAGGAATTCGAGAATTGGCGGATGGGTATTTTTAGGACAATGAGAGCACTGTCTCCTATTGCATAATAGAATAAAGAGAAACCGTTCTGTGGGGCAGTAAAGAGAATATTGTTTCTGAATACAGTGAGTGTACTAGCTCTTAAGGAGTACTTTTAACCAGTACTCCAAATTCTAGCCCTTGGAGTTTACTACCTAAAACTAGTATCATCCACACCCTTCCCTAGCCCTGCCCATAGGTTCCCAGTACTTGGCTTGGATTTGTTGTTCCAGGTTGTGTTGCATTCGCATCCCAAGCTGATAGAGCTGGTCCCACTGCTGCGCCAACCCAATGGTGCTGTATTTGATGTCCAGAACCAGAGCCTCTTCTAGGTTGTCTCCCAAATCCTCAATCTTGGTCAGCTGGCGCTTCATCAGCTGGATCTCCTTCTGCTTCCTCTGGAAAATGAGAAGAGAGAGAGTCACCCAGGGCACCACTCCTAGGGAGGGGAGTGAAAAATAAGAAATGGATGAGTTTCCTCTAATTGCTTCCATTCAATTATTTTCAGGGATATTCCTGACCTCCATGATAAATAAACTATTCAGAAAAACTATTAATATCTTGATAGGAATTGCATTGAATCTGTAGATTGCTTTGGGTTGTACGGACATTTTAATGATGTTATTTCTTCAAATCCATGAACATGGTAGATGCTGCGATTCCCTTTGCTCCTCAGTGGAGACTTCTGAAGCTGAGATATCCCACCAGATTCTCAACTGGCACACATGGCTGTGGATCCAGCCTGCTCTAATTCTTCCCCTCTTCTTAACATATGGATGGTGGCTTCTTCTTTTCATCCTTAGTAATAACACCTTTGTTCGGCTAGTATTCAAATGGTTCTGCAGGTTGATTATGCTATAATTTAATTGTAGTTTTGATGTGGTCATGGCAGGAGGCCAGCACACCAATTACCTACTCACTTTCTTGACCAGAACAAGAACTCCCTATCTGACAATGTCTTATTCTTTAGTATTTAACTTCTCTCATTAGGAAGAAATACAATGTAATTAGTTAAAATTTTCTCCTAGAGGGGTCAATAATGAAATAAGGGTAAGAAACACAGCGGTAGCCCAATGCTTCACCCAATTGTTAAGAGATCATCTAGATTCAATTGCACTATCAAATAATTGTCATTATCAAATTACAAAATTGTCAATGTTTCTAGGTGTAAGCTAGCAGCCTTGCACTTTTTCCTCTTAATCAATAACAGTAACTCTATAATAGAAATATCATTAACATTATTACATAGATACAGAAATTACAGTTTAGAGAGTTCAGGAAACATGTCCATAAAGTGGTGGCCAATGGTTAGAATAACATTTTGGCAGAGTTGGCACCAGAGCCATAGGCTCTTGACTTTCTGGCCAGGGAATTTACATAAAAGTGTTTATTTAAGAGTTTCCTTTAAGTATTCCTTATAATTCTGGAAATATCTTGACCTAATGAATAAACATTACTTACTTTATTTGCTTCCAATTGGGATTCCAGAGTTCCTGTTTCTTTGAGCAAAGATCTAGTTCAGAACCAGATAAAAAAGTTACTTATAATATCAGAGGTCCATATTTCACAAAGAGACAAACTCAGAGCTCCTACATTTCTCTACTGCAACTTCTTCCAAGTCACTTGACCTCTCTAAAATAAATTTACACAGCACCAAATTTTCATGAACCCAACCCTTCTGCCTATTGGCCACCTTGCCAGACATATGAGAAGGAACTCAGGCCCCTTCTAGCTCTTCTCTGCCTATGAGAAGGATACCAGGTCTTTCTCCTAGTTCTTATTCTCAAACACACTCTTAACTTAATGTCAGCAAGACTCCATCTAATGGGGTATTGAGCCAGAATAATATATGTACTATGCTTCTCCTTCTCACCCCACATTTTTATTGAGGCATCATCAGATTGAGATGAGATGAGATGAGATGCCCCAGTAGTAAGGTCTCCTTGTTTAATCATTCCCGAATGTGATAACAAGACAAACGTGGTAACATAAAATACTGACCCATCCAGAAAATAAGCCCTGGACATGAAGGTCCGGAACAGGATCAGAAGAAAGAAAGGGAAATCATATGTTAATATGGATTACTTTAACGATCTTTTTTACTTCAGATTTATAAAACATTCTAAATGCTTTTGTAGCCCAAGACATATGAACATGTTCCATCCACTGTTTCCAAAGTCTCTTTCACACCAAGAAGCTAACAGCCTTCCATACAGCTACTTGCTGTAGTAGAGAGAGCTCAGGTGGTCAGGTGATATGCTCGGTGTCGGGCACATGATGCCCAAAGGAAGAGAAGGAAGAGCTATGTTGCTTATGCCTTCTCTCAGGTGTTTTTGGCCATGAGACTGACTTTCCTTTTGTTAATTGTGTGATTTATTCTTGTCAGTGGTGTGTAGAAACAGTCTATATCAGCCGTGGGCAAACTACGGCCTGCGGGCCGAATCCTGCCCGTTTGAAATGAATAAAACTAAAAAAAAAAAAAAAAGACCGTACCCTTTTATGTAATGATGTTTACTTTGAATTTATATTAGTTCACACAAACACTCCATCCATGCTTTTGTTCCGGCCCTCCGGTCCAGTTTAAGAACCCATTGTGGCCCTCGAGTCAAAAAGTTTGCCCATCCCTGGTCTATATCATGGGTTGTCCAAACCACTTCTTTAACTCTCAAAATTCCACAAATCTGACCCAATTACTGAATAGTCTACCAATTTAGACCATTTATTCTAATGTATATTACTCCTTCTAAGTCTCCTTTTTTTCAAGGTCATTTGCCCCAGAAGATGTGACAAATGTTATTTTCACATATAGGACACTTTGGATTCAATCAAAGCCATTAGCATATACTATCTCACTTGATCCTCATCACAGCTTTAGTCAGGCAACATAAGAGCTCCATACTAGATGTTTACAATGTGCTCTACTTCTGCTGTGTCAATAAATACACATGCGACCGGGAGCCCATCAATGCATCTACTAAACTTCTTTCCACACAGAGGTAACAAGGTCTTCTCTGTACACTTTTCCAGTGTGCTCTAAAAGTTAAGTGAGTTACTGGACAGAGAAGTACTTTGTAAAATGCAAAGATAATTTCAACATTAAAATGTTTCAGTAAGAAAGAACTGCTGATATTTTTGAACTGTAATTATAGGCAACAGGGAACAGATGAGAATATCCAGAAGAGAATATTGAAGGGTACACAATGGGTAGAAGGCTGAAACTCTCATTTCTCGGTTTTGCAAGGATTGATTCAGAAAGTAACCAATTACCAATAGAAAGCACATGGTAATTTAGGACAGCATAAACGCTGTAGGAGTCCCCCCTCCTCCCTCCTTTATGAACTTTATCCTTGTGGGAAATGGAGTGTGTAGCATAAGGATCATGAATTTTGCGGTAACGTAGCACACCTGGTTTCCAAGATCCACTGAAGGAAGGCACTGGCGTTCTGTTCAAACTCCTGGCACATCTCAAAGTTCTTGACCTGTCTTTCCTCTTCCTTTTGCAGCTCTTGCTCCCGTTCCTAGAAACCCAAATCACAGACAGCGAACTGCACGTTGAAAACCTTTCTTTGCAGTAAAATAATTGGTTCCCAGGCTCAGCCATACATCTTAACTCTCCCAAATTTATATTCCGGAGGCATGTGCCTATGTGTTCACATTGCTTCCAGCCCACTTCTTCTCATCTTGAAAAGGTGAGGAAACTTATGTCACTTCCCATAAGTAATTGCAGATGTTTCAAAGGCAAAACTCAGTAAAAATAATAAAACAATGAAGGCAAATCTTTCTGCTTATTTTTTTCCAGATAAAATTTCATTTAAATGAGCATAAAAACAGCCTTAAAGGGAAAGGTAGTTATAAGAGTTGCCATCTAAAATTGGTGATTTTATGGTAAAATTTTTCTTTGTTAAACTTTTAAATATTTTCTATAGCTTCTATAATGAACATCATTATAGACAGACAAAAGTTAAATGCAAACACTTTTAAAAGGCACTTTTGGAGGTGTGTATAAAATAGAGAATGCGTTGGATGAAGGCATATATAGACTTTAAAGATATTTGCAAGCCTCGTGAACTTTCTATAACTCATTTTCAGAATCATGTCCTGGAGCTTGTGTTTGCTGCCTTAAATCACTGCTCAACACCCTGAAGCATAAAACTGTTCAAACTATGTTACATAGGGCTATACTTATTGTGAACATATTTTCAGATATTTCTTAGACTATCCAATTTACGACTGCTTTCCCAATTAAAAATGTGCCTTTCTTTCTCAGAAGTCCCCCAACTTGGGTACTCCACTAAATTGTCATGGTCACTATAGCCGAAGGAGGTCCCTGCTGTGCCTCAGTCTACCTTGATGATGTCAGGTAGGTGGTTCCACATCCTTTCTAGCACCTCCATGGTTAACCAGGTGTAAGGGCTGGAGGGCACATTTAAGGACTTAATCTGCTGGTCTAGCTCTCGCAAATAGTTCAAATCTTCCTGGGCCTTGGCCAAGGAGGCCAAGAAAGCCTCGTGGTCCTTCTGCAGCTGGCGGATCTCATTCAGGGAGACACAGTGCACATTTTCTGACAGGTCCTCCTCAGCATTCTCACACCAGTGGTTGAAAGCTGAAGCTTTGTGCGCAAATTCCATGAATAGCTCCTCAGCCTACAGAGAAAAGGAAAAGACACCTTCATCTTTCCCAATAGAAAGAGAAGAGAAAAAGAGGAGAGAAGAGAAGACTCCGAATAAAAAATAAAAAAAGTAATTGTCTTCAATATTTTCAGGGCAAACCCTTTAAAAGGACAGAACTAAAACAAATGGGAAACCAATGGACAGACATGTGAGTTAGAAATATAAGTCCTGATCCTGGCATCTCATTGTAAACTTGGTCAAGTTTTCTATCATCTACAAATGGGAAAGTTGAATGATTTCTAGAGACATTTTAGCTCTAAGATTCCAAAGTGACAAAAGTTGTTTTCAATGAGAAGATTTTATGATTTCTTATTCTGAAATCTGTTTCAATTCTATTTGGCACATAGTAGACATGCAAAAATAGATGTTAGATGAATGATTAAATGAATGAATCATTCATGAAATAGGCAAATCTATCCTATCCTTTATCCACTTCCTCTTTCTTCTGATCGTCTATAGACCATACCTCTCGAATGTCTCTTTGAAGACTGAGTTCTTTTCCTAACATCCTTCTAAAACTTGTTCAGGGCTCATCTCATGCTTGCAGTTCCTGCTTATCTTTATTTTTTAATATATTTTATTGATTTCTTAAAGAGAGGAAGGGAGAGGGATAGAGAGTTAGAAACATCGATCAGCTGCCTCTTGCACACCCCCTACTGGGAATGTGCCCACAACCAAGGTACATGCCCTTGATCAGAATCGAACCTGGGACCCTTCAGTCCGCAGGCCGACGCTCTATCCACTGAGCCAAACCGGTCAGGGCTTGCAGTTCCTGTTTAAATCGATTTCCTACACTCTAACCTTTATCCCTATCCCTGCAATACTCTCTGGAGTTATCTGTATGTTCTCAATGATTGAACTTCTGAATGAGAGCAATAACATGGATTGTTCCAAACAGTATGTCATCAAAAATTTTTTAGATTTAAAATCATCATAAATTTGAGGTCAGCAGACAGTACTTTCAGGGAGATTTGTTATGCAAATTCGTTTTCATCCCCAAACATAGGCATTAAAGAGGTTGTGCACTATTATATTTTCCCTGTACTCATTTCTGCAATCTATATGCTAAAATAGATCAACACAGAGAAAACTCATATGAAGAATATAAAAACCTATGAAGTACTTCTTATTATTTTCAAAATAGTATGGATCAACTGAATATTTTACAAATATTTTACAATCAGAAAGTAAAATAATAGAATCAGATTGTGAAATATCTTTTATCTCTCTCTCCATATATATGTATATGTGTATATATATGTATATATATATTCCATTAATTGATTTTTTTTTCACTAAAATTAGGTCTCATGTCTTTCAATAGAGTAAAAATTAACTAAGGGTCCAGACTGACTATTTTTTTTCAAACTGACTGGTTTTTATTTGTGTGTGTGTTTTCCAATTTCCCTAACTCCCTACCTTATATGGTATAATACTTGTTATGGTCTAGGAGTGCTCAGTAATTTACTGACCATCCAACTTCCTTTCATTATTGTTTTTTTTTATTATCAACATCTAATACCTTAGCAGCCACCATTAGAAAGGACATTTTAATCACTTATATCCATATAGAACTTAGTGGTTTATACTGAATTTTTCAGATCCATTATCCTTTTTAATAGTAATAACAGAGAACAGGAAGAGGTGGTGGTAATATTATCCTATTTCATAAACAGCAGAATCAAGGTTCAAAGATGTTAAGTGACATGTAAGAACACAATATTTACTTGTCTAGGTCTTTTATTTGAACTGGAGAAAAGCATAGGGCTGACCTTATCTCCTGCCTGCCAGTTGTAGGTCTGCTATACAGTAAGATCGTTCACCCTTTTGTGCCACCTACCTCTTCTATTACCTGTGCTGGATAACTGACAAAAGTCTAAAACAACCTCCCTAGCAATCTACAGTCGTTTTGCTCAGTAAGAATGTCTTTCTGGTCCTTTCCAAAGTACACACTCAAATATATCCAAACAGGGTTTCCACTATTTGTTGCTAGATCCCATGGCTAATATATAATCAAGGTCTTATCGTGCCTCATCATCTTTTACCATTTACCTTCTGTAGGGGGAGCTGTTTCTCTAGCAATTTCTGCCTGTGGGCTGCACAGGCTTCCAACAGCTGTTCCCAGCGCCTCAGCAGGGCAGCATGGCGCTCCTCGATGGCTTTGGATTGGCTGTGCTGAGCAGCCACCAGCTGGTCCTTTAGGTCAGTTATCTTTCCCAGTCTCTCTTGTTGAAAGCTCTGCACACTGGCATCCAGTGTGTCCTGAGAAAGACCAGAGAGAAGCAGTGAGCAGAGAACGAATGCAGATTCCGAAGGGTCATTTATACCTGGGATCCACCATATTTTTATCATGAACAAGGTAAGGACTAGGAAAGAGTTAGAATGATGACCAAGGAAAAGGAAATATGACTTAGAGACTTAAGTAAACATTTGGGATTGGGGTTATGGCTAAATTCCAATGTATGTTTTGAAATTAGATTTGAACTCACATTCTAAAATTCTTTTGTATCACTTATTAGATTTTGTGTTCTACTGGAGATCTTGGAAGTATGGAAATTAAAAAGAGACCTACAGATTCTATATTACACTAATGATATTTTGGGGAGATGTTGGTATCAGAATCACAAAATTAGGGATGTTCCACTTCCAGCTTTAATAGTGTAGCTTGTATTGGACCAATTCTCTCTTTGAGAACAGCTTTAACCACTGGTAAAAAAGTACAAAGTTGTTTGAAAAAGATCAGAATGCAGCTCAGGTGGTTGTAACTCAAGGATTAAAATCATAGAGAGGAGGGATTGGTAGTAGAATAAGAGTAATATTCTCTGTTACTTTTGCTTTTGAAGTATACACTGTACAGGGTAAGAGGGGAAAGCAGCTGATGAGAGCTTTAGATGGACCTAAAACGACAAAAATTGGAGTTCGGGGGAACTGGGGCAGCCAGGGTTTGAGGTGCCATGAAGAGGGAACTGCAGAAAAGTAGGTTCGCTATTCCCACTGTATTTTCCTCTCAAGACATTTATAGATTCCTAAACTGTAGGACACAAGTCCTAGAAGCCAAGCAGAAAACAGCAGCTGCGGATCTAAAACGCTACATACAGTTCTCGGGAGTCACACAGTGCTGATTTCAGGACACAGTAAGCATGGGCAGCCCCAGCGAAAGAGAGTTAGTTGAAACCCCTGAAAGGTCCCAGGTATAAAAGCAAAATGAAAAAGGACTAGTCCTCAGATAAGTAGAGAGATAGATAGATAGATAGATAGATAGATAGATAAACAAAACTAAAAGTATGCTTTGAAGCAATTTAATCCCTAGCTAAAAGTAGGGGTTGGATGGGGAATGGGAGGTGTTAGATTACAATTTTAAGTAAAAACTTATCAATGAATTAGTTTAAATGTAAATGAACACACTATTCCAGTGATGGCGAACCTCTGACACTCATTTTTTTTGGTTGATTTTTCTTTGTTAAATGGCATTTAAATATATAAAATAAATATCAAAAATATAAATCTTTGTTTTACTATGGTTGCAACTATCAAAAAATTTCTATATGTGACACGGCACCAGAGTTAAGTTAGGGTTTTTCAAAATGCTGACACGCCGAGCTCAAAAGGTTCGCCATGACTGCACTATTCCAATAAAATGATAAAATTAGATAGACAAAGCCATAATCATTATATAAATCTATAAAATTTTAGAAAATTTAAAGGCGCTCTGCATTTCTATGTTCACTGCAGCATTATTCACAATAGCTGAGATACAGAAACAACCTAAGTGTACACCAACAGAAAAGCAGGCAAAGAAGATGCAATATAGCCCTGGCTAGGTGGCACAGGTGGTTGGAGAACTGTCCCATACATCAGTAAGGTTTTGAGTTCAATTCCTGGTCAGGGCACATACTTGGGTTGTGGTTCAATCCCCAGTCAGGGCGTGTAGGATAGTCAACCAATTGATGTTTCACATCGACATTTCTCGCTCTCTCTCTCTCCCTTCCTTTCTCTAAATCAATAAAACATATCTCAGGTGAGGATTTAAAAAAAGAAAAAGAAAATGTAATATAGAGAGGTAGATATATAGACGCACACATATATACATACATGCATACATACATACAATGGAATATTATTCAGTCATGTGAAAGAAGGATACCATGCCATTTGCAACAACTTGGATGAAATTTGAGGGCATTGTGCTAACTGAATTAAGTCAGAGAGAGACAAACACTGCATGATGTCACTTATATGGGAATCTCAAATAGTGGTTACCAAGAACTGGGGGGCGGGGAGGGGTGTAAAGGGTATAAACTTCCTTTTAACAAGTTTTGGGATCTAATATACAGCAAGGTTATTTTAGCAAATAATACTGTATTATATACTTGAAAGTTGTTACAAGAGTAAATATTAAATGTTCTTACTAAACATAAATGATAATTATGTGACAGAATGAAAGTATTATGTAGTTCTATGGTGGTAATCATTTTGCAGTTTATAAATGTATCAACAAGAAAAATGAAATATAAAGTCACAGAAACATAAAAAACAACAGAAGATGAAAACAGATATATACTATAAACAAACAAAAAAGAATTGGTGTAGTATTTTAGTATGCGAAAAAGACTTTAAATTAAGAAATGTTATTAGAAAGATGACCATTCATAATTAAAAGTATCAATTCATCAAGATGATTGCATTATTATAAATATCAACACAACTTTTAACCTAGCCTCAAAATATATAAAAATAATAAGTATTTAAACAACATGATTAACAAAATATAACAGGTAATATAAACCACTGAAAAAGTACACATTCTTTCAATTGTACAAAAACTATTCACCAAAATAGAATAATTAGTGGGTCAAATAAAAGTTAGATAGAACATATTTAACTGGATAACAAAAACATAACATTTCTGAGATGCAGTTAAGCTTTACTTAGAAATTTATATCCTTAAATCAATATATTATAAAACAATAGCTAAATATTTGAAATCTATCTTAAAAAATTTTTAAATCAAGTAATCATGAAGAAAGTTAAAGAAAATGGTAAAGATATAAAGATATAAAAAGCTATTAATGGAATATAATATAAAGATAGAACAGAAAAAAATTAAAAAGCCAAATGTTGATTCTCTAATAAAAATGATAAATATCAGTTGCAAATTTAATTAGAGAGAGTGGGCAGGGAGAGGCAAAGAGGGAGAAAAAACTAGCAAATGATCAATATCAGGAAGAATAAAAGAAACAATATTACAGGTTCTACAGCCAATAAAACCACACAACTTAGAAGTGGCTAATCCTGTGTGTTCAGCTTCTGTGCGATACGGGTCTTGGCCCTCACGGGCGTCTATTCCAAAGGCAACCCGGCTCTCACCTGCTTTGCCAGGAGAGTGAGGAAGGCAGTGAGGTCTGCACCGTTGCCATTGATCTTCAGGCTTCTTTCCTTCTCAGCTAAAGAGCAAAGATCATTAATAGGTTGAGAAAGATAGTTGCTCTTGGATCAGACTTGATAAGGAGAAAAGGAATATGTCCTATAGTTCACAAAAGAGCCTCCTAACTCTACAAGTCGGCGATTCCTTGGGCTGTGAGTAAACATTAAATTGGCGATGAATGGATTGTCCTATAGACTTATTCAGGATAAACTGACGGAAACAAAGCTAGCACCAAGGGAACGTCTGAGTGTTTCACAGAACACAAAAATTTCATATTAGACATAAATTTTAATTAAATCAAACATACATTTATTTCCTAGAAGTTTTGGCTACTGCCCTATCTGAATATCACATGTGAAATCACCAATTCTCAAAAAGATGCTCTCTGATACTTCATTGTGTGTGTGTGTGTGTGTGTGTGTGTGTGTGTGTGTGTGTCATTGTAATTGCGTCCCAGAAGGACAGGAATGGGTGATGGAGGGAGTACCTCTCTTCACAAGGTAAGTGAGAAAGCCCCAGGAACCATTGCATTAAAAAATGTATCAGCATTTCTCAAGCCCCAGCACCCTGGCCCTCACTATCATACCTATCCAGGCCTCTGCCACATCAGCCTTCCAGTTGAACTCCTGAAAGGCACGATCATCTTCCAACTGCAACTTCCAGGAAGCTATGGCCTGGGCCAGAGACGGTGTCTTTGCATTCAAAGCCTCTATCTTGGCGGAAATCTTCTCCTTGTGCCGAATTTCTTCCTGCAACGCCAACGGTGAAAGGAGGAAGAGAGAGATGAAGGCCAAACATCTGAATTCTTTGGGACTATTGAAAATCTCTCCTCTCTCTCTTTTAAAATATTTAACAACTCTCCTCTAGGTCTCGTGAATTTATTCTGTGATTTCTCTATGTCCCAGATGGTTATTTCCACCCCAGCACTTGGATGACCTTCTCATGCTTGTTCACCCAACTGTCATCGTCTGAGAGAGTGTGAGCATCTAGAAAGTATGACGTCATCTCTGCTTAGGGTTCTTCGTGTAGCACTTAGATCAGTGAGATGTTGTAAAAACAAGCATTTAAACTAAAGAACAATATTCAAGTTACAAATAAGTTTCCAACGGGTCCTCCTCCTTAGAGGCTTACAAAATTTTTTTCCCATTCTTACAAATATTCTATGATCAAAGCAAGTCATTTATAAAAGTTTCATAAATGCCATGTTGTGCATAGGATAAGAGTAAGTGTGTCAACAACTAATTTAAAGAATCTGAAAGGTGTATGTATAAGAGCTTGAAAAAAGAGTTTTCAGAAAACAGAAATTAAGTAACTATTTGCTGATAAGAACAATAAGAAATAAATGGCAGCTTAAAGAGATGGATTCAATTGGGCCACCGTGGGAAAATTTATTCCACAGAAATAATCAATTGTGGCATTAATTTTTGGGGGAGCAGTAGCTGGTTGTTAAATAATTACCAGCACATCCCCTCTAAATAGCCACTGTGGCTAGTAGCCACCGTATTGGACACTGCATCCCTAGATAATAAAAATAAATATATATTTGTTAGATGTTAAAAATAGGTGATTAAAATTCTGTGTATGATTTTAGCACTGCCCATGAGTCTATTTTTGGGCCAATCCCTTTTGAAAATGAAAGTTTGACCGGGAATTCCTGGAATCACTCACCTTACTCAGGATGCCTTCCCCCTGAGCACACACATTTTGCACCCGGGCCTCGTGGACAGCAAAGTCATTATCCAAGGCTTCATGCTTCTTTAGCAAACTCTGCATAAACGAGTCGGTGAGAATCAAAACATCTGGAAAACATATCCCACCCCCATTGCTCCCCAAATTATTCACTTGCCCAAAAAAGGGCAAACTTACCAGAAAAAGGGTCACAGGTATATAAGTGATATTGAGTCTATCTCACCACGTGACCTGACAGTTTTCTGGATTTTGGAATAACAGTGTTGATCAAGGATTTCTCCATATCAAAATTTAAACATTTCTAAGCAACACTGTATTTACCAGAAAAATATTAAGTATCAAGAACATCCTATATGAAGGACTATTCTTAAATTTGTTTTTTTCCCCACCAGGAGAGAGATTCTAATTTTAAGGTGAAATCACTGAGAATCTAAGAAGAGATTCCTCTTAAAGAGAAGACAATGGATTCATTCAGCCTATTGCTCACCTGAGTAGCAGCCAATGTGTCTCCAGAATCTCCTCGGGCAACCATCGCTTCCTTTTCATTGATCCAAGCTTCTTCTTCCTCAGCATTCTCCATAAATTGCAAGTATTCTAGGGACTCTTCCAACTGAAGCCCTCTACAACAGGCCAGGAAGCCCCGGTAAGAAGAGAAAACCAGCAAGCGTGGGAATGGAGCCAAAGGCACAACCTCACGAGGCAGCCACCGTTGAACTGGGCCACAGAAGAATTGAGCCTGTGTCTACTAGTCAGCGGCGGTGATCTCCTCTGAAAAGGGGAGACCCTTGACCCACAAGTTCCGTTTTGTGGCATCATCTACTCTCCAGGAATGTTTGTTGGGAAAGGAAATCTTGTCCAAACAAAAGTGCTGACTTTGGAGTTGGAGAATAATGGCAGTGAATCAGAACACTGTCGTTCATCTTAAATGCTTTTATTTCCCCGGGAAGAAATGTCTTCCTATGCCAACAGACATGAAATTATAGCAGAAATTACTTTATTTGGCTATATGACTATATGATTCTAAATGGCTATATGGCAATAAGGGAGAAAAAAACATTTCTCTCACTACTAACTGTTGCATACAAGGCTAAAATTGGGGCAACATAAAACAGACATGTGGCAAATAACCTGTTACAAAGAGCAGCAATGATAAAAGATAGTTGCAGGTAAGTGCAGGAGTAGAGGTCTGTAAGCACAGAGGCAGCAATGACTTCTGCCTGCGGCAAATGGGAGACTGTTTAATGGAAGACTGCGCTTGAGGAGGGCCTTAGAAGATAGAGGATGGGTGGCGGCGGAGAAATGCTAAGCAAGCACTTGGGTGTTCTCCCCAACCCCAGTTCAACACCTGCCACACAGGCGGAGAACTGGGCCTCCGCTCCCACTCACCGCGCCTTGGTCAGCTCTTTGAGCTGCTCCCAGTGTTGGACAAACTGCGCCAGCCGCTCCTGGATCTCCTCTCGCCCCACCGCGGCCTTGTCTCCCAGCCCCTCTGCCATATCCAGCACGTTCTGAAAAACACACCCCCTCCATGTTGCATCACCTCACGCCCTCTCCCGATGTAGGCGCAGTTCCCTGGCAAAGTATCTAGGCAGATTATTCCTTAACTTCATGGTACTCGGGGTGGGCTTAAAAATCCTGGGAGGAGAAGAAAGCTGTAGCAATAGACCATGTTAAATTGACCCAAGTATTTGAGCAGACACATTGGCATTTGTACCAGGCCATGCACCCCATGATCTGATTTATGGACTAGTCACAGTCATAGGGTGACCCTGCTGCCAAGCCAGAACCAGAGTTGCCTTTTTTTACCATATGGTTCGGCTCAAGCAGAGCTTCTCCGAATGTCCCAACCTGCATCTAATTGTCAACAACTGTGCCCTGGCGTGTTGAAGCGCTCCTTCCAAGGAACAGCACGGGTCCCTGTGCAGGATTCTTCTAGTCACAGGATACAACGTGTGGAGGAGAAAAGAACACTTTTGGATGCTGTGACTGACTATGTGGTCGTGGCATGCCGCCTTCACATTTTACAGAATCATCCTCCTTATCCCACACAGGAGGGCCTACTATTGGATTAGCTCTGCCCTCCCAGGCCTCAGACTCTACTGTTCCTACCTGGATGGCAGGTTCATGTGCCATCAGCTCCCCCTCCAGGCGTCTGTGCTTCTTCAGTAAGTTCTGAACCCCCTGTAGATCCCTCCCCTGGTCCTGGGAGCGCACTCGAACCAACTTCTCTCTGCAAACAAGGGTGAACACAGTTTCGGCATCTGAGGTCATCCTAGAGCAGCAGTTTTTTTGAATGTGTGTGTGGCTGGGGGTGAGGTGCTGGTAACGCTCTGGAGTCAGTAATCACAAAGATAATTAGTACCAAAGGCTTTCAGCTAAATTTCTGACTTAGGCTAACGCAGTTAAAATAGCAACTGATCTCTACCAGGTGGACAGCAGCTCCAGCCTTCTCTTTAGTTCCCTTGCCTGTCTCATGACTTCTTTGCTCAAGAATGTAACTAGTGTTCCTCTTTGAATAAAAGTGAAAATTATATGCATACACACCCACAAACATATATACATATATGACTTCATGGTATTTGTTATTTTTGTCTACTAATACATTTAGTTAGAGAAAAACATTGTGCACAGGGCAACAAGTAGAGCATTTTAGAAACACTTTTACTTGTTGCCCTGTGCACAACGTTTTTCTCTAGTTCATTGATTACTATGAAGAATCATCAGATGTGTTGAAGACAAACATGATGAGGCAGGTTAAACAGAAAATAAAGCAAATAATTTGATTTGCTAGTATATTCCTAATCATATTTTTCCAAATAAATATAAACATTTTATTTTTTTATTTTAAAAATCTAGTTAAATTTATTGAGGTGACATTGGTGAATAAAATTATGTAAGTTTCAAGTGTACAATTCTATGATGCATGATCCGTATATTGCACTGTCTTCACCACCCAGTCAATCTTCTTCCCTCACCATATATTGACTCCCTTTACCCTTCCACTCCACACCCCCTTCCCTCTGGTAACCACATACTCTTGTATTTATCTGTGAGTTTTGTGTGTTTGTTATTTTTATTTATTTGTTGCTTTCAATATTATACCCCACATATGAGTGAAAGCATATGGTTCTTGCCAATTGTATGTTTTTGCAACAAAGGTAGAATTAATTAGTAATAAAACCACGGTAGGTAATGTGTAACATCCCCTGTCCAGTGTCCAGTTTAGTATCATATTAGATACAGAGGATACAGAAAAAAGAAAGAAAATGAGCTCATCAGTTGGGTAAGTTGTAAATGTTCAGCTGTCTCATTTCGAAGGAGCATTACACATTCTATGAACTATCTAGAACTATGGTTTCTTTTTTTTATTGTTTAAGGTATTACAAATAGTAGTACATATGTCTCTTTTTTTCCCCACTGACCTCCCCTGGCCTCCCCTCATCCCCTCACCCCCAGTGTCTTGCGTCTGTTGGTTGTGCTTATATGCATGCATTCAAGTCCTTCGGTTGATCTCTTACCGCACCCCCCCACCGGCTCCCCGCCGCTTAACTTCGTTCCCAGACTACATGTGAACTATTCCCCACTCCTTCTTTTCTTATCTCCCTCTGCATGTATACAGTGAGGGAATTTGGAAAAATAAAATAAATGTTAACTTTAAGCTAAGGCCAACATGATTAAGAAGTAATACCAATGCCAAGAAACATCACCTATTTCATTTCAGCATCAAATAGAAACATGTTGTGTGGGTTATCTACTCGCTTGAATTACCAACGCAATGTAAGCTGGCAGTACATACTCTATCCAGGCCTCCTCATCATCCAGGTCCTGGAAGAACTGGAACAGGGCATAGGTCTCTTTCAGTTTCTCATGGTGTGCAGCTGCTAGATTCTGGACATCCAGGAAGCGCTTGTTGACATTATCTCTTTTCTCCACAATCTGGTCAGCATTGAAAGTCCCGCTGGAAAGCAGATCAGCAGCCAACTCATTCAGGTCCTTCAGTGCATCCTAGAAAACCCAAGTGTGTTCAGTGAATAGTACAGTACAGGCATTAAGCTGGTAACGGGCTCAATCCCCAGTAGGGGGCGTGCAGGAGGCAGCCGATCAATGATTCTCTCTCATCATGGATGTTTCTGTCTTTCTCTCCTTCTCCCTTCCTCTCTGAAACATATGAATATTTGTTGTGTGTATGTGTGTGTATATATATATATATATATATATACACACACACACACACACACACACACACACACACACATATATATATAATATATATATATATAAATATATATATGTATACCCACACACACATATACATACATATATATATTTTAAAAAGACGTGGCAGATTTACACAATGGAATACTACACAGCTGTTAAAAAGATGGAACTCTTACCCTTCACGTCAGCATGGATGGGCCTGGAGATTATTATGCTAAGCAAAACAAGCCAGTCAGAGAATGACAAATATCATAGCATCTCACTTATAATATGGAATCTAATGAGCAAAATAAACTGACAAACAAAATAGGACCAGAAGCATGGATACATGGAACAAACAGACTGACAGATCTCAGAGGGGAGGGGGATGGTGAGGACTGAAAGAGATTAACCAGAGACCATGTAGCATATATGCATGGGCCACGCACACTGACAATAATGTGGCAGAGGTCTAGGGGTGGGGAGCGAGGGTTGGGTGGAGGGAGACAAAAAGAGGGAAACAAGACATTTATAACAGTGTCAACAGTAAAGAAAAAAAGATAATTTTTTTAAAAAACTGTTGCAACCTCTCTCTGCAACCCATGGATATGACCTGGTTATAATGACTAGTGGTCGAGAACATTAAGGTCGGTTTTGCAAGACTGTATTCTCGAATGACCTCATATGATGGGAAACATTTCCGTTCTTGGAATGCAAGCCCCAGAGGAGTGGGATGCCAACACTACTTACATTTCGGGCCAACATCTCCGTTTCCAACAGCTGGTGCTTCTTGAGCAGGTTTCCTGCGGAAGCCAAGTCCCTGGCCTGGTCTTTCATGGCCAGCAGTGTCTCCGCCTGGGAACAGAAGAATAGGCAAGAAAGTTGTCAGTCAAAACGATCTTTAGAAGGAACAAGATTGGCAACTGTGTCCCCACACAGAGTGAAGGGGGTTATTCACGCATAAATCTGATGATCTGATAAGCATTTCTTAAGCTCCTGTACCCTCAGCCCCCCAACTCCACCCCCACTTCCAGGTGCAATTACCTCTGAGAGCCAGAACTCAAAATCCCGGATGCCTGTGTTGAACCTCTGTTGGCGACTAGCCTCATTGAGCTTCTGCCCTTTGTCAATTGTTCTCTCAAGCAGGTAGTCCCAGTGTTTCTCCAGCTCTTCCAGTTGACCCTAACCCAGAGAAATTGAGAAGGTCATTAGGATCTTTAGAATCCTGGGTCCTGTAACAACTTGAATGGATAATATAGGAAGGCTATGAAGGGCCAACATCTCTGTTTGGTTAGGGACTAACCAAAATTTTCTAATACTTGAATATCATAGGTTTTTATCGATTTCAGAGAAAGGAAAGGAGAGAGAGAGACAGAAACATCAATGATGAGAGAAAATCTTTGATTGGCTGCCTCCTACTGGGGACCAAGCCTGCAACCCAGGCATGTGCCTGACCAAGAATGGAACTGTAACCTCCTTGGTTCATGGGTTGAAGGTCAACCACTGAGTCATACCGGCTGATATGAATATCATGTGTTAAACCAGTATGTTTAATCTGGGAAAAAGAACAGAAGGTACGAGAAGAAAGTTTGAAGAAAGGGTGCTGGGCTCCTTACAGGGGCTGATGCCTGAATGGCAATGGCTCTTGGCCGTAGGGATAGAAAATGTAAAACAAGTATGATGATGCTTAGTAATTAAGTCTAAAGCTTTCTTGGAGTTTTAGGTACTAAGTGTGGTAGGAGCACTCAGGTCCCAGCATCACTGTTTTCCTCCTTCCTTGTGCAACAAGCAGAGGAAAGGCCACTAATCAGAAAACATATTTCATATCCCTACACATGGAAACAATAAAAGAGTAAAAAAAATTATCTTCCTGTGACTCTATAGCCCAAAACCCATGCTGGGCAGCACCCCTACCTTCATGGTCTCTTCATTGCCATCGCATGCCCTTTGCTCAATCAGAGAGTTCCCCAAGTTGATGACTCCTTCTACTTGCTCAGCTCGGCCGTACACCTCATTTTCAAAGGTCTGGTGCTTCAGGTACTTCCTCTGCAGGAAAAGGAGAAACTAAGTCACCTTCTCACTTAGGGAAGCAAGAAAAGGTAACTTCTGTTGACAAGGAAGAGGTCACGTTTCCACCATAACCAACGTGATGATGGCTTCTGAAGAACCCACTCCACGTTAGATTCCAAAGTCTCTGAGGACAGCAGGGGTGATCACAACAGTAAGCAAATGTTCACTGTAGGGAGGTGATCATTCATCTGATAATCTCCAGATGCTGACTTTTCCCACGGTTTTTATTTTGAGCTTGCCTGAATGTTGCTAGGGTCTTTGTAGGACTCATCACAGGCGGTGGGCAGCATCTCACTGATCCATTCTTCCAGGTCCTCGAGGTCACGGTAGAATTGTTTTAGGTCAGCATAGTTTCCAAGTTTTGTCCGCTCAGCAATCAGCAGTGCTTTGAGAGCCTTCCACCTGGAAGAGGGGCAGGATCATTTTCTGCCCTCTGCCCTCCCCTCAACCCCGAATGGCATAGCCATGACGCTTGCCATTTGCCAACCTGTCCCTTCCCTCTCATCATTTATATATTTATGAGCTACATATAACAGAGTTAAAAATTATTTAGTCTCACATCATATTATTATATGTCATATTATTATCTATACACCATATATCTATGTTATATATAACATAGTCTCATAATTTTTAGATATAAAATAGAGTGGTTAAGTCAAGTAATTGCTAAGGTAACGTCTATGTCTTTTATTCTGTGAGTGTAGATCATAAAGTTTCCCAAAGTGTCAAGGTAGTTTTAGGCACCTAGAGATGAGAAAAGCTCAGTGTTACCCCCATGCTCAATGCTGGCAAAGGGGCCGCTTTGCTATATCCTCTTGTCGCTCAAAAACAGTTGCTCAGGCCTGACCTGTCTAGCACCCGCTGGAGGCGAGCAGCAATCTCTTCCTTGGCATAGTGGTCATCAGCTATGAGGCGCTCAGCAAAATGCTCTAGCTCAGTGATCTTCTTTTCCTAGTAGAGAAAGAGAGAGAGAGAGAGAGAGGGAGAGAGAGAGAGAGAGAGAGAGAGAGAGGATTAGGCCCTGGCACAATCCCAGACTCTCTCCTAGAAAAGAACAGAGATATCCTTTGTGACTTCATGAAGGGAAACCAAAGCAGGACCAAAGGGTAGATGCCTTACAGGGAGATGGGTTTTAAATAAACAAAATGAGAACTATTACTAAGAATACTTAGATGGGCTACTTGCGTGGTACCAAATTCCTGTCTTTGTTACTTCCCATGGCCATTGTGGAGGGTAATTTCTGCACTGGGTGGGATGCTGGAATAGACGCATAAAAAAATCTCTTCCAACTCTAAAATTCAGGTTGATTTTTTAAAAATCCTCAACGGAGGATATTTTTCCATTGATTTTTAGAGAGGGTGGAAGAGAGAGAAATATCACTGTGAGAGAAATGCATCGATTGATTGCAAGAAGCCTGCAACTGAGGTATGTGCCCTTGACTGGAATTGGGACTCTCCAATCTGCAGGCCGATGCTCTATCCACTGAACCAAAGTGGCCAGGGCTGAAATCCAGGTTTTGAAAGGTTGGACATAAAGTAAGAAAGGTCAATGCCATGTGTGTCTTGAGTTAGAATAAGCCAAAGTGTCAAACTACCTCGGAGTTTCCTATAGAAGCAAATGGGAATAATTTTAAATCACAAACCACAAATATATGTAGAGTTTCTGTTATTACTAATAGTTATTTTTTGAATTCTTATATTATTACCTGGGCAGTGATTGCTTTGTCCAAATCATCGCGTTTCTTCATCAAGGCCTCCAGACTGTCTAAGGAACCCTTATCGTCTGACCTCAGGAAATTCTCACGAGCCACCATCCAGCTCTCTGCCTGGTCACAGTTGCCTTGGAACAACTATGGGAAGTCAAGTTAGAGGTACATGAGACATCAGTCCTCCCTTATCCACAGTTTCATTTTCTGCAAGGTCAACCACGTTCAGAAAATATTACATGGAAATGCCAGAGGTAAACAATTCGTAAGTTTTAAATAATGTGCCTTTCTGAGCAGAATGAGAAGTCTCCAGCCATCTTGCTCTGATACACCTTGCTCTGTGAATCTGCGTTATTATACACTCCCCAACTGTTAGTCACTTAGCTGTCTTGGTTATTAGACCTGCTGTGTCAATGTGGCTGTGTTCAAGTAGCCCCAATTCTACTTTATAATGTCCCCCAAACCATTCACATAACTTGTATTATAGTATATTGTTATAATGGTTGTATTTTATTATTTAGTTGTTGTTGTTAATCCCTTACTGTGCCTAATATATTAATTTGCAAAATTTACCATAGGTATATATGTACAGGGAAAAAAAGATTGTATATCTAGGTTTCAGTACTGTCTGTGGTTTTAGGTATCCTGAACTCTCTCCTAGAGTCTTGGAACGTATCTCCCACAAACAAATGGGGGACCACTGTACTGGACCTCTTACATTTCCCTGTAACACATTTATGTCTTTATATAAGCTATCCTTCATTCTTGGGGTGCTATTTCCCACATCTACCCCTGGTGAATACTGGCTGCTTATTTAAAGTGGGTGAACATTCTCCTTCAGGGTAGCCTGGAATACTCACTCTTTTCCCTCAAAAGTGTTAATCACTTCCTCTTCTTTAACCTCAAAACATTCATACGTTTTGTTTCATTAACAAGTACTAGAATGATCTGTCTACATGTCTAATTTTACTCCTTAAGAAAACAGATGCCATCTTACTAAACTTTATGTTGCCAGAGCTCTGCACACAGTAGGCTCTCAATAAAAATCAATAAATCAAAAGGTCAATGAATACATAGATTATAATCACCCCACTTCATGCTGAGAAATGGCCCCCATTTTGTTTGACTCTTT
>NW_005370714.1:60983-89493 GCF_000412655.1 Myotis brandtii
GGCCTTCCTCTTTGGGGTGATCGATCACGGGGTTCCTGCACTGTGACAGGGCACAGGCCAGGCTGGGGGGCCCCCCCCCCCCCAGTGCACAAATTTTTGTGCGCCGGGCCTCTAATATATATATATATATATATGGTTTAGTACTATCTGTAGTTTTAGGTATCCCAAACTCTCTCCTAGAAGAGTCTTGGAACATATCTCCCACAAACAAATGGGGGACCACTGTACTGGACCTCTTACATTTCCCTGTAACACATTTATGTTTTTACATAAGCTATCCTTCATTCTTGGGGTGCTATTTCCCACATCTACCCCTGGTGAATACTGGCTGCTTATTTAAAGTGGGTGAACATTCTCCTTCAGGGTAGCCTGGAATACTCACTCTTTTCCCTCAAAAGTGTTAATCACTTCCTCTTCTTTAACCTCAAAACATTCATACGTTTTGTTTCATTAACAAGTACTAGAATGATCTGTCTACATGTCTAATTTTACTCCTTAAGAAAACAGATGCCATCTTACTAAACTTTATGTTGCCAGAGCTCTGCACACAGTAGGCTCTCAATAAAAATCAATAAATCAAAAGGTCAATGAATACATAGATTATAATCACCCCACTTCATGCTGAGAAATGGCCCCCATTTTGTTTGACTCTTTTAACAGGAATAAGGGCCACGAACACAACAGTGATCAGTCTACAAAGCAGAGGATACAGTGTCAGGTAACCAAGACAACAGGAATAAAGGCCACGTCTACAAAGCAGAGGATACAGTGTCAGGTAACCAAGAGATACCCTGGTGCTTTCAGCATGGGAAGACCAGTGAAATGAGCACCCGTACTTAACCATGTAAACCTGCACAGAAGGAACAGACAGAGCCAATATGCTCAATAACTGTAGGTTTGCTGTACCTGATACTCTAGACACTGATTTAGCATCTTCTCGCGTTGCTCCCAAGCTTTCTCCAGATCATCTCTCTCTTGTCTGACAGCTTGAAGCTTTTTTTCAATGTCAGGGCTGTCTCGGTGCCCGCTGCCTATAAGTTCTGCACCAAAGTCTTCTAAGGCCTGGAAGGTCGGAGCCTCAGCCTCCATGTCAGCATGATGTTCCTGTGGGGAAGAAGGAGAAGAAACTGGTGAGGCCAATGCCATCACAGCCAAGGCACGTGAACAGAAGCTATGGCTTTTGTAGCCATACCTGGTGTCGCTCTATCAATATCTCAGTACCAGTTAAGTCCTCAGCCATCTCCGGTGATGATACCATGCCATCCATGCCACTGATCCAATTCTGTAGGTCCCTGGAGAAAAAGACATATTGGGATTGACAAGAAAGCCTTGCAACTCGCTACAGGGCTGTCTGTCTTTGGGCTTTTTCCTCTCTTGAAAATGTTTCCAGATTAATACCTTTGATCTGGCTTTATCTGCCTCACAGATCTTAGGTTTTTGTTGTTGCTGCATGACTAACAATAGCAATCCCTCGCATTTGAAAATCTCTTCACATATATTGTTTTCTTCAGTTCTTGTAATAATCCTGTACGGAATTCTGGGAATTCTCTTGTTTTCATTTTGGAGATGAGAAAGTCAGCTTAGAGATAATAAGTGATTTGTCCATGTTATATAAGTAAAAGAAGCATCTAGACCGGAATCCAGACACTGGAGTCCTGAAACAGTACATATTCCATCACTTCTAAGGGTTCATGTTCCTTTACAGTAGATTCTTTTTTTATCATTAATAATACTATAGTGCATATTCAAAAGTTTCTAAGAGTAAATCTTTTAATTTTTTTATTAAAATTTTATTGATTTTTAGAGAGAAAGGAAGAAAGAGGGAAAGAGAGATGGAAACCTGGATGAGAGAGAAACATCAGTTAGCTGCCTCCTGCATGCCCTCTGCTGGGGATCAAGCCAAAAAGCTGGGCATGTGCCCTGACAGGGAATCAAACCAGTGACCTCTTGGTTCATGGGCTGATGCTCAACCACTGAGCCACACCAGCCAAGCTAGATTTTGTTAAAAATATATCTTATTATGGAATCTCAAGGAAGGCATATATCAAACAAAACAGTCTCTTCTTTTATATACTCATTTATTCAATTATTCAAACAATTAAAATTTTTGGGTGCTTACTAAGTGCCAAATATTGTGAAAAAGAAATATCTGTGCATTCCAGGAACTCACCTATTAAAAGAAATAACCTTAAAAGCAAAAGTGTCATAAAGAGGTAAAATAAGGTATTAGACTTGCTCTAAGGCTGGGAATATCCCTTCCCTGGCACTGAAAAGTAAGATTTTATAAAGGGAAAGGGGTAATATTTGACTTCAAATATGACATCCAGGTAGAATCTATCTATCTATATCTATCTACCTACCTACCTATCATCTAGGAGCAAAAAGTTATTTGGAGAAATGAGTATGAATGCTATTTATTTTTACTATGTAAAAAACTATAGCTTTCCAGAGGTGCTGAATTGGGGTGGGTGTCCCCAACAGCAACCGCATCATTTGCCCAATGTCCCCCCCTTTTTTCTTCAAAAGTGTTACATTGTGAGTTAGTACTTCCTGGACCCTCATCTAAAGGCTCCTCCCAGCAGACTGATGTTCTGGGAAAGAGTGTGGAAATTGTTCCACAGACAAAGTGTACATTTGCTAAATAGTACTAATGTCTACACGCTTCAGTCAGGCAATGATAATTCTCTAGCATTTGATCTCAACATTTCTAAGCTTCTTTCTTGCTACTTCTCCCTACCCCTTTGAGCTACAAAGCCAGTGCTCTATCTATCCCTGCCTGTTCCATGAACAAGCTGCCCCTTTCTTAGCCTTGTGCCTTTGTTTGTATACTAGTATAGTTTCATTTACCTGTTAAGATGAGAGTTTGGGGCTGTATTGCGTTCTACCATGGTTATCTGTATTCCTCTGTGCCTTCTCAGTACAATGAAAATATCCATATCCTACAACTCCTCACATAGCACCTTATATGTGTATAGCATACACTCTATTGAAGTTTATCTAATTTGCTTAGATAGCCTCACATTCCTTCAAACTTCAACATTTTATGGCTCAACGTATTGAACTTCAGATTCTTTGTGCCTGATCAGAAATACTATCTGGACATTGAGGTCCCCTCCAGACCCGCAGTGAAGAGCACCTATACCCAGACTGCTCCTCAGGGTCCAAGCAGGAAATTGCCCACCCACCTGGCCGTTTGATCTTTACCTGGCCTTGCTGAGGAACAGGTAGAATTTCTGGGCCTCACTTAGATTCTCCTTCCGGTCCTTTGTAAGTCCAAGCAGGTCATCCCAGGCCTCATTCAGCTCCGTCCGCTGCTTCTGCAGGTCGTCAGTGGCATCTGGGTGGGACTCGCTGAGCCGCTCTGCTGTCTCTCCCAATATGATCACCTGAGGAGGTACAAGAGCTCTGATCACCATCCTAGAGTCACACCTAGATCCTCGCAAAAGAAAAGGCCCCCATCCTGAGTATCCTTGCTCCTCAAACAGACATCAATGAGGTACAAGAACATCTTGCTGCTTTCTCTACTAAAATGGCAGCTCTATCAGTGACTCCCTGAAGTAGGCCACATTGACATGACCATACATCTTTTTTTTCCCCAAAATATATTTTATTGATTTTTTTTACAGAGAGGAAGGGAGAGGAATAGAGAGTTAGAAACATCGATGAGAGAGAAACATTGATCAGCTGCTTCCTGCAGACTCCCTACTGGGGATGTGCCCACAACCAAGGTACATGCCCTTGACCGGAATCGAACCTGGGACCCTTGAGTCCGCAGGCTGATGCTCTATCCATTGAGCCAAACCAGTTAGGGCCCATACATCTTTTTAAAAATATATTTTTTTATTGATTTCAGAGAGGAAGGGAGAGAGAGAGAGAGAGAGAGAGAGAGAGAGAGAGACTGAGGATCGGGCAGCAATCTGGGCATGTGCCCTGACCGGGATTTAAACCGTGAACTCCTGATTCATAGGTCGATGCTCAGCCACCGACCCACGGTGGCTGGGCCATAGTTTTTTAAGATAAGAAGGCGTTCGGGGAGGGTGCTTAAGTAAATGCTGGTGAGTGACAGCATCATTAGGGAACCAAGGATTCTGATTTTTATTGTGAAGATCTTCCCAATATCAAGATTTCTGGGCGTCTTTTTGCTCTGCTTGATAATGCCATGCTGTATGATGACTCTGATTTATCCCAGAGTGTATCTGGCAAGCTCCAGGGTTCACTTTTGGGTTGGAATAGAATTAAAGTCATTCAATTACTTGTGAAGGAAATGAAGCACCATGCGCAGGCATAGGCCTGGCCATCTTGGCTGTGACCATTTCCTACTTATTTTAGGCCACTGGCTTCCAAATAGCTTCTGTACATTCTGCTCACTTGTAGCCCATTCTACAGGCACTTGGGCAGGAGGTTCATTTCCAATATATTTTCCTTCCCTGCTAATGGGCCTGGGGCATGTCCTTTCAGTGATCTTGCTTTAAGGACAGGATACAAGGACAAGTATGGAGTAATAGAAAGATAAATGTAAGAATATGAACTGGAAAATAAAACCACAGGAGAGGGCATTGATAGGTCAAGAAGAAAGTGTTAGAAAAGCTTGGAAGCTCCTTTCTCACCTTTTCTCCCAGGGGTGCGAGGTCTCTCTCAAACCCCTCGTGCTGTCGCTGAAGGGCCTGAACACTGAACAGGTCGGAGCCAGGATCCGCAGCGCTGAGGGCCTGGCACTTCTTCTCAATCTGCTCCTTCACATCATCTGCTTCTCTTTTCACCAGAGGAAAGAGTTTAGGAGTAAGAATGTGCACCAGAGGATGACTAGCTGGCCTCATAAGGAAGTCTTCCCTACCACCACCACCACATCATCATCATCATCATCACCTCCATCATCATCATCATCATCACCACCACTATCATCATCATCACCATATCATCATCATCATACCACCATCACCACCACCATCATCACCATCATCATCATCACCTCCATCATCATCATCATCATCACCATAATCATTATCATCATCCTCACCATCACCACCATCATCATCATCATTATCATCCTCACCACCACCATCATCATCCTCATCATCATCATCATCATCACTACCACCACCACCATCATCCTTTTTAATGTGCTAGAACATATGCTCATTTCATCTTCACAACTACTTGAGGCATAGTTACTACTACCATTCCTACTTCATTTATGAGAAAACTGAATTTTAAAGATGCTAAGTATATGTTTTCAAAGTTGCACTACCGCTAAATTCCAGCCTAAGTTTGAACCAGGTGGCCCGCCTGCGGAGCTGCATGCTTAACTGTTATACTTCACAGCATTCCACCTGAAGCCATTCTGAACAAACACAACCATCTGCACTTCACTGTTCCCTTCTCTGGATATTCAAAAATACATTTATGCACAGAGAAGGTGTTTGGTTTTCTATTTGTTTGTTCATTTGTTTGCTTGCTTGCTTAGTTGTGTATGTGTGTTTCTTAGTATAGAAACAGAATGGAAATCATAAATAAGTTGTTGAAGCAACAGTTAATGTCACTGTGATATCTGTTGTTCTCTACTGTCTAAATCTAGTTCAGAAATATAGTTACTTAAACCTCTTGCTTCTAATTAAAGTTTTATTCACTGACATGACAACACACATGGACTACTGTTATGTGCCAGGGCCCAAGCCTAGGCACTAGAAAACTGACATTGGTTGTCTGGGAGTATGCTATGTACCAAGTGAGGAATATACTACTGAAACACCTGATCTATCATCTATCTTAGGGAGAAGAGTTATACTAATAGCTATGGTTCTACTATAATAATTAGACCTGGGGGCTTTTGAGTGGCTTCTAGAACAAGGCTGCCTCTTAGGGTTCAAGTGCTCACCTGTGGAACATTTGGACAGCATGGGCACTGCCCAGCAGCTGGCGCTGCTCCTCGGCAAGCCTCTGCAAGGAGCCCCAGCGGGTGTTCAACTCCTAGAAGAGGTGGACATGTCAGACCTGAGCCAGGGAACTGACTCAGACAGCTCCATGGTGCGTGAACACTAAACAGGGTTTAAATCAGGTTTGTTTTCATGTTATCGCCTTCGAAAATTGGATAGGTTCATGTCTTTGTTGGATATTTCTAGTTCGGGCCTGATTTATGCCCGTGCAGTTAAGAAGGGGATCATTTTCCTTCCATAACGGATGTTTCAGGGCGAAGCCATCAACCCCGGAGTGGCAATCGGTGTTTGCTGCCACAGAGACTATGTTACATCCTCTGAAAAATGAGTGGAAAGCATTGCCTTAGTGATTAGAAGCTATTGCATTTCTGTAGGAGAAATATATGCCTTTCTTCATCCTGCATTCTTGAAACAAAGTAGTCTCTTAGAGTCTTACTTTCTGTAGATGGCAAGTAAATTGTTCCTGTGAACATTCCTTTCCCTTTATTCCATATCCACCACCACAAAAAGCAGAAGAGCACTCATCCTCATTAGTTTATTACAACCCAGAGAGCTGGACGAGACATTCCATTAATGTTCATTAGATATTTTATGAAGCCATAGGTCCAAATTTGAATCAGCTCTAGAATGCTCCCTTCCCCATCTCTACTGACCTATATTCTTTTCCTTTTTTCATCAGATTTTATTAGGACCTATCTCTTCCAATATATCTTTCTTGATGTATCCCTTCCATTATCATAGCTCCTTTATCTGCATTTTCATTGGATTCATATTCAAGCACTGAATTTCTGTCTGTGATGATAGGGGGAAGGTGAGTATATGTTGCAATGTGTGGACTTCAGATCAGTTCCAATGGCTGAACAATTTGGTCTATTGTCTTTTTGGTGGCCAGCTCCATACTGCCATGACCTTCTGCATGTGCTAGCTGAACTGTGGAATAGGAAGTTGAGTGTGTTTAAGGAATGAGGACTCCCCAAGCTCAGCCTGGTAGAGAGGAGAAATGGACGGAGCCTTAGTTACCTGCCGTATATGAGTTCCTTCTGGTGTTAGAAGCCCTTCAAATAGCAGATCGTCAGCTACCTTGTTGATATCCCTCAGTCGAGGCTCATTGGTCTTCAAATCCTAGATGGGAAAATGTATGCAAAGCAGGTTAGATCCCTTCTGACGAAGCTTTCATACGTGCCTGCTTATCTCTGCCCTGACATGGCTAACCATTAAAACATATTGCTAACCTGACATTCAATACAAAACAATCTGTCCTCCTCCAAATTGGCACTTAGTAAAGTACCTTAAATCTCCCTGAAATCCCGTGACTATCAGAAACTTGGTATGAGAGTTGCTATTTATCTGAAGTATGGAGCACATCCATTTTCCTAGATTTCTCTTTATTTTTCATTTTCCAATATAATTGTTTAATTGCCTGTTCTTATTGTTTAACAGTTTTTATTTTTTCCCTTCAATTTTTTAGATACTTACATACAGGTATATTGGCCCTTTATCTATAAGATATCTTGCAAATATTTTCTCCCAGTTTGTTGATTGTATTCTGATTTGGTTTATGGTGATAGTTGCTATCCTAAAGTTTATCAATCTTTCCTTTTAGTGCATTCAGTGAACCTGAATTTTGAGTCATAGTTAGAAAGTCTTTCCTTACAAGGTATTAAAACATAATATAGAAATTCTGTAATTAAAACAGTGTGGTGTTAACGAATGAACATACAGGCTACCATAGTTTATCAAATCTATCATAGAAAAAAACAAATAATTTACAATAATAATTTCAAATACATATGGAACTTTGCTATATGATAAAGGTAGTAACTCAAATCACTAGGTAAAAATGGACTTTTCAATAAATGATGCTGCAAAACTTGGTTAACCATTTGGGGAAAAGATAAGATGTAGCTATCCCTTACAGGCTTACACCATATTTGATAATAAACTCCAAATGACCAGGATCTAAATCTAAACTGAATCCATATAAGTATTAAGAGAAAACTGGGTGAATTTCCTTTTTTTAGCTTTCTTACAAATCTCTCCTTGGGTTAAATAGCACCGTCAGGGGGATCTATACCTGGCCGTGTGCTATTCTTTTCTGCCAACACAAACTCCTCCACCTTCTATAGAATTTCATGAACTGAGTTGCAATCTGCTTCTACTCAGGTATGTTGTAAGTAACAGCCATAGGGAGCTCATTACACTGTCCACAATGGCAATATTGTTCATTACATTATACAATAGCCTTTCAAGGAGTTTTCCTATGGAAGTCTCATTTTTGGTGTTATTTTATAATTTTATTTTTGTTTTCCTTTCTTTCACTTTTCTCTTTACATATTCCTAAAAAATAAAATATAATCTCTGTAGCTATCTATCCATCTATCAATCATCTGTCACTTTGAATTTCACTGGAATCCATCAGAAAAAAGAAAGGCCTGGCCGGAGCAGCTCAATGGTTGAGAGTCAACATATGAACCAGAGATCACTGTTCTATTCCTGGTGAGGGCACATGCCTGGGTTGCAGGCTCGGTCCCCAATGTGGGGCATGCAGGAGGCAGCCGATCAATGATTCTCTCTCATCATTGATGTTTCTATCTCTCTCTCCCCCTCCCTTCCTCTTTGAAATCATAAAAAATATATATTTTAAAAAAAAGAAAGGAAGAAAGGGATTTATATTCACTGCTAGTTAAAATAATAAAATGAGTCTGAAAGAATAAAGGAGAATGGAAGGGTTTTAAGTCGGTGGGAAATTAGAAATTGTCTAGCTTTAAAGTCAGGTTATCCTTCCTATCTGCCCATGCAACCTCTATCTCTGGCCGTGCGTCTATGTATCAGGAACACAGCACAGTATAGGGCAAATTTTGAAGAATTCAGGGAGATCACCATTCCCTGTAGGACTTGGGAGTAGCAGGAACCGCAGGCTGCAAAGTTGGGGTGACTACTTTCCTCTGCATTTCCCTTGCACCTACAATACCCAGAGAAAGATTTAAAATGTGGAACTCTTCGCAGGTTTGTGATAGACATTTATCAAATTTGAAATTAAAGAGTTGCTTAGGAGGAGGTATGGGATAAATATAAATAATAATAACCCTCAAAAAATTGTCTAGGACTCTAGAAGAAATGGCTCCTCTTTCTCACCGTTTGGAACTCATCAAACTTTTTCTGCAGCTCCCACACGTCATCTAGTTCTATGCCAGTGTTTTCTGCCTTTTTCTCTCGGATCCAGTCCAGCATGTCGCCTGCCTCATAGGCCAGCAGAAACTCGTTGTAACGTTGCAACAGACCACGTCTGCGTTGTTCCGCCCGGTCGAGGAGAGAGTGATACCTAGTGTATAAAGGAAGAGAATGGAAAAGGTGAAATATAAGATGGAGAAAACACAGAAGAGAGGAGGCAGGGGGAGAGAGGGAGAGGATGAGAGGGACAAAAAAGAGAGAGAAAATCAAAAGAAAAACAGTAAAGAAGCGAAGGAAATACAGATAGAAGGAAAATAGCATCGAGAGCAGAGAAACAAACACACAGTGTTCCATTTAAAAATAATAAAAGTGTCAGTGTTCCAATGGTGACTGGCGACATCTAATAGAAGTGAAATTTTGAAATTCCTGCTGACAACTGGTCATGAAGCAGCCTGGCAGAGTGAAGAAAATTCACATGGAAGCCAGCAAGCCTTTTTATAACCGTGAAAGAAGGCCAGGCAGGGAGTCAGAAGATGTGACTCTATTAGGCGTCTAACCTGGGGCAATTGGCTTAATGGTACTGGGGTTCTTTGGCTTCATTGTAAAAAAGAAGTATTTGAGTCCTAGCTGGTTTGGCTCCCTGGATAGAGTGTCGGCCTGCAGACTGAAGGGTCCCAGTTTCGATTCCAGTCAAGGACACATGCCTAGGGTTGTGGGTTTGATCCCCAGTAGGGGGGCGTGCAGGAGGCAGCCGATCAATGATTCTCTCTCACCATTGATGTTTCTATCTTTCTATCTCTCTCTCCCTCTCCCTTCCTCTCTGAAATCAATAAAAATATATTTAAGAAAGAAAGAAAGAAAGAAAGAAAGAAAGAAAGAAAGAAAGAAAGGAAGGAAGGAAGGAAGGAAGGAAGGAAGGAAGGAAGGAAGGAAGGAAGGAAGGAAGGAAGGAAGGAAGGAAGGAAGGAAGGAAGGAAGGAAGGAAGGAAGGAAGGAAGGAAGGAAGGAAGGAAGGAAGGAAGGAAGGAAGGAAGGAAGGAAGGAAGGAAGGAAGGAAGGAAGGAAGGAAGGAAGGAAGGAAGGAAGGAAGGAAGGAAGGAAGGAAGGAAGGAAGGAAGGAAGGAAGGAAGGAAGGAAGGAAGGAAGGAAGGAAGGAAGGAAGGAAGGAAGGAAGGAAGGAAGGAAGGAAGGAAGGAAGGAAGGAAGGAAGGAAGGAAGGAAGGAAGGAAGGAAGGAAGGAAGGAAGGAAGGAAGGAAGGAAGGAAGGAAGGAAGGAAGGAAGGAAGGAAGGAAGGAAGGAAGGAAGGAAGGAAGGAAGGAAGGAAGGAAGGAAGGAAGGAAGGAAGGAAGGAAGGAAGGAAGGAAGGAAGGAAGGAAGGAAGGAAGGAAGGAAGGAAGGAAGGAAGGAAGGAAGGAAGGAAGGAAGGAAGGAAGGAAGGAAGGAAGGAAGGAAGAAAGAAAGAAAGAAAGAACGTTTGAAAGATCCTAAGTTTACGTTTAGCTCTTATGCAGTCGTGAGAAGTGCCTTTGGCCAGTAGGAAAAGTTTGGCCAAACACCTGTGCAGCCTCCAGAACTTACTGGTCCTCAATCTGCTGCTGGCGCTGGGTGATGCTACCTGGTTCTTCTCGCCACCGCTGTGGGAGCGTAGGAAACTCATCGTGGGCCAGTTTCCTGACGTAGACAGCTGGCACGAAGCCCTGGTGATCCTCATGCTCCACCTTCCACCAGTCCTGGAGGGAGAGCAGATCCCCACCCAGCTTTAGTTCTTGAAAAGGCCACAAACAGGAGGCGGTTCAACTAAGTCCCTAAGCAGAGACACAGGCTGATAGTCAAGGGAAGCGAACCATCACTTCTGGGAGGAACATTATAATTTTCACTTATAACCAAAGAACTTACATGCGTATTTGCATAGCCATGGACATGGGCAACAGGGTAGTGAAGACCGAGAGGGGAGGTAGGAGCTGGGAGGAGGGGAGGGGTGGGAGATACCTGTAATACTATCAACAATAAAAATACTAGTATATTGTAAAAAACAAAGGCTATTAATTTCATTGAGATGACAGTTAAGAAAAAAGGAATATAAATAATTAGTTTCAGGAATTGAAGAAATAATCTTCTGAAATCAAGAAATGTGACATTTGATATTAGACCTTTAACTTTGATAAGGTTTTTAAAAACCAAAGATAGTTCTTTTTCTTATTATTTTTATTTGGGAAAAGTGCCTCTTATAAAAGTCAGCTGTAAAATACCGAGAACTCTGTAACAGGACTTGGTTTTTCTTAAAAGGAAAGGATGGGTGAGATCCAAGCAATCAAGGCAGTAGATGGGACAACCCAGGAGCATCTCCAAGTTATTTTCGGGGAAACAGCAACAAAACGCAAGCTAACTTTTCCAACCAAGGAATCCTAACAATTTAGCTTGTCTCGTGGATTACCAATCCCTCCCCCATTTAGTGGGAAAGCAAAACTTATCGCTGCAAACCAATGACTCCACGACAAGAAACACCTTAGAACACAGTTCTAAATCACATCTTGTCTACCTGCAAAGCACAGTGATAGAATGAGGCAAATACCTGCAAAAACAAGTACAAAGACCCCACAACAAAACCCCTCAAACGAGGACGAAGGTTTGGCCAAAGGTGCCTGAACTGGAGAGGATAAGAAATCATTCAGCATTAAATACAACTGCGTATCCAAGATCCAGTTTGTATTAAGATATGGGATAACCAGCTAGTTTTACCCTTTATGGCTAAGCCCATTTACTTAGATGGACAAAGCTGGCTCTGCGCTAGTAACAGCTACCACCACACGGCTGTGTCCTGGCAGGTCTGTCTGCCACGCTGGGCTAGGAACACTGCATCCTTGCAGGGATGAGAAGCTTACCACACGCTCCCCCTCCCACAAGCCAAGTCTATCAGCTCTTGGGAGTCAACCTCAATTCTGCATCTTCTTTATGCCAGTAAACCATTCATACGTGTTCTTTCAGAACTTTCCTGTCATACTAAACACAGCAAAATTCTTAACACGTTTGCACCTGGTTATGGTTACCCAGTAGTTATGACTTGCGAGTGATGAAATAAGAGACCAGAACCACAGAACAAGTGCACGGGGTGGGCAGTGCAGTAGGGAACAGAGATGAAAACACAGGTGTGAGGATTTCACCAGGAGCCTGACGTATCAGTCTCTACGGCTGAAGCACAGGCTACTTGCCACAGTTCAGATCCTTCACCCTGTTCTCGGACCCCAGAGCAGGGCCAATGCTGTTACTTTTGAACTGGGGTCCTCAGAATGAGGGCGGCCAGTCCATAGACAACACCTTCCAACTGTGTGAATCTGGTTGAAACCAGATGATGCGACAAAGCTGACAGTTAAGTTTGTGTTACCAAATAAATAAATAAATAAATAACCTTAAGGTTTATTTTTGTAACTTTTTTTAACCATGGAAACAACAGCGGAAAAATGTTGACTGACTGAAATATGGATATCTGGCCGGGCTGTGGAAGAACCCCTCTGTTGATGGGAAGAAGGTCAGAAGGAATATGCACCTTGTTGATGGAACTGAGCAGAGTTAAGACATCATCTTTCTTCATGGTGACTTCTCGGTTGCTGCGGGCCTGGAAGTCATATAAAGCCACGACCCTCTCTTCTCGAGCTGCGCCCTCCACGGGGGCAGCCTGTTGCTGCTAAACAAGACCAGAAGAAGTCCATGTAAGTTACCCATTGGGAACATTTCTCTGTAGAACCTGACAGAGGGGGCGGGGTGCGGGGGGCTCTCCCTGGGCCTGACAAGAGAAAGGAACCTCTGGTTGGAGCCTCTTACATGGCTGACAGTAACAAAGAGATCTCAACATGGCATTTTCAGAGATATTGGTCCATCCTAACACTTCTCAGGAGACAGGGAGGCTGGCAATGTGAACACATAGTGAGCAAGCGAGTGTGTATTGTGTTGGAAATATATTAAATGCTCTAAGCCATCAGTTCTTAAAGCAGATATTAAATCATTATACACATAATGTTTCAGAATATTATTTGAAAAATGTAAAGACCCATTCATTACCTATCTCTCATCACCTTGTTCATTCCCTGGGCCTCCACTAGCAATCCTCTAACCCTTTGACCTTTAAATCATTAGATCCCCAGCCCTGGTCTGACACAACCAATGGATGTGTCTCTATCACATCGATGTTTCTCTCTGTGTGTCTCTCCCCCTCCCTTCCACTCTCTCTAAAAGTCAATGGGAAAATATCCTCGGGTGAGAATTAACAACAACAACAAAGACTACAATTTTCCTAAAAATTTGGATTATTTTTTATTCATGTTTGCATATGGTAGACATTTAATACGTGTTGGTATAGGAAAAACTAAGAAAGGAAGGAAAGGAATCAAGAAGAAATATATAAGGAAGAGATGCAAACAAAAGAGATAATAAAAAGGAATAGTGAAAATATACACAGAAGGAAAGAGGAAAGTGAAAAATAACACTTTTCTAGAAATCCTTATGGGCTAAATCTTTGTAGATGCTATGAAGATGCTATAATTTTTGTACATAAGGATCATAGAACTTACTATTTTCTTTGCAATTATTTCCTGGATTATAGAAAACAAAACCCAGTAACTAAGAGAATTCCTCTTTCTTTGTTGTGGGCATTGTGACTCTTGTCATCCCTAACTTTTTCTTACCTGGCAGGCTTCTGCCTGATCCCGTAGAGCTTGCATACTGTTTCCAAATGCATTGAGATCCACTAGGAAGGCTTCGTGCTTCTTCAGAAGAACCTGGGTTTGTTGATGAGAAGATCATAAGAAGCAACCCACTAAGGTCAGTAAGCACCCCTGGGGGTGTTTCAAGCATTACTCTGGGTTATCCTGATTGACCTAATTCCTGGCAAAAGACATTTTCTATTTAATATAAATGTTTTAACCCTAAATTAGCAAGTACAAGAAAATAGAAATTAAAAAATAAATAACTCCAAAGAGGACACACAGATGGCCAAGAGACATATGGAAAGATGCTCAAAGTCACTGATCACCAGAGAGATGCAAATTAAAATGACAAAGAGGTATCACCTCACACCTGCTACCATCAATAAAACAACAAACAAGTGTTGGTGAGGATGTGAAGAAAAGGGAACCCTTGTGCACTGCTGGTGGGAATGCAGACTGGTGCAGCCACTGTGGAAAACAGTATGGAATTTACTAAAAAAATTAAAAATGGAACTACAGTTTGACCCAGTGATCCTACTTCTAGGAATATATTCTAAGAAGCCTGAAACACCAATCACATCAGTAAGAACATATGCACCCCTATATTCATAGCAGCGCTATTTATAATAGCTAAGATATGGAAATAGCCTAAGTCCCAATCAGTAGATGAGTGGATAAAAAAGCAGTGGTGCATTTACACCAGGAAATACTATGCAGCAGTAAAAAAGAAGGATTTCTTACCCTTTGCAACAGCATGGAGGGACCTGGAGAGTATTAAGCTGAGGGAAATAACCCATCAAAAAAGCCAAATATCACATGACCTCACTTATAAGTGGAATCTAGTGAACATAACAAACTGATGAACAAAAGAGATCCAGAGACATGAAGACATGGAACAGACAACCTCTGACATAGCTCAGAGGGTGGGAAGAGGAGACAGGAAGAGATTAACCGAAGAACTCATATACATACATGCATAACCAATGGACACAAACAATAGTGTGGTGAAGGCCTGGGGTGGAGCAGGGCCTGGGAGGAGGGGGTAAAAGTGGGGGAATTCAGGGGACAACTGTACTACTGTCAAAAATAAGTAAGTAAGTAAGTAAGTAAATAAATAACAATTTCAATGTATTTGCTTCAATCAACATGAAGTCAAAAGTGCACAAGCATTTTATCAACACACATCATAGCTAAAAGAGGATGCTGCTGATACTGTTACTTTGTAGGATTAAACATTCATATAAATTTAGATGCTCATTTTAATTACTTCTTGCCCTAAATGTTTATGAAATACTATATTGTATTCCCACAGGACAATGAGCAAGACAAAGAAATTTATATAAAAGGTAACATGATCTTTGATTTTTTTTTCTTGTCCCGAGATGTCTATCTGATTGTATTTAAAAAAAAAAAAACTATTTAAGGTGACTAATTCTTAAAACTATGGTTGATTTGTGAAATCTGAAGGTTACTCTGGGAAATTGAAGGTTGGGACGAAGACAGGCAGGGATCTCTAGTCATGCCTTTTTGACTTTAAATTATCTCTAGGGAATCCACAGCTTTCTGTGGGATTAGGAAAATGTAAAGTATCTTTTAGGATCTCCGCCAGCTCTGAGGGTATCAGGTGAAATCCAAAAGCTATCATATCACTCTGAAATACCCGAATAACCTAACAAAACCTGTGAATGTCCCACAAATCCACTTGGTGAACACAAGACAACGTCCATCCCCATGTCTGCCTTACCCCAGCTGCTTCCTCATCAGCCCCATAGTTAGTGTTGTCTACAATGGGCTCCTTCTCTCTAATCCATGCCTCTGCCTCATGCAGGTCGGCCAGGTACTGCTGGAACTGGACATTGGCCTCAAGATCGTTCTGCCGTCTAGCAGCTCGACCTTGGAGAGACTCCATGTTCTCATTCAAGCTCTTGACCCGGGAGGCCACGTCTTCTGCAGCGAAGTGTCCTATGGAGCAGGTAGAAAAGGTTAGTGTGACCCTCGTTGCCATTCACTACAATTCAATCCTTTTGGTGATCTTGGGAGAGAAAGGGAGGTGTGAGGATGATGCTTGATGTACTCAATCTGCCATTTTACCTAAATTTCTGGAAATTAGAATGCTGAATGCTAATGAGGGATAGATGTGTATGTGTGGTGGTGTAAGTGTGTTTATATGGTGGTTAATTGGGTGCTATGTTCTGTTATACACACCTGAAAACAAAATACCCATGTGTGGGTGCTACTTAATGCTGCAAAAACATGTATTCTCTAGACTAAACAGAAAATTCAACATATTTCCATTTCTGTCTATATACTGCTAATCCAAAGAAAGCAGAAACTGATGGACAAAGGAAAAAATATCAAAATGTTACATTTAAATTTATCTACATTGATAATTGCTTTAAATGTAAGTGGTCTAAATGTTCCAATTGAAAGGAAAGATGACCAGATTGCATAAATTAAAAGCAAGATCTAAGTATATGCTGCCTATAAGTAATCTGCTTTATTCTTGCACGGGAGCCATGCTAATCTTCTCTGCATTGTTCTGATTTTAGTGTATGTGCTGCTGAAGCCAGCACGGTAAAAACTCTGCTGTAATATAAAGAAACAGAGTGCTTCAAGCAAAAGGATGGAGAAATCCATATTATGCAAACAGGAGCCAAAGACACTTAGAGTGGCTATGCTAAAGGTGTCCTAAGTAGCCTTTAGAGTAACACCAGGGATAATGAGGGCTATACCATAATGTTAAAATTTTAAATTCATCAAGAAGACATAACAAGCCTATATACATGAATCTAATAACAGGGCTTCAAAATACATGACACTAAAAGAAATGAAAGAGAAATAGATAAAATTCACAATTACAGCTAGAAATTAAAATAATAATAATAAGACAAGTCACTATAGTAAAATAGGAATACCAAACAAACATTTTTAGGTTTGAATCACTCAATTGAGCTCTGAAATTTGGTTCAGCACTCTTTTAAACTATACTTTGATAGCTGGATACTGGCAGCAACTTATTTTTGAGTCAATAGAGGGAGAATCCTGATTTAGTCTGTATCGGTTATACCACACCTGGTGTATGATATTTGGTTCTGAACAACATTTAACCAGTGGGGTTTGTGAAGATGGGGGACCAGGAAGAGGAAAGACATTGAGACAATTAAAGCAAAAAATGTGAAGAAGTGGTGCTACTTACTATCATGACTATAAGACAGTGGGAACTCAGACATGTCTTTACAGACTTGGAAGTTCCCATAGGGGAAAAGTATTTGATTTGTTTTATGGGGTTTGGACCTTAAATTTTGAATTTTATAACTCTTACAGAAAATTATATTGATTACTAGGGTAATGTACTTTATTTTAATAATTTTGGCTTTACAGAACAATAGAAATGAGGTAGAGAGTTTCCTGTTATTAGTAAACATTGTGTCTGTCAGAAATGCCCAGGGGGAATTTCTGTATTAGATGGTAAGGTGGATCTGATGTCTTTACATTCCCTTAAATCCCTAGAGTTTGGCATAGGGATGATGGTTCAACTCAATCTGAATCATACATACCTTCCTCCACCATCTTGTTTCCCCGGTCTGTTATCACTCGGATGCGTGGCTCATGGCTGGCAATGTCAGCCTGGATGACTTGGTGTCTATTCAGAAGATTCTTTGACGTAATCAGGTCCTTGCCTACAGAGAAAAAATAAGTTTAAGGTCTGGTATTGTTGTAGTGTATGCAATAAGAAGAGGCTACCCTACTCTTGAATCTACAAGTTCTCTCCTTTGAGGTTCTAATCACTGAGTGGGCTTGTTGAAATCTATATTATTTGTCTGAGTTAACTCTGCTCAGTTTTGTTATTTCCCTTGCCTCTCTGTACTAAGAAAATTCAATTCTTTCCCTAACAAAAAATGATAAATAAATCACCATTCTCTTTGGAAGACAGGAGAAAGACAAATAACTTTCCAGATCAACTTCCAATATTATGCAACCGGGTTTCTTTCAAAATATTGTGGCACAAAAATCAGGGTCTTCCGCTTCTAATTTCTGGGTGTCAAGGAGTTATTAAGTCCTCTAAATTTAGTTTTTTTCACCTTAAAATTAGCACAATGTTAGCTGTTTTAAATTTTTGTTTGTAAGGATTAGATATAACATAAAAAGTGCCTCACTCATAGCTTAACATTAATCAGATTTTTTTTAAAAAATATGTTTTTATTGAATTCAGAGAGAGGAAGGGAGAGGGAGAAAGAGATAGAAACATCAATGAAGAGAAAGAATCATCGATTGGCTGCCTTCTGCATGCCCCCTACTTGAGATTGAGCCTGCAAACCGGGTATGTGCCCTGACCGGGAATTGAATCATGACCTCCTGGTTCATGGGTTAGACTCAACCACTGAACCACACCAGCTGGGCTCATTGCTTATCATTAAAAAGCACATAATAAATACTATGTCTTATTAATGTCCTCCATCTTCCTAGATCCCTAGTGAATCCTCCCTGTCTCCCATCCATGCTTCAACTCTTTTTCCTTCAAAATTTCCTTCCCTATACTTCACACTAAATGCCTCTAGAAACTTTCTATGCCCGTTCACCTTTCAAAGAGATCTTTCTCTTCTCGGAAGTTTTCCCAGACTAGCCTTCCATTGCCACCATTGTCTCTAGACCCTTATAGATGTTCCCAATATGTGCATATTAAGTTTACATTATATTTATGTCCACTTTTTTCTCTATTTCAATGCAAGTGTCCTGGCACTGACAATGGTAAACTGATAGCTTCCAAAGAAAACGGAAATGTGTCCTTTATCTGCTACTTCACCCCTTTTATGTTTGTAATAGCTCATTTGGTTATAAAAGGGATTCATCAACAATATAGACAAAAACTCTTGGTACCTCAAACACTAACCATGACTGCTCAGCCAAGAACCTTGGCAATAATCTAAGTTAGAGCAAGTAGCCAAGAGCAGAGCACTTTAGCTTCCAGAAGACCTTAAGTTCATGGCCCTGTTCATGTCGATTTTAGGACATAAACTTTTAAGTTCAAATTTTTAAAACAATTTCTTATGGAAGATTGGAAGGAGCTGAGAGCAAGCTTTGCCCCACCCTGCTATTGTATCCCAGATCCTTCAAACAATCTGCAGGCCTGGGGGCTCTGCTTACGGTTCCACTTGCTCAGTCTGCACTAACCAAGCAAGGTGGAAGCTGCTGAGGGTTCGGTCTCTTGGATCCAGGCCTCCTCATCCTCGGTGTCTCTGCAAATCTGCTGCAGGCGAAGAATGTCAATGAGCTTCTTCTTCCGGGTAGCCAGCGGTTCCTTCAGGGCTTCAAACCGGGACACCAGGGACTCCTGTCTTGCCCGTATGTCCCCAGCATCTGGATGGCCAGTTTCTTCAAAATACGTTGCCAGGTCTGTGATGGTGTCGACTTGTTCCTAAGGAAGACATCGAATGTGTGTCAGGAAACCCTGTCGTTCAGTAGAAAGGGATGAGGGTTTGGTGAGAGGCCGTGGAGAGAATCAGCCCCATTATGTACTGCGTTAGGACTTCTAATCAAATCAGTGAACTCGAGTTGCTACTTTGAGAACCATTTCATCAATCTAAAAGAGCGATTTGTGGGAAAGTAGCTTTCAAACCCCATGTCAGAAAGGACTAAATATTTGTTGTGTGTGCCAAGGAAAGCAGAGCTATAGAACCTAAACTGTGTGGTGTGGACGAAAGGGGCCACATGCTGACCTGACAAGCTCAGGGGAGGCCTGCATGGCGGTCTTGCAAACTCAGAGACCTAAAGTAACCACAAAGGATGGTCAGAAATTAAACTTTAACTAAAGTCTGAAATTAAACTTTAACTAAAAGCAGTTATGGTGGGCAGTTACGTCCTAGGCCAGTATCTTCACTGACAAGGTCAACCTTTACCTTAACTGAGCCTATCTGTCTTTTTGCATCTATCATAACATACCCTTGAAATGTCTGGGTAACTTGTGACTTCCCTTTTTCTGGAGCCCTTGGGGCACAACCAAATGTGCTGGGTGCCAGGACAGGTACCACAAATTCCTTCATCATCATGTTAATTGATCCTGCACCCACCTAAGTATGTGTCTATCATTTTACTTTTTATCCAATCCCAGGGGTTTCCCCTGCGTTGCTTTATCCCTCCTCCTTAATCTATCACCAATGAATTTCATGTAACCCACCTACGTTCCTCCTTTGATTGCAAATGTATAAATACAAATGTAACCCCGTCATTCTCTGGAGCATTATCTCAATTCGTTGAGGTTCTGCTTCCCGGCATATGTCGACAGTTTGGCTCAAATAAACTCACAAAAATTCTTTAGAGGTTTCAATGGTTTTTACGTTAACATTACGACTATTGGTAAGTTTGGTCCTAAGGAAAATGGTGCCAGGCTTTTTCAATCTCAGTTCCCCTTTCATCCTCTTCTTCTCCCTTTAAAATGAGCTATAATTGTAAATAACATAGACACTTCTGAGGCTGAAGTCCGTTGCATAGCAAGAATGATTCCTATGAGATTACATGTGATGTCACAAAATAAATGTCAAAACCTCAGAAAAAGAAATGTAAAGGCACGCCTTGGTCAATACCCAGGTGTGTGAAATAGAAGAAATCACAGTCCTCATTTGAGCCATTATCTAAGAAAGGAGAAATACAGAAACTGGGTTTTAAAAGATCTCCCTGGAAAGAAAATTTTAGTTCCTTCTTATTAGTGAGGTCAACTACAAATGGCCTGGCAGAAGCAAGTAGATAGGATTTTTGTTTGTCTGCTTGTTTTGCCTTTTTGCTAGAGTAGGGGAAAGAGGTACATAAGGAAACTTCTAGCCTAACCAGTTTTGCTCAGTGGATAGAGCATTGGCTTGCGGACTGAAGGGTCCCGGGTTCAATTACGATCGAGGGCATGTACCTTGGTGGTGGGCACATCCCCAGTGTGGATGTGCAGGAGGCAGCTGATCGATATTTCTCTCTCATCAATGTTTCTAACTCTCTATCCCTCTCCCTTCCTCTCTATAAAAAAGTCAGTAAAATATATATATTTTTTAAAAAAAGGAAACTTCTTCTGGTGGTTGATGGAGACTTCACTTGGGGTGGTGAATGCACAATACAGTGTACAGATGATGCGTTGTGGAATTGTGCACCTGAAATCTGTATGATTTAGTTAACCAGTGTCATCCCAATGAATGCATTAAAATATAAATAAAAATAAAAAATTACAAAAGTGCACAAAAAAAGTTTTTCAAGAGGTAAATGAACAGTAAGTGCTGGTTTTACTTATTCTATTTTGATATCCAATTCTCAACCTATAAAGGTTTTGATATATCTTGTCTCAATTTGGAACAAACCATTAACCACCAATAGCTTCTTAAAACATATACACACTTTTCCATAAAATAGTAAAAGCTCCTTAAAGAATTAAAATTAATATCTCTCACGAGCCAACTCTTGTCATCTCTTAGGATACTTTAACTTTGGAAAACATCATAGTGTACTAGAGTGATTTTGAAACATCATAATTATCATCATCATTATGAATCTACTGCATTATTTGAAAACTTCTAGTGTTGTGGAAGATGCCCAGACTAAGAAGATAGAAGACGTGACTTCTATTCTTGGCTGCCAGTCAGTTGCCACTTGATCTTGGAAAAGCTCTTTTACCTACTTTAATTGTAGTGTCCTCTTCTATATAATAAGGACTTTGGGCTAGAGGGCATTTAAGATCCTTTCTAACTATAATATTCCATATCTGAAATTTCTTTTGCAAGCATATATCTTAGCCTCTTTTCCAACCAGGAGAATCAATTCCTGGTGATTAGATGACCTAAATTTCCTCAAAGGGTCACATATTTATTATATTTATTATGTATTTACACATGCTGTTCTTCCTCTTTGTATGTTTTTGTTTATCTTTCATCAAACCCTTTGTAAATCTGTTCCAAACTCTCCCTCCATGTTAGATTTCAAGCCATCTTCACACAGTTTGTGTTTTTCTATCCCCAGCCTTTTATTTCAAGCTCCATCAAGCCATTCTTAGAGCCGTATAAATGATTGTGTTTGTTTTGTTTGCTCTGTCTTCTGTAGATTGTTCTTTCTTTCCCATTTCACCCAAAGTGACCAAAAAGTAAATATCATAAAAGTGTATTTTAACAAGACAGATTAGTGAGACCTTCTAGGAAACAGCAGAATCATTTTAAAACACAAGCTAAGATTCCCAAGGTTGAAAAATTGAGTTGACTGGAATTGAATTTCCATTAAGGTTTCTGGAAACTCATATGTACAGTGTCTATAGTCTAGAAACTTACTAGGTAAATGTATTTTAAATAACAGTCTGGTGGAACTCCAGGGGGGTGTAACTTGAAATTAAGAGCCTAGACATCTGTATCATAGTCCTGGCCCTAGTGTTAATTTCCTCTGTGAAGTCATGTTACTTGTACAGGTTTCAATTTTCTAAACTAAAACAAACAAACAAACAAAACTGGTAGGATGAAAGATATGTTCAAGCTTTGAATTGCAGAATGCTCAAACAAGAAGAGGCAATTTTATCTAAACCCTTATTTTATAGGTGAGGATATAGAGGTGTGAAAAGTTGAAAAGACACACCAAAGATCATATAACTAGCAATTGGCAGGCTATATATATACATAATCCATGATTCTGGATTGAGTGTGCAGTATTATATCAAGAAAAGTCAATAAAGCCTTATATCAGCCACGGTGTTCTGACAAGAGACACCAGGCAACCAGGAGAATGATTGTATAAAAGGAAATATTGGGAAGAGGCTGTTTACCAACTAAAATCTTGAATTTTTACCTTTAATTTCTTGATCTCTTTCTCTTAATAATAATCACTTGTGATGAGTTTGGTCGGAGGATATACAGGTGCTTTGGCCTACAACTGGTAAAGAGCTAGCAACACACCTGACGGGCAGCCACACCAGACTCCAAGAAGTTGTGTTTCTTGAGTAGATTTTGTACATCAGCCAGGCCTTTCCCATAATCCTCCGAGGTGGCCTGCCATTCCACCTCCTCCAGCCAGCGCTTCAGGTCTTCGGCATTATTTTCAAATTGCAGCTGCTGGTTAGCTTCAAACAACTGGGTCCCTGGGAAAGGACATCAAGGATAAGACAGGTACCGTCACTGCTTCTCATGACAAATAATAAACCTTCCACCAACTTAAGCAGAAATATATTTTGATAATCCAATGAAAAAAATAACTCTCATATAACATCATACAAGAAATCACCTTAAATGTGTAGAACTTCTTGGTATTTGTTTTCAAATAAAGTAATGTTCCCAAGACAAAGAAAAACAATAAATTAATCCCCAGTGAGGTACAGGGCTGCTGTGTTCGATTTTAAACAGCGTGGGTGTTTTCCTATGTCATTTCTTGCTCTCCATTGAGACCTCCTTTTCAAAGGGATTTAAACCCAAACACTGCATTTTCCAAGAGAAGTATAACACTTGGGGTTGGCTCAGTTTACAATTTTTTTTTCTTATTTTATTGATTTTTTACAGAGAGGAAGGGAGAGGGATAGAGAGTTAGAAACATTGATGAGAGAGAAACATCCAATCAGCTGCTCCTGCACACTCCCTACTGGGGATGTGCCTGCAACCAAGGTACACGCCCTTGACCGGAATCGAACCTGGGACCCTTTAGTCCGCAGGCCGGCGTTCTATCCACTGAGCCAAACCGTTCAGGGCTCAATTTACAATTTTGAAGTGTCTTTTAATAAATGTCTTTCTCAGAACTTTGTTGGCCCCTCTTAGTGCCTGTCCTTCATCACAAACCATGCCCCACAACTTTCTCTTCCAACAAAAGTCTTGATTATGCACACTGTTCCCTGATAAACTTTTCATTATATGAACTTATAGCAATTATTTACATTATTTCTGTGTAGCAATTACTGTATGGCGATTTCTTATTATTATAGTCAAGTTGGATTTTCCCCCTACTTTTCAGAATGACATCAGACAAAATCAGTATGATCCCTTCTCTAACCAGGACAGAGCCATGTCCACAGAGCATGTTCAGAACAAGGAGAATATTAATAAGAGAACCTCATTATTTGTGTTAACTATAACTGATTATAATTAACCTAGAGAAAACTGGCCTAGAGGTCACCAGGTAAATTCAATGTTAGTAGAAACATTCAAGTAGATAAGTGGGAGCTTTTAAAAGAGCTCATTGCGGAGCCTGAACACTTCAAGATAGGTAAAAAACAAACAACAACAAAGTCATCAAGCCCTTTTTATAAAAATAAAATATTGTATAAATATCACATTTTGCACCGACAATCTGTTAATGTTTAATTTACCTGGGTTATAATATCTTGTCTATGGAACCAAAACCTTAATTTAAGGACACTAGTGTTAGGTGCATAGACAATACAGAATTCATGGTTGCTGAATATTTATCAAGAAAAATTTTAGCCCAAGCTGGTGTGGCTCAGGGGATAGAGTGTCGGCCTGCAGACTGAAGGGTCCAGGTTCGATTTCGGTCAAGGGCACATGCCCGGGTTATGGGCTCCATCCCCAGTGCAGGGATGTGCAGGGGGCAGACGGGAGGCAGACCAATGATTTTCTCTCATCATTAATGCTTCTATCTCTCCCTCTCCCTTCCTCTCTGAAATCAATAAAATATATATTTTAAGAAAAGAAAAAATTTAAAAAGTGAATAAAACAAGTTTCAGTAAAAAACTACATGCATAAAGAAAACATAAAATTTGTAAATGTATAGTGTGATAAATTTCGGTTGGACTTTGAAAACTTCTTGACTAATGGAAGAAGACACAGGGAAGCAGATGAGTAGCATCTTTCTCATAGAGATCACCAAGTAAATTCAAGGAGGTAAAGATGAACGTGATAGGTTTCAGAATTTAAGAATTAGCCTTTCAACGAAACCTCTGCTTCTCACCTTTCTGCGCTGTCGACTCCAGCAATTGCTCCCATAGGCTGGCGACTTCTGCCAGCCTAGCAGCCACACTGTCAGCGGCGTAGTGGCCACCCTCAATCATCTCCTGGCCAGTCTTCTCTAGGTTACTGAGTAGGATCTTATTAGCTGCCAATTCTTCTTCAAAGACTTGCTGCTTTTGAACCCGGCTCTTCAAGTTCTGTGTATCCTAAGACAAGACAAAATATAAAATAAAATAAAATAAATAAAATAAAATAAAATAAAATAATAAATTAAATTAAATCATTACTTTAAAAATGAGGGGGAAACATTTTAAGGACAGGGGTTACTTCTCACTATGTCCTAGGGAGAAGAGAGAAGACAGAACTGTCCCTGTCCTAGTACAGAGTCAGAGACTGCTTAGGAAACTCATGTGACTAATTTTTCCTTCTATACATGTGGCAGACATAGCTAATCAATCCCTAAAATTATTTCTACTGAGCCTGGAATTGTTTTGAACACGACACCTCACACAAGAAATAACAATCAATCAGAGCTGTCATGAAGGATGAAAATTATGGTCCACTTCTGTCCTAGTGTATCTACCACCCATCCTTTTGCCCCATGTAGAAGAGATGTTTACCCTAAATGCACCGGAACCATAACTCCTCTAGAGAACACAAGCAGATGGTGCTGAATTTTACAGAAAGAATAAAAGGTTCATATAAGGTAGTAATTCTAATCCTATTTAATAAAAGCCCAGCAACCGAACAGCGGAACGACCGAACAACCGGTCAACCAGTCACTATGACGCTCGCTGACCACCAGGAGGCAGATGCTCAATGTAGGAGCTGCCCCCTGGTGGTCAGTGCGCTCCCACAGTGGGAGTGCTGCTTGGCTGACCAGGATGAGTGGTGCTCCCACAGCAGGTCGATCCCCACAGGTGATGTCCCCCCACCAGTGCACGAATCCCATGCACCGGGCCTCTAGTAGTTATATAAAGATATATGAACAAAAGGATCTGAGGTATACATTTAAGAATAAATGATAATATAGGAATTTCCCAAAGAAGCCCAAGTTCACCTTCTCCAAAATTCATACCTCTAACCCCCTTATTTTTTTTTTATTTAAAAAATATATTTTATTGATTTTTTACAGAGAGGAAGGGGGAGGGATAGAGTGTTAGAAACATCGATCAGATGCCTCCTGCATGCCCCCTACTGGGGAGGTGCCCGCAGCCAAGGTGCATGCCCTTGACCAGAATCGAACCTGGGACCCTTCAGTCCGCAGGCCAACGCTCTATCCACTGAGCCAAACCCATTAGGGCTAACCCCCTTATTTTAAATTGCCTTCTAAATAATTGGATAACTTTGGTCAACTGACTTCACAATTGGTTTTCTCATCTATAAAATTAGAGGTTGTTCCCTTCAAGTTATAAAACTCTATGTCTATATTATACCAAACCCTTAGGTTACTTTTGAGCTCCAAGTAGCTTCCAGGAAACGTGAGTGTACATTAGGATTAAACACAATGTTTTTCTACATTAAGGGTGCAGAGGGGAGCAGTAGAGGTGATAAAGGGACAACAAAGAGCTCAGTAAGGAGCAGTCCCCCCTTTACACCATTCTATTAAGGCCCATTGGAAATTCTGTGCCAGAAAAAAAAGGGTGATGGGCAGCAGGGTATATGAAAACCAGAAACTAGATTCTTGGCTCTTCCCTACATGTATAGCCTCAGGAGAACCATTTCCCTCTTCTGAGACTCTGTCTTCTCATCTGTAAAGTGAGGCTTACTAACTGAACCCTGTGGTCCTTTCAACTTTAAGACTGTAATTCCATGAAACTAACAAATCCCAATGAATATGTCCAGGGCTGGGAAACCCTGCCTACCTTATAATCTTCATCATCTGCCAGCTTTTTCTTCTTGTTGATCCAGTTCTTCAGGTCATCTGAGTCCTGATACAGTTGCTGCAGAAGCAGAGAGTCCTCCAGCAATCTGCGCCGAGTGGTAGCCCTTTCACGTAGGGCATCCCGGCGAGACAGCAGCTGCAAAACCAGGAGCAAACTCATTGTCAGCTCAACCAAATGTGGACACAGGAGACTCACCGTTCACATGGGTCACCATGCCCTCAACACTTTCCCTGACTGGGTGCACAGACAAGCACAGATGAGCCCTTGAACATACCCCATCCCGGATAGAAGCGATGTTCTCTGAATCATAATGATCATTGTCAATCAGTTTGGTTGCAGTCTTGTCTAATGTCTGAAAAACAAAACAAAAGAACACAGGATTATTTTAACTCAGTGACCATCCATGAGTATGTGGCCACAGTTTGGGTAGCTATTTAAAGAAGGGATCATGGTAACATGAAAGAGGTCCTAACTCTAATTTCTGTTATAAATTATATTTTAAAATGTAGACCTTAGTTCTATTATAAATTTTCTGAAGAACCTCCATGCTGTTTTCCATAGTGTCTGCACCAATCTGCATTCCCACTAACAGTGCAAGAGAGTTCCCTTTTCTCCACATTCTCTCCAACACTTGTTTGTTGACTTATTGATGATAACCATCTGATAGGTGTGAAGTGATATCTCAATGTGGTTTTAATTTGCATATTTCTGATGATTAGTGAGGATGAACATCTTTTTATACGTGTGTTGGTCATCTCTATACTGTCCTTGGAGAAGTGTCTATTCAGGTCCTCTGCTATTTTTTAATTGGATTGTGTGTGTGTGTGTCTGGTGTTTTTGTTTTGTGTGTTTTTTTTGTGATTGCATACAAATCTGATCTGTTGCTCTATTTCTTTAAAAAGTGCTATTGGGATTTGATGAGGATGGCATTAGCTATATATATGGCTTTTGGGAAATATTGGGCCATTTTATCTATGTTGATTTTTCCAATCCATGAACATGGAATATCTTTCCATTTCTTTGAGTCTTTTTCAATTTCTTTTAACAACACTTTGTAGTTTTCAGTGTTTAGATCCTTCATATCCTTTGTTAAGTTCATTCTTGGTATTTCTTTTTTTTTCATTGCAATTGCGAGATTGTTTTCCCAATTTTTTTTTCTAAAATTTCATTTTTAGAATATAAAAGTGCAATAGCATTTTTTATACTGATTATGTATCCTACAACTTTACTGCATTTGTTTGTTGTTTCTACTGTGTTTTTGGTGGAATTTTTATATTAAAAAAATCATGCCATCTGTAAAAGTGACAATTTTACTTCTTCATTTCCAATTTGGTTGCCTTTTTATTTTTTATCTTGCCTGATTGCTCTGACTGAGACTTTCAGTATTATTTTGAATTAAGAGTGGTGAGAATAAATTTTTTTTGATCCAAGTATTTAATTCATTTACATTTAGAGTGAATATTGATAGAGATGTAGTTATTGTCATTTTATTATTCATATTTATCTTCCTTTTCTTTTTCTTCTTCTCCTTCTCCTTCTTCTTTTCTCTTCTAGATGCCCCTTAACATTTCCTGTAATACTAGTTTGGTGGTGATAAACTCATTTAGCTTTTCTTGCCTGAGAAACTCTTTATTTCTTCTTTAATTTTAAATAATAGTCTTGCTGGATAGACTAGTCTTGGTTGTAGGTTCTTGGTTTTCATTATTTTATATATTTCATGATCATCCCTCCCGGCCTAAAAAGTTTCCGTTGAGAAATCAGCGGAAAGTTTTATGGGAGCTTCCTTGTAGGTAACTAAATGCTTTTTTCTTTTCTTTCTTTAAAATATATTTTATTGATTTTTTACAGAGAGGAAGGGAGAGGGATAGAGAGTTAGAAACATCGATGAGAGAGAAACATCGATCAGCTGCCTCCTGCA
>NW_005370714.1:89603-97563 GCF_000412655.1 Myotis brandtii
CTTTTTTCTTGCTGCTTTTAAGATTCTCTCTTTGTTTTTAACTTTTGCCATTTTAATTATGGTGTGTTTTGGTGTGAGCCACTTTAGGTTTATCTTGTTTGAAACAGGCTATGCTTCCTGGAAATGAATATCTTCTTCCTTCACCAAGTTAGAAAAGTTTTCAGTCATCAGTTTTTCAAACAGATTCTAAGCTCTTGCTCATTCTTCTTTTTCTCACGATGCCCCTATGATGTGGATGCTGTTGTGCTTGGTGTGTTTTTTAGGTCTCTTAAATAATCCTCATTTTGTTTTGTTTTGTTTGCTTGTTCTTCTGATTGGGTGTTTTCTGTTACCTTGTCTTCCAAATCATTGATTTAATGCTCTGCTTCATCTAATTTTCTGTTGATTTCTTCTAGTGTGTTCTCCATTTCAGTTATTCATTTTAATTGTGGTGTGTTTTGGTGTGAGCCACTTTAGGTTTATCTTGTTTGAAACAGGCTATGCTTCCTGGAAATGAATATCTTTTTCCTTCACCAAGTTAGAAAAGTTTTCAGTCATTATTTTTCAAGCAGATTCTAAGCTCTTGCTGATTCTTCTTTTCTCACAATGCCTCTGTGATGTAGATGCTGTTGTGCTTGATGTTTTTTTTAGGTCTCTTAAATAATCCTCATTTTTTTGTTTTGTTTGCTTGTTCTTCTGATTGGGTGTTTTCTGTTACCTTGTCTTCCAAATCATTGATTTAATGCTCTGCTTCATCTAATTTTCTGTTGATTTCTTCTATTGTGTTCTCCATTTCAGTTATTGTATTCTTTGTATCTGACTAGTTCTTTTTTATGGTTTCTATGTCCTTTTTTATGCTGACTATCTCTTTGTTGACATTCTCACTGAATTGACCTGTTTTTCCTCCAAGTTCCTTAACCATCCTTAAAATTAGCATTTTGAATTCTGTATTTGATAGAGTATTTGCATCCATTTCATTTGGTTCCTCTTCTGGAGATTTTTTTCTGTTCTTTCATTTGGGATATGTCTCTTTATCTCCCCATTTTATCTGTCTCTGTGTGTTTGTTTCTATGTATTAGGTAGATCTGCTATGTCCCTCAGTCTTGCTGGGTGGCCTGTGTATTTGATGTTCTTTGGGGCCTAGTGATACATCCTCCTCAATCACCTGAGCCAGGTTGTCCCTTGTGTGGGTTGTGTGTGCCCTTTTGTTGTAGTTGAGCCTTAATTGCTATTGGTACATCAGTAATTCAGAATGACCCTTTGACTGGCTAGCTGTTAGGAATGGCTCCTGTGCAGGGGCTGACCCCATGGAGCGGGATTTGTCCCTGTGGAATTTGGTGCCTATAAAGACCTCCTTTCAGTGTACCACTTGTAGAGCTAATTGGTGGTTTTAAACTGGTCACAAGTGTGTTGTTTCTGTGATTTCTTTGAAGGAACTGCAGTGCAGATCAGTATTAGATGCTGCCAGTAACTGTCCCAGGGCTACCTGTTAGGAAGAACAAAGTGATCTGCAGCTGAAGGCTGCCTGTGCTTGGCCTGGATGCTTATGGGAGGGGGCACACTGCCAAGTGAGGACAGCTTCCACCAGCATCAAGCCTGAGGCAGGTCAGCCAAAGGTCTATGGCACCAAAGCCTGATGCCACCAGCCAGTTGCCTATATGTCTGTAGAGGTAAATTTTTACTTATATTTATTCATGGACCCCCCCCCCCCCGAAGAAAACAAACTACTAGAAAGATGGATTAATTAAATCATAATAGGAAAACAATCTAAAATAAATAATCTAAAACACTTTATAACTAATAAAATTATTTTATACCATTTGCTTTTACCAATGAGAATAAACCAAAGAATTACATGTCTGATGATTAACAAAAGAATTATATGTCTGATGATTAACAGGGAAGACTTAGAATTTGATTGTTATTTTAGTTATTGCAATGATGGTGGCATGTATGCCTATGTGTGACTTTCAACCAGTATCATCCTAGGAGACAGCCAAAGATACAATATATTGGACCCACAAAAACTTTCTTACATTTCTCTGGGCTCTGCTTATATATCGACCAGTTTTCCTAGACATTGTAACTTACAGTTCACAGGAAAATTGTAGTAACATTAGGTGATAAATACAAAAGTGAAGATATGCTTATAAAGAAAAATAACAACATTATTTACGTATTATTTTTCCCCTCTCTATTACTAGAAAGGAAAAAAAATAAAATAATACATTTCAAACTATGGATATAATAGTTTCTATTTATACTGAAGAAAAAAAGACAATCATTTACTTGATCAGAAAATATAAATGTCATAAATACTTAAAAATTTTCTAATTATTTTTTTGTGGAACAAATACTGTATTGGTAGAAATTGGTATAATTATTTTTCTGGATGTTTTCTCTTAAGAATAATTCTCATGTTATATCTAATAGTTATAAAGGTGATTCTCCCTAAGGATAAGTGTTGGAGGTTATGATATATATAAACACAAAGCCAATACCCAAACCAGGGCCCATTTCTTACCGTGATCTTCTCTTCCTGGGCAGTGAAGGCTTCTTCAAAGTCATCATGCTTCTGAAGAAGGGTCTCTACAGCACCCAGAGAGTTTCCCAGGTCCTCATTCTCCAGGAAAGCCTATAGGAGACAGAAAGACACACCTGCGCTGTACCTCATTGGTAAAAAACATGCCTTTGGCATATCTCTGAGACAAGGACCAAGGAAGGAGTTGGAGAGCAAGGTGGGAATTAACACGAAAAGTTCAGTAGTTAGAGATGAACCTCAAACAGCAGGAGCTTCAGGAAAAACATGCCTTTGGCATATCTCTGAGACAAAGACTAAGGAAGGAGGTGAGGGAGTTTGAGAGCAAGGTGGGAATTAACACGAAAAGTTTAGTAGTTAGAGATGAACCTCAAACAGCAGGAGCTTCAGACTTTCTTCCAGTCTTCTCATAGAACTCATCACCTTTGTCTCTATGTCTGTTCACATAGAAGTCTCCCAACCAATGTAGGCACTGTTCTGAGCTCTCAAAGCTGCCTCATGAGGACCACTCACATCCCCCAGAAAATCTCTGGTTAATCCTGCCCGACTCATCATAACCCCTTTACAATTTGATATTATTTTTTCCTTATGTTCGTTTGAGATCAAACTCTCTGCTATGTATTTAGGTATTTATTTCCATTCATTTGTTCATGAGGGACTAGTAAAAGCCTTGTATGGAGAGGGGTCAATCTTTCCTTTGTGGTTCACTCTTCAGTTCCTAGGACAAGCTTAGGACCAAGGAAATAGTTGTGAGACTGTAGATACTCATCATGTAAACAAGGGGTGAAAAATTGGTCCTGGACACTTGCTGAATCCTTCCTGTTACCTCTTGTCTACTCATCCAGCTGTCCACTTGCTCACTGTCCCGGTAGAACAGGTGCAAGTCCAAGCACTGCTCATACTGATGCTGACGCTTGTCCCATAGGTCCAGCAGGGCAGCCCAGTTGTTGGCAAGTTTTGTCATCTTTGGAAAGGAAAAGACAATGTATCAGGAAGGTCTTTAATTAATTTATCTCGGTCTACTAAACAGGAAGTCTACTTTACTGAGCATCTAATAAATGCAAGATATTTTGAAGGATACAAAAATGAACAGTAGATGAACTTTTCTTATAGGCTCCAACAGCTGAGTGAATAAATGTAGCATAGAAAAAAATGGGATAAATACCATAAAAGAGGAACAGCACATTTAATATGCATAAATAAACAAGAAAAGATTAATTCTGATTGGAAGACCCAAGGAGTAGAAATATGGGAAGTATATTACTAAATGGATATTTAAAGGGTGGGGAGGATATAATGCCACAAATAAGTAATTACTCCAAGTAATTGTTAGATTATACAAAGTGCTCCAGAGAAAATAATGTGCCTTTAAAAAGTGGACATTTGATGAATTTCAAGTTCATAGAGCACTTAAGTTATCAGACTGAGAAGTTTGCATCCTATTCTGAAAGCAAATAAGAACCACCAAGGAGAGAGAAAGTGACATTACCAAACCCATAAAAAAGCCCGTGTTTGCCCAAGCATCTACCCAGGAAACTCCAGTTTATAATCACAGCTGCTGTGAACTCCACCAAAAGGGCAATACAAATTCTCAAAATCTAAGGATAATAGGTAGGTTTTAAAAAACATAGGGTTCTATCATTCCTCTGGTAGAAAATTGTGAATAATAAAAGCCATATTATAATGTTTCCATAGATTACTGGGGAAATTCAAGTTATGGTTATCTCAACGTCATCCATCACACAGCACTGGAGGCTGTGCTTAGAATGTAATGAAATGCAAAGAAGCCTATGGATATTATTTTAAGTATCATCCCAAAGAGTTCCTGGGACTTGGTGACTGGAGCAAAATCTCTCTTAGGGGTCAGATAGTTGAGATGAGCCCCTGCGATCCAGGAAGTTAGGATGATGGCAAGCCTCGTTCTTTATTTAGTGGAATTCTGAATGTTCAAAGCTTTTTGGTTAGTGTGAATTTGAAAAACACAGAAAAAGGAGAATCAGTTTGATTTGAAATTGTATTGAGGAGAAAAGAGAAAGTACATGTGCCAAGCACCTTGGGGAACCCAAAGATCAATGAGGTGCAGTCCTCACAGAATTCATAATCTAGAGATGATCATGGGAAAGTAACAAAACAGATTATATGTGACAAGGAAAAATGATATGGAGGCTTCAAATTAGTCTGTATGTAGGTTGGTGAAATTAAATAGGTTGATGATACAAAGATTCAGAGGTAAGCATACATCTTGTCCTGGGAATTTCTAATTGCCCAATTTAGCTATAGCAATATGTCAAGGAAGCAGTGTGAAAGTTGGTGTATTATTACTAATATCTTTATATGATGTCTATCCTCTTCCCATTGAGAGATTATTATATTATTATGAGATTAAGTGAGAGCTAAATATGCATCAAAATTTCACAAATTCTGGTAAACGAATTACCTTTTCCAAAATTTCACTGGAGGCTTCATGGTTGACATCCAGCAGGGCTTGACCAGTCTCATCAGCAGATTGGAATCGGTCATCATAAGAGTCAATCTCATGCTGTGGCCACAAGACACAATGTCTTAAAATGCAGCAAGGAATTTTTTGCCAGTCTTAGCACCTCTCCTTTTGTCCTCTTGAGGAGGATCTTTCTCTTTACCTTATGCTGCTGATGCCTGTCCAGTAGGGCTTCCCCACCAGCCACATCTGTGGGCAGCTCGTCAGCGTTGATTAGTGCAGTCTTCTCTGTCATCCAGCCTGAGAGTTCATCATAGTCAGATAAGAAACGCTGGTACCTGTGGGAGAGGTAAGGTCAAGGCCAAGAAGGAGAAACCAGATGTAAATGGACTTTGTCAAAGGGTTAGGGTTGAGTTGAGTTAAAGGTGCAATATGCTCCTTGCCCTAATTCTACCCCTCCCCTTCCCCTGATGGACTTTCTGTTCCTTTAATGGTTCAGGTTGTAAGTTCTTGACTCCAGGCTGTGTATTTCTTGGGCAGACATGTCATTATGCGATGAGGCACGTAGGCATTACATCTTGAACATCACAAGGTCACACCTACCCCAGAGGCACTTGAAATAAAGTACTCCCAATGAGGCCGATAAATAAGCACATAATATAGAAACAAAAATAAGCACCTTGTGAGAAGGGGGGACTAGAGTTAGGGTGAGGAGGCCTCATGTATCTGAGTTCACCCTTAACCCTATTAATAAAAACAACACTCACTAAAACAGTTCAAAAAATATTAAATGCTCGCTATTTAATTTTAAATCATAACATTAAGATAAGCAGTATTTTCTGGTGATTTAATGACTCATCATAAAATTAACTACTGAAATGATACCCATGTTTTTGACAAGCCAACCCACATTCAGGAAATAATTCTAGATTTATTATTAATACGCTCATCAGATTGGAAATTTCTTTCAGTTCCTTAGTTAGAACCAGGATTTTGACATTTCTTTAGCTGCTTTCCCAGCTTCATGGGCCACGTCATAGCATCTTACAACTAAACAAACAGAGGAAGAGGAAAGGTGTGCAGGTGAGCAGAGGTGGCATGCTAAGTATTCTATAGGCCTGCAAGAGACTTCTCTTGGCAACTTAACACCTATTCTGCCTCCACTGAGTGGGCAGGGAGTTTGAGTGCCTCGTTGTTTTACTGCTTTCACTTTTTTATTTCTGTTTTGAGTATTATGCCTGAATTCTGTAGAGGCAAATAGAATAATAGAAAGGAAAAATTCTGCACCAAAAAGAAGCCTGCAGCTTTGCATATCTGCTGGTAGCCAAGGCACGGATGTGCTCCCAGTTGGAGACCAAGTCCTCTTTCATCTGCTGGATCTGAGGTGCGTCTGCAGGATGGGAAAGCTTCAGCTTGTCTGCTTTGGCACATAATTCCTTCACCTTTAAGATGAAAAAGACACCTAGTGGGAAACCCGAGCGCTCTGGGTTCTCCTGGAAGACTTATATTGGAGTGATGCAACTAAATGATCATACAAATAATAATAATTTATTAATACATATTTATTGACATATTTATATTAATATGCTAATGAACTATATTAATAATAATTTACTAAGCATTTTTGTCTCTCGTGCTAAGCACTTCACATGTGCTTTCTCGATTTATAGTCTTTATTTAATAAAACTCTAAAGTACAAACTATTCCTAGTCCCTTTATGTGATAACAGAGAGGTAAATATTTTATTTGCTCAAGATCACTCAGCTAGTAACTGACAGAAGAAAGGTTCAGACTTAAGTCTGTCCTTCACCAGCCTGTATACTGTTTCCATAAATATGAGTGTGGGAATCAGAAAGACATTCCTGCTTAAGAGGACAAGAAATGCCAGTAATGCCAGCTCATTTTGAGCACAATTCCTGAGGAGCAGGGTTAGCAGGCAAAACTATGGATATGGGTGACTTTCCACATGTTACCATTAGTCCTTTATTAAAACTAACTAAAATCAGGTATTGTCTAGGGCAGTGATTTTCAACCATGTATAGCAGGGATTTTTAAAACATGCTATGCTTGACTATTTAGTTAGGGGTACTGACCTCTTTTCCTTTAGATTGTCAAATAGAAAAATGACGATAGCCAATACAACAACCACCTGGTGTGACTGCCCTCTCTTGAGCCATAAATATATAGGTCATATAACAGAGTTGCATCTTATTGGTCATGTCACATAAAAAGGTTGTGTTTCATTGGCTAATTCTTGGTACCAGAAAACCTTATGTACAAATATAGGCAACTAACTTTTTTTAAAAGTTACTTGAAACAAAATATATAAAATGAAGGATATCCAATATTCAAATACAAGTTGTGAACTCAAAGGGGAAGCACAGAATTTCGACTTTATTGAAATAGTACATTTACTGTGTTCTCTGGAGGCAAGATGATCAATAAATACCTCTTCTAGCTCAAGGGGTCAGCCACTCCTCCAATAATGGCTTACCTTGTCATCCATGACTGCAAGGTTCCGCTCAAGTCCCTTGTGACTGTGAAACAGTGCCTCGGAGCTAACGAGGTCTTTGCCATAGTCCTCAGAGGTGAGTTGGGGCTCCTTCTCCTTGATCCACTGGATGGCTTCAGTCACATCCCTGTCAGACATCCATATGAGCTCCAACAAAAGAAGATAGCAGGCATCCCAGAGCAAATGGAGCCCACAGCAAGATCCAACCTAATTTACCCAGCTAGAAATTACTCTATCTTCCTACGCTCCAGCAAAAAGTAGTGTAAAGAGTTCTTGCTTTTAATGGTTTCCTTTGAGATGTAGAGACCTGCTCAACCTGACCATTGAGCCTCCAGATAATTCTAATGTCATGGTCAACATTTCATGAATGTCTTTCTTCTTCTAATCTCCATCTTCCTCCCCCACCCAATTCTCAATCTGCTTTCCTTGCTTTCCAGAGCTCCCATCACTAATTCCTGGTGCTATTTTCATTGCTTTGGGCTCCAGCCACCAC
>NW_005370714.1:99748-102203 GCF_000412655.1 Myotis brandtii
GTTCTTTATTTAGTGGAATTCTGAATGTTCAAAGCTTTTTGGTTAATGTGAATTTGAAAAACTCAGAAAAAGGAGAATCTGTTTGATTTAAAATTATATTGAGGAGAAAAGAGAAAGTGCATGTGCCAGGCACCTTGGGGAACCCAAAGATCAATGAGGTGCAGTCCTCACAGAGTTCATAATCTAGAGATGATCATGGGAAAGTAACAAAACAGATTATATGTGACAAGGAAAAATGATATGGAGGCTTCAAATTAGTCTGTATGTAGGTTGGTGAAATTAAATAGGTTGATGATACAAAGATTCAGAGGTAAGCATACATCTTGTCCTGGCAATTTCAAATTGCTCAATTTAGCTAAAGCAGTATGTGAAGGAAGCAGTGTGAAAGTTGGCGTCCTAGAACTAATATCTTTATATGATATCTAGCCTCTTCCCATTCAGAGATTATTATATTATTATGAGATTAAGTGAGAGCTAAATATGCATCAAAATTTCACAAACTCTGGTAAACAAATTACCTTTTCCAAAATTTCACTGGAGGCTTCATGGTTGACATCCAGCAGGGCTTGACCAGTCTCATCAGCAGATTGGAATCGGTCATCATAAGAGTCAATCTCATGCTGTGGCCACAAGACACAATGTCTTAAAATGCAGCAAGGAATTTTTTGCCAGTCTTAGCACCTCTCCTTTTGTCCTCTTGAGGAGGATCTTTCTCTTTACCTTATGCTGCTGATGCCTGTCCAGTAGGGCTTCCCCACCAGCCACATCTGTGGGCAGCTCGTCAGCGTTGATTAGTGCAGTCTTCTCTGTCATCCAGCCTGAGAGTTCATCATAGTCAGATAAGAAACGCTGGTACCTGTGGGAGAGGTAAGGTCAAGGCCAAGAAGGAGAAACCAGATGTAAATGGACTTTGTTGAAGGGTTACGGTTGAGTTGAGTTAAAGGTGCAATATGCTCCTTGCCCTAATTCTACCCCTCCCCTTCCCCTGATGGACTTTCTGTTCCTTTAATGGTTCAGGTTGTAAGTTCTTGACTCCAGGCTGTGTATTTCTTGGGCAGACATGTCATTATGCGATGAGGCACGTAGGCATTACATCTTGAACATCACAAGGTCACACCTACCCCAGAGGCACTTGAAATAAAGTACTCCCAATGAGGCCGATAAATAAGCACATAATATAGAAACAAAAATAAGCACCTTGTGAGAAGGGGGGACTAGAGTTAGGGTGAGGAGGCCTCATGTATCTGAGTTCACCCTTAACCCTATTAATAAAAACAACACTCACTAAAACAGTTCAAAAAATATTAAATGCTCGCTATTTAATTTTAAATCATAACATTAAGATAAGCAGTATTTTCTGGTGATTTAATGACTCATCATAAAATTAACTACTGAAATGATACCCATGTTTTTGACAAGCCAACCCACATTCAGGAAATAATTCTAGATTTATTATTAATACGCTCATCAGATTGGAAATTTCTTTCAGTTCCTTAGTTAGAACCAGGATTTTGACATTTCTTTAGCTGCTTTCCCAGCTTCATGGGCCACGTCATAGCATCTTACAACTAAACAAACAGAGGAAGAGGAAAGGTGTGCAGGTGAGCAGAGGTGGCATGCTAAGTATTCTATAGGCCTGCAAGAGACTTCTCTTGGCAACTTAACACCTATTCTGCCTCCACTGAGTGGGCAGGGAGTTTGAGTGCCTCGTTGTTTTACTGCTTTCACTTTTTTATTTCTGTTTTGAGTATTATGCCTGAATTCTGTAGAGGCAAATAGAATAATAGAAAGGAAAAATTCTGCACCAAAAAGAAGCCTGCAGCTTTGCATATCTGCTGGTAGCCAAGGCACGGATGTGCTCCCAGTTGGAGACCAAGTCCTCTTTCATCTGCTGGATCTGAGGTGCGTCTGCAGGATGGGAAAGCTTCAGCTTGTCTGCTTTGGCACATAATTCCTTCACCTTTAAGATGAAAAAGACACCTAGTGGGAAACCCGAGCGCTCTGGGTTCTCCTGGAAGACTTATATTGGAGTGATGCAACTAAATGATCATACAAATAATAATAATTTATTAATACATATTTATTGACATATTTATATTAATATGCTAATGAACTATATTAATAATAATTTACTAAGCATTTTTGTCTCTCGTGCTAAGCAATGGACTTTGTTGAAGGGTTACGGTTGAGTTGAGTTAAAGGTGCAATATGCTCCTTGCCCTAATTCTACCCCTCCCCTTCCCCTGATGAACTTTCTGTTCCTTTAATGGTTCAAGTTGTAAGTCCTTGACTCCAGGCTGTGTATTTCTTGGGCAGACATGTCATTATGCGATGAGGCACGTAGGCATTACATCTTGAACATCACAAGGTCACACCTACCCCAGAGGCACTTGAAATAAAGTACTCCCAATGAGGCCGATAAATAAGCACATAATATAGAAACAAAAATAAGCAC
>NW_005370715.1:0-766 GCF_000412655.1 Myotis brandtii
TAGATAACCACTAGACCTCTGGCGACGGGGGAGGAACTAAGGACCGGACCCTTACGTCAGCATAAGTGTTTGCAGCCAGCAGAAGGTAACAAAACCCTGCCTCCCCCTTCAGTCACCACTGATTGCTTTTTTGGCCTCAGCCCACCTGCACCCAGGGGCCTGAAATAAAAGTTCTTTTGATACATGATGGCCTCGTATCATAGGTGAGTGACCCTGGCCCACTCTGAACCTTTCAGATCTTATTCATCTTAAATCAGGTGCTCAAACGGAAGACACTGGGGAGGGAAGAGGGGATCCTAACTAGTGCCAGTCTAGCACTTTCTCAGTTTTTGTGTCAACAAAATATATTTCACTCGCCCTGGCTTGTAGTAGTCACTGGAAATGCCATCGTACAGATTCCTCTTCTCAGTGGCCATGGGCAGTGTCTAGAAGGCCTGTGGGATTTCAGCGCTGGACCTGGGTTGATGGTGGGCAAAGCTGCCTCGCTGCACTCATACTAGTTCTAACATTGTGAGCAGATGGCTTGGGTGTTCCGTGTAGAGCGCCGTGTTGCTCCTGGTGGTCTCTCCTCCTCCCTGGTCCTCACACCTCTTGTGTATTTCTGATGGCTGCGTGCTGCCTGGAGTCACCTGCACTGTCTGGGCCTCCCTGTCCATCATTCCTCATTCAGGGGCGGGGCTGCCGGTGTGCCCAGGTAAGCAGGACATTTGCTGTGGCTTCTGGGAAAGCCACTTTTATCAAATTAGGAAGTCACCTTTGGCCCAAG
>NW_005370716.1:0-3187 GCF_000412655.1 Myotis brandtii
GATGAAAGAGCAGCTTGGACAGAGGGAAAGAGTTGTTACTAGATTCCCTTTCTGGCATCTTTGTGTGTGTCCAGCTGGGAAGGCTCCCCACACCTGAATGTCAGCGTACATCCATGAATTGGGTACATCCTTTTTGTCCGATTGGGAGTTCTATGCCCTACTGAACTGCACATTCTCTAATATGACCTTGATGACAAACAAGTAATCACAGTGCCAGAGGCGAGAGTGGAAGTATCTGGGATAAAAACGATATTAGAAATAACTGCCATTCATTACAGGTTCAATCTCCACCAGGTACTGTGCATGGTGGTTTACAAACACTCCACACATCCCTGCAGTCCTATAAGACAGGGCTTATCAGACCCACTTGCTTCACAGAGCAAGAACCTGATGCCCATTGGGCCAGCTACTTTTCCCAGGAATACATGGCTAGTAAGTGGCATTGTGGAGTCTTGACCCCTTGCCTGAATTCATCAGGAGTCCATGATATTTCCTGCCTTTCTAGCCCATGGCCCACCTTCTGCCTCACAATTAATCTGTCCTCTCAGTATGAATGAACTCTTTCAGATGACAATTAGTAGAACCCTGGGGCCCAGGCAAGAGCAGGCCTAAGGACGGAAGGTGACAGTGAGAATAAAGCATAATTTGGGGATTGTCTGAGGTTTATTGATATCTGAGTCTTCCCGGGGCCAGGATTTCTGCCTCATCCCAGCATTTTCCCTCATCCCAGCATTTTCCCTCATGACAACACCCTTCCCCTGGTCTTCCCTTGGGTACCTCCTGTCCATCCCTGGATCATGGTCTGCTGACTTGCTCATCACTGCTGCCTCCTTTTAAGGCTGCACAGAATCTTCTGCCCTCAACCTGACACACAGGCTCCCTACTCCCTTCAGCATTGCCCTGATCTCCTATATCTCACCCTCCATCCTATCAGAGATCAATAGCCCCTTATTTATGTTTTATGAAGAGATAACTGTAAATAGCAATATAATTTTTTAAAGTTTTTATTTTATTATTGACACTATTACAGATATCCCCATTTTCCCTTCCTTTGGCCCTGCTCACACAGTACCTGATCTCCCCGCACCCTCTGGCCCTCACCACATTGTCATCTGTGTCCATGGATGTTCTTTGGCTAATCCCTTCAGTTAGTTTCATCCAATCCCTTTCTCCCCCATCCCCTCTGACCGCTGTCAGTCTGTTCCATGTCTTCATGCCTGTGTTTCTATTTTGTTCGACAGATAATGTTCATTAGATTCCACATATAAGTGAGGTCATATAGTTTTTCTCTTTCTCTGACTGGCTTCTTTCACTGAGTATAATAATCTCCAGATCCATACATGCTGTCTCAAAAGTTAAGAATTCCTTCTCTTTTCCTGCCAGGTAGTATTCCATTATGTAAATATACCATTGTTTTTTTATCCACCCTTCTACTGTTGGGCATTTGCACTGTTTCCAGCTCTTGGCTATCCTACATAATAAAAGCCTAATATGCAAATTGACTGAATGGTGGAACAACCGGTCACTATGACGTGCACTGACCACCAGGGGGCAGACACTCAATGCAGGAGCTGACCCCCTGGTGGTCAGTGCTCTCCCACAGGGGGAGCACGGTTCAGCCAGAAGCTGGGCTCACAGCTGGCAAGTGCATCAGTGGTGGCAGGAACCTCTTCCGCCTCCATGGAGGCACTAAAGAGCAGCGATCAGGTGGGCGGTAAGGAGTGAGGGGTCCCGGACTGCAAGAGGGTACAGGCCTGGCTGAGGGCCGCCCCCTATGGTGAACGAGTTTTGTGCACTGGGCCTCTAGTTGTAAATAATGCTCTTTGAACATAGGGCTGCATATATTCTTTGTGATTGGTGGTTCAGGCTTCTTAATATATATTCCTAGAAGTGGGATCACTGTGTCAAATGGCAGCTTTATGTTTAATTACTTTAGGAGACTCCACACTGTTTTCCATAGTGGTTGCACCTGTCTGCATTTCCACTAATAGTATACAAGGGTTCCTTTTTCTCCACATCCTCACTAGCACTTGTTGTTTGTTGATTTATTGATGGTAGCCACTCTGGCAGTGGTGGGGTGGTACCTCACTGTCATTTTAATTTGCATATCACTGATGATGGGCGAAATTGAGCATTTTTTCATGTCTCATCCATTTGCATGTCCTCTTTGGAGAAATGTCTACTCAGGTCCTCTGCCCACTTTTAAATTGCATTGTTTGTCTTCCTTTGGTTGAGCTGTATGAGTACTTTATATATTTTGGAGATTCACCCCTTATCAGATGTATCATTGGCAAATATGTTCTCCCACGCAGAGGCTTCCCTTTTCATGTTGATGCTGGTACCCTTTGCTGTGCAGAAGCGTTTTAGTTTGATGTAGTCCCATTTGTTTATATTTTCCTTTATTTCCCTTGCCCTGAGTGACATATCAGCAAAAAATATTGCTATGTGTGATGTCTGAGATTTTACTGCCTATCTTTAATTCCAGGATTTTTATGGTTTCACAACTTACACTTATTGTTTTATTCATTTTGAATGTATTCTTCTGAATGGTATAATTAGGTGGTTTTGATTATTTTTTTCACATAAAAGTTTCCCAAAACCATTTACTACTAAAGAGACTGTTTTTACCCCATTGTATGCTGTTGCCTCCTTTGGCAAATATCATTTCACAGTATAGGTGTGGGTTGATTCTTGGGCTCTCTGTTCTGTTCCATTGATCTATATGCCTGCTCTTATGTCAATACCAGTTGTTTTGATTACAATGGTCTTATAGCATAGCTTGATATCAGGTATTGTGATTCCTCTAGCTTTGTTCTTCTTTCTCAAAGGGTCCTGAACATGTTGCCTAATAGAGTCTGTCTGACTGGTGGCCACGGTACCAATGGTTGAATTTCTGAGATCCAGCAGACTTAGCTGAGGAAGGCCAGTTTCATAATGGCTTTCTTCAACTGCACTGAACTCAGCAGTGTGAATATTACATCTTTAAAGGAAAAGATGAGCCTGATGTTCTAGATTCTTCACCACAGTGGAAATTCGGTTGCTCTTTCTTCAAAGAACATTAGCTAATGGTCCTACAGAAGCCTTGGGATGCAAGGGTGCCTTAATCATAACAAATAAACACCCTCTCTCCACCAAATTCCAGATTGTGGTTTCCAAAGCCCTCTCTCCAATTTCCCTCCCATAAAAT
>NW_005370716.1:4067-32531 GCF_000412655.1 Myotis brandtii
AACTATGTCCTTGAACATAGATGAGAGCCTGGGTGTGGGATGGGACAAAAGTCAAATTCAATTCATCTTCACCAAAGAGGAGAGGATACTATAGTGGTTTTTGTGATCCATGTTCTCTAGCTTTTGTGGTTAATTTTGGTCTTAATACTCTGAAAAGGGAGATAGAATGGGTACCATGGGAAGGTACCACTGCTTGTGCTGCCACCTATGCAGGAATACAACTCTACTCTAGAGACAACTTGACCCAGGGGTAATAAAACAGGACTCTTAGTTTGGGCATATCTGAGCAGGACCCACCAACCAGCAAGAGTAGCTGGAAGAGACCAAAGCAGCATGCTTGTGGAGGGTGCATTGGACATGGGGGCTACCTACTGAGATGGGGCCAAACACCATTTTACGGGAGGTACAGTCCCCCAGGGGCCCATCTGACCCAGGCATTCTTGGTGGTAGCCAAGCTAGGACTAACCAAGTCCTTGACCTTGAGCTATCAAAGAGGCCATCAACAGGCCTCCCCCTCTCTAGGGATGAAAGTAGAAATAGGATCATGACCTCTCAACACATCCAGTGAACTATCAACAAGAAACAGTCTCCCTGGCAGCAGATGAGAGTTCTTTCTGGTAACCTGAACCCGATTTTTCTGTACTTTTTGGAAAGAGAGAACCTGGGGGCCCTATGCACATCCACTCCCCCACACTTGTCCAGGGCCCACACTCCAGAGCAGCTGTGAGCCACCTTTGTGAAATCACATGACTTAAGCAGCTGGTTGCCCCACGGCTGAGACTCTAGAATTTGGAGGGCAGTATATATTGGGCATCCTTGCTGTGAACCCCCTGCTCAGTGATAGGATTAGAGTAGTCAATGCTTTTTAATGTAGAGCATCTCCATGCCAAGTCTGAGTACCCATGAGATGCACGGAGCCAAGCTGGTTCTATCACAGGTGTTGGAGAGACACGGGTACCAAGCAGGGTGCCAAGACAACCCATAACCAGAGGACCCAAGCCAACACGTTGCCAAATTGGAAGGAAACAATGACCTTCTGGAACTGTCCTTCCCAAGAAAGCTTTGGGGGATAGTGGAGGATGATGCCTCCATGTCTGTGCACTGGAATGATGCTGGAGACACCAGGATCATTGAGAAAGATCTTTTCCAATGTGAGGTTCTTTGCTGAAGGGGCAAGGAGCAAATCTTTGAATCTGACAGCCTGAAGACGTTCATCCATCCGCTTGCTGAATCGGATTCAGCAAAATATGCCCAGGCAACTCTCCAGGGAACAGGATGATGGTAAAGTAGAAAGTCCTCCCATGTCCCATGTTCTCTGTTACTCAAACATCTTCCTAGTAGGCCCAGAAGAATGATATACTGAAAGGGTTTCATTTCAGGGGATAACTCTTTTTCACATGAGATAGTATTTTTCCAAAGATGAGAAAGTATAGATTTCCACATGAAACTGTAACCCCCTTAGAGATAACCTGCAGGGATGAGTAAAGATTCTGAGAGGCCAGTTAATGTCAAATAGATATATTTTTCTCCCAGAATTACTGAATTAATTTTGTTTCAGGTGTACAGAAACAGCAATTTCCAGAAAGACAAACCTTGGCTCATCCAGAACATCAAGACAAAAGGAAACCAGATGAATCATACTTGGCCAGATACCACCTCAACCCCTCCCCAGAGAAATAAGAGGCTGCCCCCTATCAGACACTCAGCAAGAAAGAATTCAGCACAAAAAAGGCATTGAAGAAGTTGAGCAAAAGGAAATCACGCAATCCTCAGGGACCCAGTGCCACCTGCTCATTCAAGTTCTCAGTTCTGCTGCTCATGAACAGTGGCATTGAGGTCCGGTGTGAAAGTGAGGCGGGTGGCCCAAGTGGGGAGGGCATATCTGGAAATGGCATGCTTGTTCCCCTGGCTACTGCCTGAACGGACGGCACAGAGGCTCTGACCCCTAGCCCCCTAAATCACACACTATATGATTTGATGATGTATTTGTACAACACCTGGTATTAATATGGTGATGGCTATCCTTTCAGTCATGACCCAGCCCAAAGAACCTGATAAGTACTAGCAGGAGGGGAGGACTCCTTATATGGCAACTGTTCACTCTGTGAGCAGTTCAAGGGCAATGCAGGCCTGTAAGATCACAGGTGACAGAAAACAATCACCAGTTTGTACCCACGAATCCATGTAGGCTTTAATAAAGAAAGGCAAAACTACATGGAAGAAAATAAACAGCCCAACGATAATTGTGAATTGTGTTCTTCTGTTTCCATGCCACACACCTCGTCATATGAGCCTGAGGAGACTAGAAATTCTGGCCCAGACAGGCTTTTGTCCCCGTTGTCCTCTTTCATTTTCACATACTCAGCCAAGGAACTGGCTAGTTAGACCTGAGGCAATCCCAGGAAGATCTAGTCCCCTGAGCCTTGCCTACTGGACAGGAGACGGAACTGCCTGGCTCCTGACCTTGGCGGAATCACCTTACATTAGTCATGCAACTTGAAACAGGAGGGTCTTTACTCACGGGTCCCCCTATGATGCCAGGAAGTTTCTGATCAGCATCTGAGTATCTCTAGCCCAAGTTCCAGGGGCCTTGCAGAGAAGTCCACCTAGAACCTGGCCACTCCATCTGCTAAGTGGTGTATGACAGAGACAGTCAGGCTCAGAAGATCGGCCATTCCAGTCAACGTATGGGAGAAAGCCCATCATCCTCACCGCTAACAACCATTACTAACCCTGCTAGTAGGGACCCAAATCAAGATTGCTCACACAGAAAAAACAAACAAACAAGCAAACAAAAAACAAAACCTCTACCCATCACTTTTCCATTAGAGCTGTATTTCAGATCCGTTCTTGGGTCATGAGGTAGTGATACAACATGTGTAACACAAGCCCTCGTGAGCCAAGGGACACTTTTACAGCAGACCAGTCACTTGCCAGGACAGACAGCTGCTTTCTTTCAAAGTCTGGTGTCTCCCTCAAGGTGAATGAGCTCATCCCTGCTGGTTACCCTCTGGCAATGGCAATCGTTCAGTGCCCACTCCCAGACCTCCCACAATGACACCTGGGTGCTCCTGAAGTGTTCTCTGAGTTTGACCAGACAGAGAGAGGGGAGAATGTATAAGGGAGTCCTGAACACTAACCCATTCTCCTAAAACATTTCTCTTTGTACATTGCAGGAATGAGCAGGGCCAAAATGAGTGATAGCACCAAGATATTTCCTAGCAGCTTTCCCTTTTCCCTAAAGGTCAGAGTCCTTGAGATAGTCAATGAGCCCAGAGAGACATCTCATGAGGACAGTCCCCTATATATGGGCACAACAATCTGTTTAGGTGAACAGCAGATGGTGGGTAGTGCTCTCCACGGTGGTGCCAATTCAGTTCTACATCCTCGGCATGATGGCCTGTTGATGGTCATGATTCAGCTGGATTCTGGGTTACCTTCCTGTGGAGTCCTCCTGCCCCTAGGGGATCAGGTGCTGTGGGATGCCTACCTGGAAGATATCCTTTCCCCCTTTCCTGCTGGGTATGGCCAGTAACCACCTGGGGTTTGGAAGTGCAGTCGGGTACTTCTGCTTCAGGTTGGTCAGTACAGCCTGCTTTTCCAGTTCCACCACCTCCTCCTCAGAAGCCACGTTTACTGGGCTCGCAAAGATTCCCCCATGTCAAGGAGCCCTGGGCACCACGAGAGAAACATTGAGACGTTTTTCCTTCCATAAACCAAAGGCTTCCTGTGAGAGAAAACAGTTATTCAGAGTTTCACCCACACAGTGGTTCTCCACCTTGCTGCACATTAGAATCACCTGGGAATCTTTTTAAAATCCTGATTTCTGGGCCTCATCCTCCAGAAATTCTGTTTCTTTGTTACTAATGTTGTAGCCCCACCCCATAACAAAGAAACACAAAGAAACATTCCGGAGGATGAGGCCCAGAAGTCAGGATTTTAAAAAGATTCCCAGGTGATTCTAATGTGCAGCCAAGGTTGAGAACTACTGCACTAGGGGCTAAGCTGATTTCACCAAAGGGACATGGAGTGAGCTGGGAACCTCTGACTGAGCACTTCCGATGTGTCAAACTTTGTTCAGGGAATTCTGGGTGAGGCCGGGGGAGAGAGGGAAATGAAGAGGAGAGAGTCTGGTCCACTAATGGGCAGGTCCCAGCCCGACTACTGTGGGCAGCACGTACAGGTCAGAAAGGCCCCGGCTGCTGTGGGGAACCCACAGGCATTCAGGTCCAAAGCTCTTCACCAGGTGCAAGGAGCTGGTGTGGGACCTCAACCACTGAGGTGTGAGGGAATGTGCCCAGGATGCTATGGGCTGTGGGGTGGGGCAGGTGTGTGAGGTCAGGCAGACAGCCTGAGTCTGGAAGCTACTCGATGTTCTCTGTGTGCTGTGCAGCCTCCCCTGGTCTGTCACACACACACACACACACACGTGTGTGTGTATACACACATAAACATTCATACAAACACATAGGCGACACCACATGCAGACTTGGACCTGTCCCTGCCTCTCAGATCAGCAATGGGAACTGAGGCCCAGTGTGGACAGAAGGGTTCACCCAGGTCGTAGGAACTCGGCCCACGAAACCCCGGCCTGGGCCCCTTTCTGCCCCTTTGAAGGTGTGCTGCTTACAGAAACCACAGCGCCACCACCACAGGTTCAAAAGAAAACAAGCCCCAAACTCCTGAGCAAGGTCCTGGGGGTACTTTTGGAGGGGTGTGAGTGGCTCTCGAGGTGTCATGCCTTGCCAGTGATCACTCCTCTCCCATACTTCTCCCTTTGGGAGCAGAGCCTGAATCTGCATGGGGTTCCACCCCAGCCTCTCCAGCAGCAGCTCCCGCCAGAGGGCGTCTTCCCAGTCCCTGTGAGCAATGTGGATGGCGATGGTGCAGTTCCTGTGGCTGCTCACTAGGGTCCCCAATGAGTCTCCAGAGTCTTGACCCATTTAAGACCAAGCCTGCATAAGGCTGCCAGAAGGAGAGGCAGGAGAACTCCATCTCCCCAGAGATCTATGGGCCTCAAGTGCCCTGTGGAAACCCCAAAGTGTGAATGTCAATAAGCATCATGCATCATCCCTCCATGTTCATGGTCTGTGGGCTGACCTCTCCCCCCAGTGTCCCTTGGGGCCCTGGAACCCCACTGACAGGGATGGTGGGAGAGCAGAGAGTGATGGCTCCTTCTCCCTCTCCCCATACACTCAGCTGCCAGGCCCCATGGAAAGGGCTGGCGATGCAGATGTCTTGCCAATCAGATGGAGTCTTTGGGGAGCTCAAGAATAAGGTGGAGACAAGGTAAGGAGAGGCACTCAGCACAGGGTGTGGTCAGTTCCACAAAGGAGGTCATTGAGGCCAGGGGAGCACAGATGAGGGAGAAAGGGAGCTTTGGCTTCACACCGGATGAGTGGGTTCTAGTCCTCTCCCAGCAAAGACCCTCCTGGGTTTTGCTTCTTCCCCCCCCCACCCCCTCCAACACTGTCAGCTCTCTCCTCTTTTCACCCCAAGGTGCTGCAGTCCCCATGCACCCTGGTCCCTCTTCCAAGGCTCCTGATTGTAAATCCTTATAATCAAACCTCAGCTGGGCCCTGGGATACCACCGTGTGAGCTCAGATCATCCTGCCAGGTGTCTATACTCGAGCACTTGGGGAGCCACCCTCCTCCATTCCCTGGCTGCACCAATACTATCCACTCTCAGCAGGCACACCTGGCCCCCACTGCAGCCTACAGAAAGGAATAACAGGACCAAGAACAATTGGCACCAGTACCCACACACCATGCCCATATCAGGCCCTGGGATGGGCATGATCCACGGATCCTAGAATTCAATCCTCAAATAACTGGGTGGGCAGTGCCATTGTCACCACATTCTACAGTTGAGAAGGTGGCACCTAGGAATGAAAAGATGGCCCATGATCTTGGGCCGCCCTGACTGCACCCTCTGTTCTTGCCTCTTTTCCTTGTACCTGGGGAAGGGGGTCGTTCCTCCTCAGAGCTGTGCAGTGGCAGGAGCAGCAGAACGGTCTGAAGACTCAGCCGGGTCCTAGTACCTGGCGGAGCTCAGTCTCCACAGGGCTGTGAGTACCTGGCCCCTAAGAGGACAGACAGAACCAGTGGCTACACATCATCATCATAGGGCCTGAGCCTCATTACCACACTCCACATGAGCATCCCCACTCTGCTTGCCTCTCCCCTCCTGTCTTTAGAGGACATAAACCTGACATCAACTATTATGTCCTCATGTTTATGAAAACACACTCACTCTCAAAGACCAGGCTCTGAGGACAAAAGCTGCCACCTGTTCACTCTCTTCCCAACCCAGTGTCCTGACAGTCCCTGTGCCCAGCTCCTCTGCATTCCCTCCCTTTCTCTCTGGCTGAGTCTCCTACCCCTGGGCTCTGGACCCCACCTCTTGCTCACCCCAGGACCTTATCCATAAAGAAAAGGACTTTACAGAGCTAATCAAGTTAAAATGAGACCCTCCTCCAATGACCCATGTCCTCACCTAAAGAGGGAATTTACAGACAGACATGCACACACAAGAACACCTGGTAAAGATGAAGGCTGAGACCTACAAGCCAAGGGGTGCCAAAGCTTGCCTGAAAACCACCAGAAGCCTGGGGGCAGGGATGGACAGTTTCTCTCTCAGTCCTCAATATCGGCAAACTGGGTCCACATTTCCATCTCTGACCTCCAGCCTCTGCAACGGTGAGACAATACATGTCTGTTGGTTAAGCCACTAGGGCTGTGGTGCTTTGATGTGACCACCCAGGCAAATGTCCACAGAGGCAAAGATCTTCCCTCACATCTCCACAGGGTGGAGAATGGTTTCGCCATCCACAGCCCAGCAAATACATTCTTTCACTTCTACATTTGCTTCTAGCCCATATTTTGCTGCCTGCATAGTATCCCATTGTGGGCCCCAATATTGACTGACTTTCCCCTACTGATGAAGAGTCACAGACTGCTTTGCATTTTCTGCTACTATAAGGGACAATACCACAAACACTCATTGACTGTCGACTTGTTAGGCAGAGGCCTGGGTCACATGCATGCACATCTGAGATGCTCATAGATGCCAGCAAATGGCCTTCCACAGAAGCTCACCCGTGTATGCCCTGCCAACCATGGGCCAGGGTGCAATTATCTCATATGCTTGGGGGCTCTGAGCATCGCCACTGTGCTTAACCTTCACCCACCTGCTGAATAACAAAGGGTCGACCTGTCATTGGGTTTGAATTATTTATGGAAGAGGCTGGATGTTCCCCTGTGGCCTGGCCATTTGTATTTGTTCTACTGGGGTATATGCCTAGTTTCCACCATGGAGTTTTGGGCCCTATTCTCATCAACGCCACAAAATCACAATAAGGAGACGGGGTCTGCATGGGTGGCATCCCTAGGGAGAACTGAGGTCACTGTAAAGGCACAAAGGGGGCTGAGTGCCCTCCTACCTAGTGCCTGCTTTGTGGCCTGAGGAAGACACACTCTTCCACTTGCCTTTGCTTGTTCACCTGCACGAGGACAAGAGGGGTAATGAGTCAAGGTCATTAGGGACAAGACAGCAATGTTGGCTAACATACCAGAACAGTCTACTCAACAGGGATCGGAAACCAACAGGACCAAGGAGGTTCCAGCTGGTGGGAAACACATGTGGCACCTTACTCAGGGTTTGGTTCTGCTAATCATAGCAGTGGCTCTCTCCTGCCCTACCTGTGCCAGCCTTCCTGTGGTTCTGGATGATGTCTGTTCCATCTTTTAGTTGTATTTTTGAAGTGGTTGTTCGAGGCAGCAAACTCCGGCGTTAACCTATGCTGCCATCTTGGTTCTCCCCCTCCTGTCTTTAAAGGACATAAACCTGATATCAGCTATTATGTCCTCCTGTTTATGAAAACACACCCACTCTCAAAGACAAGGCTCTGAGGACAAAAGCTGCCACCTGTTCACTCTTCCCAACCCAGTGTCCTGACAGTCCCTGTGCCCATCTCCTCTCTTTCCTCCTCTGCATTCCCTCCCTTTCTCTCTGGCTGAGTCTCCTACCCCTGGGCTCTGGACCCCACCTCTTGCTCACCCCAGGACCTTATCCATAAAGAAAAGGACTTTACAGAGGTAATCAAGTTAAAATGAGACCCTCCTCCAATGACCCATGTCCTCACCTAAAGAGGGAATTTACAGACAGACATGCACACACAAGAACACCTGGTAAAGATGAAGGCTGAGACCTACAAGCCAAGGGGTGCCAAAGCTTGCCTGAAAACCACCAGAAGCCTGGGGGCAGGGATGGACAGTTTCTCTCTCAGTCCTCAATATCGGCAAACTGGGTCCACATTTCCATCTCTGACCTCCAGCCTCTGCAACGGTGAGACAATACATGTCTGTTGGTTAAGCCACTAGGGCTGTGGTGCTTTGATGTGACCACCCAGGCAAATGTCCACAGAGGCAAAGATCTTCCCTCACATCTCCACAGGGTGGAGAATGGTTTCGCCATCCACAGCCCAGCAAATACATTCTTTCACTTCTACATTTGCTTCTAGCCCATATTTTGCTGCCTGCATAGTATCCCATTGTGGGCCCCAATATTGACTGACTTTCCCCTACTGATGAAGAGTCACAGACTGCTTTGCATTTTCTGCTACTATAAGGGACAATACCACAAACACTCATTGACTGTCGACTTGTTAGGCAGAGGCCTGGGTCACATGCATGCACATCTGAGATGCTCATAGATGCCAGCAAATGGCCTTCCACAGAAGCTCACCCGTGTATGCCCTGCCAACCATGGGCCAGGGTGCAATTATCTCATATGCTTGGGGGCTCTGAGCATCGCCACTGTGCTTAACCTTCACCCACCTGCTGAATAACAAAGGGTCGACCTGTCATTGGGTTTGAATTATTTATGGAAGAGGCTGGATGTTCCCCTGTGGCCTGGCCATTTGTATTTGTTCTACTGGGGTATATGCCTAGTTTCCACCATGGAGTTTTGGGCCCTATTCTCATCAACGCCACAAAATCACAATAAGGAGACGGGGTCTGCATGGGTGGCATCCCTAGGGAGAACTGAGGTCACTGTAAAGGCACAAAGGGGGCTGAGTGCCCTCCTACCTAGTGCCTGCTTTGTGGCCTGAGGAAGACACACTCTTCCACTTGCCTTTGCTTGTTCACCTGCACGAGGACAAGAGGGGTAATGAGTCAAGGTCATTAGGGACAAGACAGCAATGTTGGCTAACATACCAGAACAGTCTACTCAACAGGGATCGGAAACCAACAGGACCAAGGAGGTTCCAGCTGGTGGGAAACACATGTGGCACCTTACTCAGGGTTTGGTTCTGCTAATCATAGCAGTGGCTCTCTCCTGCCCTACCTGTGCAGGGACCACATGATGGCCCATCCAGCTGCACAGAAAACCATGTCATGTAAGGAGGTCATGTTTTTACAGCTCATCAGACCCCCGTCTCCAGGAAGAGAAAGCTCCCCCTGCCCTCACATCATCAAATGGGAAGGATTTGGGGACCCTACAATCTCATTCCCCTCAATGTAATCCTGGGTAGGTCCCACTGGGAGGGTTGTCATGGGCAACCAGCTGAGCACCACACAGCCTGGGGTCTGGATGAGGTGGTGACAGCCTAAGGGCCAAGCAGGAAGCAGGGAGGACAGACCTGTACATGTGGACCACTACAGTCGTTTCTGTGAGCAGAGGCAGCAGAAGCCTGTTCCCAGGCACACACACACTTACAAGGATGGTGGGCAAGTGAAGGTAGCCAGAGGAGGAGCCAGAAAAGTGTGGCCTGAGCTGTGGTGGGTGTTCTTTGTAATAGTTTCTTACAATCCTTTGTATTTCTTTAGTGTCAGTTGTTACTTCTCCTCTTTCATTTCTGATTTTATTTATTTGGGTCCTCTCTTTTTTTCTTGATGGGTCTGGTTAAAAGTTTATAAATTTTGTTTATCTTTTCAAAGAACCAGCTCTTGCTTTCATTGATCTTTTGTATTGTTATTTTTTATACTCTATGTAGCTTATTTCTGCTCTGATACTTATTATTTCCATCCTTCTATTTACTTTGGGCTTTGATTTTTTTTTTCCGGTTCCTTTAAATGTAAAGTTAAATCATTTATTTGAGGGTTTTTGTTGTTGTTGGTGGTGGCCCAGCAGGCCTGCAGCCGAACTGAGCATCCCCACTCCCTTCTGGAGACTCAGATCTCCTGGCCCCACTGGCTATGCAGGTCGCTATTCTAGGTTGACCCAGCTGAGACCACCACACAGGGCAGGACAGGCCTCCTACTCCCCGCGGCCCAGGGAGACAGCCAGTGTGGAGAAGAGCGCCTCCCAGGACCTGAGGAGGAGAGGATTCTGGGACTCTGAGACCACAGAGCAGCAGGCCAGCATCCTGGCTGCTCCTCAGCTTCTCCAGGACCGCTGACAGGTGACCGTTGACACCCACTGGTTTTGGTGAGCTACCCCAAGCTGGCGGAGACAAAAACCCCTTTTCTTGCTGGCTTACAAAGGCACATAGACACATACATCCGGAAGTAGCACGCCAGGACACAGCAGCACTCCATGACGTAGCAGCACACGTGCCAGGATTCTGCAGGCACTTAGCTGGCGCGCAGGTAAGCAGCCGGGTAGAGACTTAGACACGCATGCAGACCACGGTTGCTAGGAGACATTGTTGGACTCACCGGACACTGAGGCTCACAAGATGACCAGGGCAGGTTGGGATCTCCTGACCAGTGGCCAGTGGGCAGGGCTAGGCAAAAAGCGGGGCAGGGCTTGGGGAGAAGGCGGGACTGGGTGGTGGTGGGGGGGAGAGTATCTGGGTGAGACCAATGGAGAAAGCCAGGGGGAGTAGCTGGGGCCCGAATTGTGAGAAAGCTGGGGAGGAGCTGTGGAAAGGGGCTGGGGGAGCTGTGGAAAACCTGGTGGAGGTGGATCTGCGGGAAAGGGTGGAGGAGGCAGAGCTGAGGGCTGAACTGTGAGAAAGCTGGGAGGAGCTGTGAGGGGGTTGTTGGAGCTGTGGAAAAGCTGGTTGAGGAGGATCTGCGGGAAAGGGTGGAAGAGGCGGAGCTGAGGGCTGAGCTCTGAGAAAGCTGGGGAGGAGCTCTGGGATGGGGCTGGGGGAGCTGTGGAAAACCTGGTGGAGGTGGATCTGCGGGAAAGGGTGGAGGAGGCAGAGCTGAGGGCTGAACTGTGAGAAAGCTGGGAGGAGCTGTGAGGGGGTTGTTGGAGCTGTGGAAAAGCTGGTTGAGGAGGATCTGCGGGAAAGGGTGGAAGAGGCGGAGCTGAGGGCTGAGCTCTGAGAAAGCTGGGGAGGAGCTCTGGGATGGGGCTGGGGGAGCTGTGGAAAAGCTGGTGGAGGAGGATCTGCGGGAGGGGAGGGTGGAGGCAGAGCTGAGGGCTGAACTGTGAGAAAGCTGGGAGGAGCTGTGAGATGGGGGTGTTGGAGCTGTGGAAAAGCTGGTGGAGGAGGATCTACGTGAGGGGGAGGAGGCGGTGGAGCTGGGGTCTGAACTGTGAGAAACCTGGAGGAGCTGTGGGATGGGGGTGGGGGAGCTGTGGAGAAGCTGGTGGAGAAGGATATGCGGGAAAGAGTGGAGGAGGCAGAGCTGAGGGCTGAACTGTGAAAAACCTGGGGAGGAGCTGTGGGATGGGGTTGGCAGAGCTGTGGAAAAGCTGGTGGAGGATTAGCATGAGGGCGTGGAGGAGGCGGAGCTGGGGTCTGAACTGTGAGAAAGCTGGGAGGAGCTGTGGGATGGGGTTGGCAGAGCTGTGGAAAAGCTGGTGGAGGAGGATCTGCGGGAGGGGGTGCAGGGAAGCTGGGGAGGCTGAGCTCAGAGGGGGTGAATGCGGAGGCGGGTAGTGGAGGAGCTGGGGGACAGTGTCTGAAGGCAGACTGGTGAGAAATAGCTCTGGGAGTAGATGGGAAGGATCTGTGGCTGAGGCAGAACTGGGGGGTAGTGAAATGTGGGAAAGAGCTATGGGAGTAGCAGGGGGCAGAACTGTGAGAAAGCAGAGGATGGAGCTGCAGGGTGGAGGTGGATCTGGGTTTGGAGTAGGGAAGAGGGGGTGGGTTGCCATGGAGATATATGTCTCCACTGCAAATAGCTGGGGATGGAGCAGAGGGAAACTAGGAGGGAGCTGAAGAGGATTAGCTTGTGAGGAGGGGGGAGCCACCAGGAGAGTGGGGCAGAGCTGGCAAGGATGTACCTTTGGGCACTGGGAACCACGTGGCAGGTGGCTTCCCACTCAATGGCCAAGGCCAGGCAGTGCCCTTTTGATTATCATGACACCTGCCCTCAGTCTGCCCTGCACCAGTAGGCATGCAGCAATATGGCAGCCCGGGGCCTGAATGACCTAAGGGGACCCTGAGAATGGACCCCGGGGGATATGGAGGCCCCAGACAGGACAACTAGACTGAGTCCTGCACCTGAGGTCTGAATGCCCAGGCCAGCTCTGCTTTCTGCAAGATCCTCCATACCCCTACCCACCCCACCCCAGCCCCTGGTAGTGCCTTGAGCTAAGGTCTTCACATTGGCATTTTTTGTTGCAGGTGAGAAGAAAAATCCCCACTGTGTTTCCTGCTGACCCTCAGAGATGACATGTCTCAAACAAATCCACCTTCCCTATCGGCTGTTTCTACTCTTCTAGCTCTCAGTTAAGGGCTCAATCCTCTCGGTGCCACCACACTTGACTCCTGTCCACTGACCCATGCTCATCCTCACTTTTATTTGATGACCAAGGCCCCTGTCCCTGCCTCTAAAATGCCTGATCAGAACAAGTGCTACTCTTTCCTGTCCCCGCTGCTACTCCCTGAGTTCAGGCTTCATGGTCTGGGGCCAGTGCTATTACCTAAGTCTCCCCCACTGGCCTGAGCAACCCTGTCTTTCCTCCTCCAGTGGGTCCTACAAGTTGCCATCAAACTGCACATGTGTTCTCATCAACCCCAGATAGGAAACCCTGTGGAGTCCTCTCTTGTTTAAGGGCAAACACCTGGGGGTCTAGGAGGGCATTTCAGTGGTCCCAGCCCTCCCTCATCACCCTCTGGGTCACAGTGCTGCAGACTTGCTGCACCCTGGGCATCTGCATGCCTTCTACCAGGACTCTGCCTCTGCGCCTGTGCTTTCTGAGGCCTGGAGTGCCTGCCTCCTCCTGTCCTGGCAAACTCCTGTCCTTCCAGGTGCAACTTTAACATCCCTTCTTTACCCCACAAACAAGCATCAGGTACTCTTGTGTCCCCGTTCTGGTAGCACCCTGTACCTTCCCACATACCCTCCTTCACTGTGCTCTTACCTCCCAGGGTTGTAACTCTTGCCACTGAGAGCCCCTCAGGGGCTCCGAGTTCTTTGAAGGCAAGGCTTGTGTCTTCCTGTTTTCTGTAAACTGAGTGCCCGGGCCACAGTAGTTGCATAGAAATGTTGACTCAACAGAGGCCTTTCTTTTCCAGTGAGCTGCACCTACTCTCTTCTTGCAGAAGCTGGCGGTAACAGGAATGCTGGCCATGAGGTGAGGGACAGAGGGTACCTTCATAGGACTTAGGCCTCAGGGCTGCAGGGGGCTTTAATGATCACCAGGTCCAACTCCATCCATGCTGGCTTCTCTTCCTCCACTCCTCACTCCAAATATTGTTTCCAGCTGCTGTCACTGAGGATCTCAGAACCTCGTGTGGGAGTTTCAATACATGAAGGAGGGTCTCCCGACTGGCCAGCTTGTGGTGTTCCTCCCAAATCCTCTTGTTTGAAGAAATGGAACTTGCCCAGTGAGCTAGAGACACTCTATGGCTGCTGGTGGGAGACAGTGATGGCACTACAGAAGGACTCCTTTTTCATCACTCTTGTATGCTGAGAACAGGGTGTATGATCTCTCCTTTGGGGAGCAGAACAGTGAAGGTGAGGAGGGTGGTCTAATGATGGGGAGCTCCAAGGGTGGTGGCTGCAAGGTCAATTCCATGCCGGGTGCGTGGACTCAAGAAGAGTGGCCTGGCCACGTTGCAGGTGAGGGTGGGATGGCCTTGGCTGCCACTGTCTTAGGGACCCAGTTGCAACTCAATCCTGATTTTTAGTACAAATAAAACGTGGGCACAGAAACCTAAAACTGTCTGATTTCTGGCTGCCAGGTGACATTCTCTCACCAACTGCTACCCATCCCCTCCCAGGAACAAAGTCCTGGCAGGTAAGAGCCCAGTGAAGGAAGGTAGGTTCCCCTCACCTGCCAGACCAGGCCCCCTCCTGCCTTCCACTGCTTGGCCTTGCACAGGTGCCCTGGAGACCTGGAAGCTCCCAGGGGATATTGGGTCCTTCTTGGGACTCCTCCTGCTCCCTCCCAGCCACCTGCCATACCTCTGTGGGGGCCCCCCACCCACAGACACTACTACAATACTCACTGCCTAAAAAAAAATCCACTTCTTCCCCAGCCTGCATTTCCATCCCATAACTCACCCAGTCTTTCTTTTAGGAAGTCTGTGACATTTCTGTCACTGCTCTTTGAGGGGGCTCTGCTCATGAACACAGCAACCTCTTTAGAGCCCAGGGCACCTGCCAAAAGTCAGCCTCCCTTTCTTGTCCCCCTGCTGACACCAGAGAGAACACACTGTCCCCCATAGCCCTCTGAGCATTTGCCTTTGCAGTTTTCTGTCCCTCTTCACCCCAGTGTGCATCATTCTTTGGCTCTGAGGCCCTGAGAGGTTCCAGATTGCTCCTGCCACAGGTTTGTTGGCACCACCCTGCTCAGAGCTGCTTGTCCCAAATTCCTGGTTTCCCTCCTGTACTTCTCAGCATCTCCTGTTTCCTCCTCCAAGAACTACCTGTGGCCCATCCTTCTCCTGAGCTGCTTGTCTTTTTTTTTGTGTCATGTTGTGGGCACGCATTGTGAAATTAGGATGCTAATCCCATGTTGGTGGTTTCTGTTTCAGATCCCTCCTCGTGCTTCTCAGGGACTGATTTCCTTCTCCCTGCAGGCCTGCTTTGGACTCACTGTTCACCTAGACTTCCCAAATTGTAAGTGACTCCACAGGCCAGGTACTGTACCGCTGCCCCTCCCGCTGGAGGCTGCCTGCCACCTGGGATGAGAGGTCCCCTGAGAGGAGGTGCCCTTGGGTCCAGCAGTCTGCCCTTGACAAAGGGCTCCTTGTCTCTAATTTGCTTGGTCACCCCTGGCCTCAGTTCCATGCCCTGGACTGATGTAGAAGATGGGGGGCAGCCTTGGCTGTGTGGGAAGACAGCAAGCCTTGTTACTTTTTCCCCAACTCTCCCATTTGGACTCCTGAGCCTCAGGCCTGTTTCCAATATGCACACTCCCTTGCCTCCCTTCTTCTCTGCCCCCTAAACAGCTCTGCTTGCCTGTGTCCCTCTCAGCACAGTCCAGATCGATTGGTCCAACCTGAGAGCAGTACTTAATTCTGGTTTTGTCTTCCTGGCACTCCAAGGCTGTGGAAAGAAGCTGCACTACAGGGATCCTGCAGACACGGACAGCTGACGGACTCCCTGGTTAGGTGTGGGGCCTGCTCACAGACCGTGGCACAGCAGAGTTGGCACCTTGGCAGTTTCTGTGAACTTCTGGCAGCCTTCATCCACATTCACATTACAAATGGTTATGTTAACTGTAATTGGGGGTGGGGGCTGGGAGCCACTTATTTTCATGTTTCCATCATTCCTGGTCTATTCCCCTATGTGTTCTTTACTCTCCTCATTCTCTTAGCAAATAAGCCATGACCCACGCTCCAGGCCCTCACTATCTTGTGGGTGGGTTTACAAACATCATGCTGTGCAGTCCAGCTCCTGTGTTTTAGGAGATTTGGGTATGGGGGACCTGGAGCACGTGTTGTCATCTTAGGACCGTGGCTACAGGGCACCAATGGGTGGACTAATGGGCCATGTGCAGAAGACGTATTCCACTGACTCTTGAGTATCTGCATGCTCACTGTGTCCACTATGGAAAGGACAGAAAGTGCATGAAGAGTCAGGACAAAGGATGCTCGTGATGCATTACCAGGAGGCAAGAACATTCACAATTTGGCCATATTCTCCCAGTTCTTTTGCTATGCATTTTCTCTTTACCCAGCTGAGTTTATGCTATAATACCACTTTGTCTTATTTCTGAAAGGTTTCTCAGAAGACATCTCACTAGGCTCAACACCTCATTCTGGAGTATATTGGATGCAGGACTCTCCCTACACAAAAGCACTGAAATCCTCAGGAATGGCCCAGTATACCTTTGACCCAGTGACATCCTCTGCTCAGAAACTTTAGCACAAGAGGCCTTCCTTAAGCATATATGGATACAGTTTACTGAGTCTCCCAACTCAGTATCAGATTGGGCACTGAATTTTCCCATCCTCCAACTGTCTGGGTTCCCCACTTTCCAATGTTTAGTCACCCAGTACATAGCTGGTGGTCCCTTTGGGAAGGGCTGGGGGATCATTCCAGTGTCTTCCAGCCATGGTGCTGCAGAGTCCTCTCTGGGGACCCAGGCACCTCCCTGGTCCATGGTTCCGGGTCTAAAAACTGGCTCAGGGGCAGAACCTTGACAAGGCATCATGACTTGTCTATTGGGGTAGCTGCCTCAGCCCCCTGTTGTCCATATTTACTCTTTTGAGTTTCCATTTTAGACTGTACCTTGGTCAATTGGCCATCCATTGTGCCCCCAGGGAGGCCATGTTGTGTCGTCCACCACCACCTGTCTATGTTGAACTCCTTGTGAGTGGTATTCCTCGTCATCAGCCCCTGGCTCCTTTCCTTCAGTGTCTCCCTGGGGTCTCTCTTGCAGTTTCTGGGGAGGGGAGGTGTAGTCCCTTTCTTCCCTTTCCAGGCCCTGCATGCCGTGCCTGTGTTGTGCGGTTGGGTCCTGCCTGCCAGTAGGCTGCCACCTCTCCCTGGTTTTCCTGGGACTGTCTGGGTTGTAGCACTGCCAATCCCTCAGCAAATTGTGGTGGTTAGTGACCCTCCCTGCATAGATGGAGGGCCCCTGTGGGGAACGCCATGTGCCTTTTTTTCTCCCCCAGGCATGGGGTGGGAAGGGGTAGGCTCTGCTGCCACAGACTCAGACCTTCCAGAGAAATCTGAGGAGTCCAGATCTTCTCAGGCCTTTGCCCAGATGCCCCTGTTCCTTGTGTCAGGGATGCAGGTTTTCCCAAGGGGGTTTCTGATGTTGGGATGACAGACCTGCCTCAGTTGAATGTTCAACCACCTTTGAACATCCTTGAAATTCAGCCACTCCAGTCAAATCCTGGCTTTGACCTTTGTCCACTGCCTGAGATGGGGACTACTCTATAATCTATGGAGGAGACTCTGGGCTTCTCCCTTAGTTTTCACTTTGTTAGTCTCCCTAAGCTGGTCATCTCCTGTGGGTCATCAAAGGACAGAAGTCACCTCCATCCATTCACATACATTGCACCTGCCTGTATCGTCTCACCTGCCAAGACATTCCTCTACCACCTGCAGGTCCAGTGACTGGGCTGTCGCCTTGTGTCAGGGCTGTCTGCACACCACCTGCCCCCAGGATGGGTTCCTCATTTCCAACTGGGTGGGTGAGGAGTAATTATGCACCAAGACCCCCATCTTACCTCCATCTTTTGGGACCATTCTAGAACCAATCATTTTAGGTTGGGTCTTTCAGGAAGCTGATGCTGAGAGGGAGGAGTCCAAAGGCTGATTGGGCACTAACACCCACTAAGGTAGCAGGGAGGAGGCAGGGTTGGGCAGGCTGTCCATTCACCCTGCAACGTTGACCTGACAGTCTCTACCAGCCCCTCAGGTACCTGAGAGCCAGGGCCACAGTCAGAGGCCACAATGGGCCCAGGGGTCAGATCCTCATTGTGTCTGAGTCCTTGCGCCCCATATTGATGGAATGGGTGAACCAACCCCTAGGATTGGTGCCCCAGGAGTGGATGTATGCTAAGTAGTACACATAGGGCCGAAGCTGCCTCTGCATGGGCAGAACCTGTTCCATCTTGTGGTCGGCGTCTTGTGCATCAGGCCACTGCTGAACCAGAAAGTGGGTATTTTTCCAGGGCACTTGTTGGAGTGCACCCAAAGGGAGAGGGCAGAGATCAATACACAACATAAGACAAAAGTCAGAAGATAACTGCCCTGTGAGTCTCCTTGATGGTACAGGTATACAAGTGCACACTCCCCTCTACATTACTCAGGACTGGGAGGGTGCACCTTTCATGCTGACCTGTGAACTGCAGTGTGTGAAACCAGGCAGAATGAGGTTTGGTGAACATGAAGAGGAAGGAACTGCTGGGAGAGGCTGCAGAAAGCTTCAGAGAAGAGGGCCTTTGAACAGGGTCGTAAAGGTACAAAGGGTCTCCTTAGGTGGGAAATAGCAGAAGGTCCACTTGAATGGACCAGATATGTTCAGGGAACTGAGAAGTTTTGTGCTGTAGCAGATGCATTTGTGGCATGAGGTCATGGGAGTTGCGTATGAGAAACTAGCTTTGGTCCACCTGGAAGAAACCATCATTAGGATCTTTGTGTTGTTAGGAGTCTGGACTGTGCTTTGGGTGCAGCTGGTCAACACCTTAACTTATTTTTTTTTCCTCACCCTAGGATATGTTCATTGATTTGAGAGAGAGAGAGAGAGAGAGAGAGAGAGAAAGGAGAAATATTGATTGGTTGTTGCCTCCATACGTGCCCATACCAGGGATCAAACACATAAGTTGGCTATGTGCCCTGACTGAGAATCAAACCCACAACCTTTTGTTACACAGGACGATACTCCAACCAACTGGGCTACCTTGCCAGGGCCCTCACTTGCCATTTTCATGGTAAACTTTTGCCTCTGTCCATGAGAAGAATTCATTTGGTTGGTCAGTCATTTGACAAAACTTTGTGTACCTCTGATGGGCAGGCAACCTGTAGAGATAGGGCACACAGGTGAATATGCTGCAGCCCTGTGTGGCCCAGGGGCAGCCTTCCATGGATGAACAGTGATTCTAGCAGCATGTTCCTATTCTTACTTAATGAGGTTTCCAATTCTTGTTCCTGAATTTAGAAGGCAATATGGAGAGACAACTTTAGGTCTTTAGGTTCTGAGGATTATTGTGGAGGGTAGGTGTGTTGGAGGCCATATCCTCTTGGCCCCCACCAGAAAGTTTATTTGCCCCTTGTGGAACCCCAAGTTGTTTAGACTGAGCAGAGAACTGCTGATGAATCAGAGAAAGAAGGCTTCATGTGGGTTTGCCCCAGCTGGCTCTCCAATGGCCTGAACTGTAATAGTGTCCAAGGATGGGAGGAGTGTGGCAGTGCAGGCTCCTCACTCACTACCTCTTAACATGCTACCTTTGCAGGAGGAGGGTAGGTGGTGAAGACAAGATGATGAGGGAGTATCCTTGGCATGCTGTATCACCCAACTAAAATATTCCCAAAAATGATGCTTCAGGAAGCTTTAGTAAATGACACTAAGGTTTGACAATAGTAATGTGCTGCTTGCTCATTGTGCCATCTGCTGGCTGACTCATCCAACTTCACTTTCAATTAAATTATGGTAGGTGATCAAAGCTTGATCAGTGGATGGCAGAAAGCTCCAGATGAATATGTTGATACATTGTACAATATCTCTTCTCTCCTGTCCCTCCTGTGACCATTCCTGCCTCTTGATCTTTCTAACTTTCCCAAGGCATAGAGATGGCAGATATAGAATGATGGATATTAAACAGATTACTTATAATCATTACCATGAAGGTATAGCAAACCACCTTGCATTTTCCTTGATATGGGTTATACTAGGAGCCCAAGCATTGGCACAGGAGCCCATTGTTTGAATCCAATGGGTCCATGAGGATAGAAGTGCTCCCTTTTTTGAATGAACATGTGTCTGTGTAGCTCACAAGCTGAACCAATGTATAGGGCACACAGTGGGGCTGAGCAGGGGATGTGTGGCTGTGAGATAGTGGAATGATGAGATCCAGAGCCTGAGCTTTGGGGCCCAGCAACCTGGGTTTGGATGTCAGCTCCTCTGTTCCTATGTGGCCTTGGCACTTATTATTTCCATGTCTCTCTGTCCCCTCTTGTAAATAAGGTGGCACAAATGCCACACACCTCATGGGGCATTTGCTAGGGGCATAGCCTTACATATCATATCCTCTCCTGGTGGGGTTCAGGTTCTCAGTCTTTGCTTCTACTTTTGCAGGTTGGAGGCAATTCCAGAAACACTCACTGTGAAGGTTTTTCCTGGTTCCCAGGCTTTGTAAATTTTAGAGTTTTCCTACAGTGTTCAAGGGACTATGATGTGATCTTGGCAAAAGTCCCTTATCCTTTTGGAAAATCTCAGTTGTGCAACATAAAAAATGAGATAATTAATTTAGAAGAGTGGTTCTCAAACCTTTGTGGTCATGGAATATCTTGGTCTGTCTGTGGGTTCAACCTCCCAAACAGATCAAGGCAGGCTACTCATCTGAAGCAAGGCCTGATACCCACACCCCTTCCCATCTTTTCATGGCCCATTACTCATAGAAGGCCATAAAACATGCCACATGAGACAATTGGAAAACTAGTGTTCTAGATCCATGGTTCTCAAACTTTAATGTGCATTTAGATCCCTCAGTCATCTTGTCAAATGCAGCTCTGATTCAACAGTTCTGGGGTAGACCTGAGATTCTGCATTTCTAACCACATCCAAGGTGATGTCTAGGTGGCTGGTCCATGGGTAGTTTTTGGAGAGCAAAGGTCTGATCTCAGAATGCCTCTTACCCTTCACAGCCATTGATTTTGAGTTCTTTACCTACTGGTACTCTGATTATATCATAAATTGAAAATTTGGGTAGAATGAATGTTTCTATTGAGGGTAAAATCCTCAGTATGACCTTCTGGGATGTGAAGAAGACAGCAAGTATTTGTTTCTTTTCCAACTTTGAGTGAGTGAGGCATCCATGAAATATTTTGTAAAGAGAATAATTTGGGTTAAGAAGCTGTTGACTTATCCATGCAGTTAGTGAAAGTTGCACTTTGGTTTGATTGCAATCTGGATCTTAAGGAGGTCTAATTACAAGAGTCAATGGACACTCTTCCAAGGGAGCTTATGACAGAAACAATTGTGACCTGCTTTCAGACCCTGGATAAGATCTGCCTCCATGATCTAAGTCTAAAGCAAAAGTTTAGAATTGTGGACAGCTGTCAGCGTATCTGGCATTAATGTGCTTTCTTGACAATCTTAATGCAATGTTGTGGCACCTAGAAAGGAACCTTCATGTAAATGGCCTCCATCCTTTCTACCCAATGTTGAGTTGAATGTGTCAAGTTCAATGTTGGTAGAGTTCTTTGTCTTCTGAATTCTTTGCTGGGACATGTCCTGTGTGTGTTCAGAAGACCAGCTACTGCTTTAACAAATTACAGGGCTTTGTTCATTAGTCTTTGATCAGTTCAGTAATGTCATGGTTAAGATGAGGAGCCCACTTTAACAAGGAGACAAACAACCCAGCTACTACAGTGGCCAATGTGTTTAAATGTCACTTGTCCTATATAGAATGTGGCATAATAGCTGAGTGTTTTTTGTAGCTTTGTCCCAGCCCTTCATTAAGAAGGATTAATGTTTTCCCATGGGGGCAGAGATTGTTGTGCACTATCTGAGAAAAGGAGGGAAGAATGAATTCCAGGTAGGGGGAATCCTAACACAAAGGTATGCTTTTTGTGTTTGATTGGTGAGGAGAACCCTGTAGTAGATGTGTGTTCCAGGAGCTTGTCAATGGACTCATTTAGTATCAGGCATGTGAGGGACACAAAAGGAGGTGCCAAGCATTTTCCTTCTCCAAAAGCTGACAGTCTGGTGACTGGTCCATCAATACCACCATCAGTTACCATTGGTAACCCTCATTCCTTCCTTTATTCCTTGATCCCTTCACTCTTCGGTGTTTGAGCACCTCATTTGTACCAGGCATCTTATCTAATAAAAGAATAATATGCAAATTAACCATCACTCCATCATGCCCTCACTCCGTCACAAAGATGGTGGCGACCACAGAGCTGGAGCGAGCAGGAGGCTTGCGTTGCCCCCGGCAATGGAGGAAGCTAAGCTTCCCGCCTGCCCTGGCTGGCCCTGGGCTCCACTCAAGGCTACAAAGTTTTGATTATAGAAGTTAAATAAATCCCAGATACCTACTTCTAAGCTTGTAGGCGTGGCCAGCCTGAAAACAGCCCTCAGCCCCTCACCCAGGCTGGCCACACTCCCAAGGGGTGAGGGTCCCCACTGGGGGGCTTGAACAGCCTGCAAACAGCCATCAGCTCCTCATGCAGGCTGGCCACACCTCTATGGGGTGAGGGTCACTGCATGGGGGCTTGGCCAGCCCTCAGCCCCTCACCCAGGCTGGCCAGGCACCCCAGTGGGACTCCCACCCTGATCCGGGACACCCTTCAGGGCAAACCAGCTGGCCCCGACCTGTGCACCAGGCCTCTATCTTATATAATAAAAGGGTAATATGCAAATTGACCCTAACAGCAGAACTACTGGGAATGACTGGTCACTATGACACACACTAACCACCAGGGGGCAGACGCTCACTGCAGGAGATGCCCCCTGGTGGTTAGTGTACTCCCACAGGGGAAGCTCTGCTCAGCCATAAGCCAGGCTGCCAGCTGCCAGCACAGCGGTGGTGGCGGGAGCCTCTCTCGCCTCCTCAGCAGCACTAAGGATGTCCGACTGCAGCTTAGGCCTGCTCCCTGCTGGCAAGTGGACATCCCCCGAGAGCTCCCGGGCTGCCAGAGGGATGTCCGACTGCCAGCTTAGGCCCGATCCCCCAGGGAGTGGGCCTAAGCCAGCAGGTGGACATCCTCCGAGGGGTCCCAGACTGTGAGAGGGCACAAGCCGGGTTGAGGGACCCCCTGAGTGCACACATTTTTGTGCATCGGGCCTCTAATTGGACCTATAAAGATGGAGAAGACAGAGAACTTTCTCACAGTCCACAGACAGGCAGAAAGTGTAAGGGGCCTTAAGAAAGGCATCATTCAAAGGTTCTGAAATCTCTGTGGTATCCTAACATGCAGTCTATTTTAGAAAATATTCCATGTGCACTTGAAAAAATGTATATTCTGCTGCTTTGGGGTGAAATGCTCTGAAGATATCAGTTAAATCCATCTGATCTAATGTGTCATTTAATGCTGTTGCTTCATTTGTTTATTTTCTATCTGGCTGATCTATCTGTTGATGTAAATGGGGTGTTAAAATCCCCTACTATGACTGTATGGCTATCACTCCTTATATGTCCATCCAGATTTGCTTTATATATTTAGGTTCTCCTATATTGGGTCCATAATAGGCAGCTGACAGATAGAAGCAGGTGGAGACAGGAGGAGGTGGATCTCAGGAAGACTTGAGTCCTTTGTTGATCTGCCATGGACTCAGTGCTGGTGGAAGCCAACCTTGGTGTGTAGCTTGGTCCTTCCCATGCATATGCAGGCCAAGCAGAGGGAGACACAAACTGTGTATTGTGTGTAACTCCAAACAGGTTGCCAGAGCCAGTCACCTAGTCCCTACCAAGGGGTCCCAGAACCATCATACCCAGTAGCAAGCTTCATACAACATCAGAACAGGATCCAATTACACAGTGTCCTTCTATGTCTCTTATTATAGCCTTTCTTTTAAAGTCTATTTTGTCTGATGTAAGTATTGCTAGCCTAGCTTTTTTAAAGTTTCCATTTGCATGAAATATCTTTTGTTGTAGGGCAGGTTCTCAGGTTCTCAGGGAGCTGCCAGGATGTGGCCACCAGAGTTTATCAGACCTAAACAGACCAAGATTTGGCTGTATGAAAGGAGGGTTTGCACTGGTCAGGTGTGCAAGGGAAAAATGGCCCCAGTCCTAGAGCCACACAACTCAGTCTGTTCTGGAGTCCTCCGGAACCTCCTGCAGAGCCCAAGCTTGGTATCCACTGGGAATCTAGAGGGTGGGGCCACCAACAGTCCAAAGGTGGGGCTAGTGTAGCTCCTATGTGGGGGAAGTACTGGTTAGGCTCATGGGAATTGGGGGGGGGGATGACCCTTGCTCCAGAGCCACAAAACTCAGTCACTTACCCACCTGTGTTTGCCGAAACCTCTATATACTGGGCCCAGGAAGCTGACTCCTCTGCAGAGCATGATCTCTGCAGTATGGGGCAACAGAGAGTCCGAAGGGTGGGGCTATTGTATTCCCCCAGTGCTGCAACCTTCATAGCTAGGGTTCAGGATCTGAAGGAGGGGCCGACGCACAAATGAAAATACTAGACAATAAATATGAATTTAGAATGCATGGGGGGCCAGGTGGAGACCTCTCTCTTGGAGAGGCACACAGAAACCTGGCCTTATCCACTTTTTATTCAGTTTTAGATACACATCTTGCCCTCAGTAAAGCACTGCAAACAGGTAGCAGACAGACCGTCTCTAAGGTCAATAAAGATTAGTAAAGATCAGTAAGGTCCAGTAAACATTTACTTTGAGGCTATAGGTCAGGACATTGCTTGAGCCACCACTATCTCAACAGAACAATGGTGCTTAGCGTTAGCCCTGCCAATGCCCAAGGTCCATTGGCCTTCCGAGTTCCTTGGTGCACTCTCATGATAGTATCGGCAGTGGGTGGCTTCCTGCACCCCAAGCTGATGCCTTTGGAAGGGAGTGCTCAACTCATGAAAGATTGTGTTTGTGGTGTGGGAGAGGGGCTCAGTACAGGGACACTGATGGCTGTGCCTTCAGATCACTCCCAGGAGCCACAAACTGCAGTCTGTCCTCACAGGTTGAGTGGCTGAGAATGAGATTTTGTGCACTGGCCCTTTAAGAGGTTGCCTGCTCTTTAGCAGACTTTTGTCTCTCCCTGACAGTCGGAATCCCCTCTGGTTTTCACAGCCAAATGTTATGGGGGTGCCTCTTTCTGGCTCTGGTGCTCTGGGCTGGGAGCCCAGTGTGGGGTTGAGACCCCTTGTTTTTAGTCACCACCGTACCTGGGTGTGGGGCAAGCCCTTTTGCATCTCTGTCCTTCCTCACAGTCTCAGTGTGGCTTCTGTAAATCTTTGGTTATAAGACTTCTGGTTACTCAGGTTGATCTATATTTTCATTGTAATTCCAGTTTAATCTTGGGAATAGGTGAATGTAACTTTCACCTACACTATGCCACCTTAGATCTCCATGAACAGTGAGCAATTTACAGTAGGTCCTCGGGTTACATCAGAGATCCGTTCCTATGGCGCAACTTAATGCGATTTTCACTGTAAGTCGGAACCCACCTACATAAGCACCTACTTCACTCACATGGAGCACATACACAGCATTAATGAAGTGAAACAGTAAAAATAATTTAAAAGAAAGATAACAATTCCTGACCTTTACTTGTGGTAAATAAATAATAAAAAACATAAAGCACATATGTACATAAGTCAAAATGACAAAACTTTTTTATATATATAAATAAATGGGAGATGGTGATGTAGCCACGAAACAACGTACATCCAGTCCAACATAATCTGAGGACTGCCTGTAGTTTGACTAGAGTACAGGCTTATCATGGGAGAATTATATAAAATATGTTTAGAAAGTTAGGTTGGAGACATATTTTTTAAGGCCTTGAATACTATACTGAGTTGTTTCAACTTTTTTCAATAGCCAGTTTGGAGACATAAAAGGTTTTTGAACAGGGATTGGAGGAGAAATATGAAATGCCCAGAATTAGACATTAAGAATATTAATATGGCTAAAATGTGTAGGTGGCCAAATTAGGACAAATAAAGACAGAGAGTTCAGTCATAAACTTGAAACACTTTGAAGGAAAGGTTTTATGAAGGTTGTCTCATTTTTGTGAGTTCTGTTATTGTGCTGGTGTTTAGAGGCAGGTGAGGTGTTACTTCTTGAGTTCCATAGATTTTCAAATTATGCTAACTAGAATTTCTCTTGGCTGAACGACATCAACAAAAAAGATCATATGCCTTGCCTTTCAAAGATACTTGTCCAGAATGGGCTTATCATGCTGTGTATAGTGTAGTACTCTTGGCATCATGAAGTCTATGTGGTTCCATGAAGCCCCAAGTCCTGATTGACTGTCTCCAGTTTATTGCATTGAAAGAAAGGGCATCACTTGACACAGACCAAATCTGAGGTACTTAACCGACACATGTTTTTAGGTTTTTTATGTGTAAGCTTGAGGCATGGGGCCTTATTCTATTCTGATGTTAGAAGAAATGCAGGAATTTCCCTGTGCTCAGTTTTACAGCCTCTATTTGGCTTACATTTGAAGGGAAAAATATAAGGGCTGTGCAATTTTCTTTTAATCCTCATCTGAGGATATGTTTATTGACTTTTTTTAGAGAGAGGGGAAGGGAGAAAGAGAGCAACATCGATGTTGATTGCCTCCCATATGCACCCCAAGCTGGAATCGAATCTACAACCTAGGACATGCCTTGATTGAGAATTGAACCCACAACCTTTTTGTGTATGGGATGATGCTCCAACCAACTGAGCCACACTGGCCAGGGCAGGACTGTGCAATTTTGACCTGGGGTTTTCTGTTCCTAAATTTTTTTCTTTCCCTAAAACACTAGTCTGTAGCATTGGATACCCAGCAAATATTTAAAGTACTAATTTGTTTTCATGAAAAAATTTATTTTTTCATACCTTTCACTGTATGAACTTTAAGCAAAGGCAATTTCGCCCTTTATATACTTTTTATGATAGATAAATTTCATCTTCTCTCCACTAAGAAATAATGCTGAAAATGTTTGAGTAACTTTAAAATTAGGTAAATATCATAGCATCACAGAAACCTTGAGTAAGCATTATAAAATTTGACCCTTATGGTTATTTTATAAGCCCTTGGTAGTGAGATGGGATGTGTTACTTCACTTTGAAACAAAGGAAACTTATTGCATCACAGGGAAGTTTGTATATTGATGCCATATTGACTTCATGCTGCCATGTCCTTGCACAGAGAGTTCATCTGACTCCCACTGTCCCACTTATTGTGATGATTTTTTTTTAATTTCAAAGGTCTATTTGAACCATTTTATTTTTATTTTTATCCATTTTCATTACTGCCCATGCCTAGTCCATTCCACTAGGTGGCATTCTTACCCATGAAACTACTGCAGTCCTGCACACTAGAAGTGGCTAAGCAGTGGGCTGGGTTGTGCTTTCCTGCGAAGATGAAACACTTCTAGGTTGCTGGTATCCTTGTTCATCGATCCCTAAGTCAGGCACCAAGATGCCGTTTTATACCTACCTGCCTTTAAAAGTCTCGTAAATGTTAATTGAATACCCACTCTATTTTGTGCAAGGTGCTGTGTTAGGCACAGAGGCAAGATTTGAGATAAACCACAGTCCCACCCTCCAGGAGCTCACAGTCTACACACAGTGAGGAGATGGCATAAGAGCTAGAGTAGAAGGGCATGGCAGGGGACAAATGCTTCTGACTGGACACTCTGCATGACTGGAGGTTCTGAAGGCCTAGAGGTACATTACTCTGACTTGTGGGGCTGTTGGTATAGGGTAAGGGACTCTCTGGCATATAGTGGAATGGAGAAACTAGCATAGTTGCTTTATTTCACTGGTAGTGCTCCAATGTTCTGCCCCAGAAGCCAGGGGAGGAAAGCAGTAGCCATGAATCTCTCTCCCATTCCAGGAACTGACTGGGCTCTCTCATAGTCTCAGAGATAGAAGATAAAACATGCCCCCACTGTCTCATTACTAATGAGTAGAAATATATCTCATTTGATTTTATTTATCTTATTGTTTTTATTTTTGGAAAATAGAAAATCATATCCACAAAAGTAATATTTGCCTAGGTCCCCACCAATAAGAATTAACCATTTTTAACATCTTGATATATTGGTTTCCAGAGTTTTCTATGTTTATGCTTATTACTAGAGGCCCAGTGCATGAAAATTCATGCACTGGAGGGGGGGATCCCTCAGCCTGGCCTGCTCCCTCTCACAGTCCAGGAGCCCTCAGGGGCAGGAGGCAACCTGGTGATCAGGGGAAGGTGATGCCCCCATCACACCTCTGCTGCTGCCACTGCCGGCAGTGCAAGCCTTGGCCAGCCTGGTTACTTGAGCCTCAGGCAGCCGCCATCTTGTGGCTGTGGGTGCTGCCATCTTTGAGGGTGTGGCAGTCAATTAGCATATTCCCTCCTTATTGGCTGTGGGAGCTGCCATCTTTGAGGGTGGGGCAGTCAATTAGCATATTCCCTCTTTATTAGATAGGATTATAATATTCTGCCTTTTCTCTCTCCTTGCTCCTCAAATGCAAACAAATTTGTTTTTGGATTTTAGAATTAGATACATTGTGAAAAAGTGTAAAATGCACAAAGATGAAAATAAATCATCTGCAGTCTTATTACTTGGAGGGTACCTTAGTTGATGTTCATTTTGTTATATTTCCTTCCAGTCTTTATTCTACAACTAGAGGCCTGGTGCACAAAAATTTGTGCACTCCGGGGGGGGGGGGGGGGGGGGGTCCCCACGCGAGACAGGTGCCCCATGTCAGGCCTCGTGCCCCACCCCACCCCCCTCCGCGGAGAACGGCGTGTCCCACGGGAGCACTTG
>NW_005370716.1:33172-38132 GCF_000412655.1 Myotis brandtii
TTAGCTCTGAGGCTTGGCTCCAGCTCTGAGGCCTCGGCTGCTGAAAGCAGGTATCTGGTTTGTTTGGGTTCTATAATTGTAACACTGTTGCGGTCCTGCTCACTCCAGCTCTGAGATCCCTGCTGGCCGAAAGCAGGGATCTGCGTTTGTTCTATAATTGAAACAATGTTGCGGTCCTGCTGGCTGAAGCCAGGCTGGCTGAAAGCAGGTTTCTGGGGTTTTGTTTAGCTTCTATATTTGTAACAATGTTTCCTAAACTGCAAGCTCAGAGGCCAGCAAGGCAGGCGGGGAACGTTGGCTTCCTCCGTCACTGGAGCAAGCAAGCCTCCTGTTCGCTTCAAGCTGCCTGGCTGCCAGCCACCATCTTGGCTGGCAGTTAATTTGCATATCGCCCTGATTAGCCAATGGGAAGGGTAACGGAGGTACGGCTAATTACCATGTTTCTCTTTTATTAGATAGGTTTTTTTAAAAAAATTAGCTTTGTATTATATTTAATGTTTTATAATCTCCCCTTTTCACTGAATTTTTATGTACTTGAGTATTCTTCTACCTCATGATTTTTTTTGTTTTGTTTTGTTAATCCTCACTCTAGGATATTTTTTCTATTGATTTTTAGAGAGAGTAGAAGGGAGTGGGGAGAGAGAGAGAGAGAGAGAGAGATTAATTGGTTGCCTTCCACATGCATTAAAAACAGGCTTAGGGATCTAATCTGCAACCCAGGTACAAGCCCTTGACCAGGAATCAGACCCATGACTCTTCAGTGCACAGGACACTCCAACCAACTGAGCCACACTGGACAGGGCTGTGAAGTGGAATTTTTGAGTTAAAAAATATAGGCATTAAAGGACACTCTTTTATTGAAATTATCTTTAGCAAAGTAATACTTCTTTATTATAGAGCATGTAGAAAATAATGATATACAAAAAAGGGAAAGTAAAAGGACATAAAAGTCTCCCATATTCTTACCACTCAGAGGTCATCACTATTAACATTTTATTATAACCATTCGGTTTTCTTTTTGCTATATTATATATGTTATTTCCTAAGCTTTTTACTTAATGTATTCTGAGTATTCTTTTATGTTCATTATTCTTCTAAACCTTCAGTGCTCACATAGTATTTCATTGTATGAAAATACCACAATTTGTTTGACTAACTCACTACTGTTAGATATTTAGGTTATTTCTGTTTTTTCCCCCCTACTATAAACAATGCTGAGATGACAATTCTGTGGCTTAAGTCTTGTGAAAATATTTTACTTCCTCTTAATGTGTGCAATTGTTGGTTCCACATGTATGCCCATTTTTAAGGCTTTTGATGGATATTGCTAAATAGCCCTATAATAATTCTCATCTTAGAAGCAGAATATGGGCATGCCCTGTTTGTCTGAATTTTTGGTATCACTGAATTTTTGCAAATTTGACTGCAAACAATTAGTATCTTATTTTACAGTTTACAATTATTTAATAACTAGTGAAACTGAAGGTATTTTTTTCTTTACTCCTTTCCCCAAATTTCTATTCTGGTAGAGGTATTTTTCTTATTTTAAGGGATTTTAAAAATAAGTATAATACATTAATATTTGCCTTTCATACAGGTTTTCTTCAGGTAATTGTAGTGATGAACTATACTATATGTCTATATTTCCTAATATAAAATTGTACTCCTGGAATCTTTTCTTGTGGTGTAGTATTTGTTTTGTCTTGCTGGGTTTGGTTTGCTGGTATTTTATTTTACATATACACTTGTAACTGACATTAGTCTTCAGTTTTCTTTCTCTGTGTATTTGTGTCTATCCATCATGTTTTATGGATAACTTCAGTTTTATAAAATGAATGGGGCTTATTTCCTTCTTTTCCTTTACACTGGAAACTACTTTGAGATCATGGAAATTATCAGTTTCTTGTAAGTTAAAAATTTTGCTCAAAGAACTATCTGGGCATGATAATAATCATTGGGGGAAATATTTTCTAACAGCATAGTTTTTACTCATGTTTTCTACTTCTTTGTAATTCCAATTTGCTAAGTTTCCTAGAAAATTATCCATTTTATTGAGATTTCTAATTCATTAGTATTTTCAAGCTTTTTCGAGGTATCCTACAACTACCACTAATTCATTCACTAAGGTGGTTTTTCATATATTCACAGAGCTATCCATCCATCACTACAATCACCACAATAAATTTTAGAACATTTTCAAACCGCCCCCCCCCCCCGCAAAGAAACCCTAGAGCCATTAGCAATCGTTCTCCATTACTCCTTAATTCTACCCAGCCCTAGACAACAACTAATCTACTTTCTGTCTCAATAGATTTGCCTACTCTGGACCTTTCATATAAATGAAATCATAATATATAGTCTTCTGTGACTGGCTTCTCTCACTTAGCATAATGATTCCAAGGTTCATGCATGCTGTAACATATACTAGTACTTCATTCTCTCTTAAATTTTTCTATTTAATTAATAGACTTAATTTTTTAAAGCAGTTTTAGGTTTACAGAAAATTGAGCACATAATGCAAGAGTTCCTATATATCCCCCTCTCCCCTCTCTTGACTATAGTTTTCCCCACTAACATCTTACTTTGGTGTAGTACTCTTGTTATAACTGATAAATCAGTATTGATACACTATCATTAAATAAAATTCATAGTTTACATTAGAGTTCTTTCTTTGTGTTGTATACTTCTATGGATTTTGACAAAAGCATAATAAAAATAGTTTTCATGAGTAGTTAGAAAACAGAATTTTTAGGGCAGTACTCTCCTCCCCTAGAAACTCTAGCAACCACTGATCTTTTCACTATTTCCATGGTTTTATCTTTTTCAGAATATCATGTAGTTAGAATTGTGCAGTAAATGGAGCCTTTTCAGATTGCTTCTTTCACTGAGTAATGTATATTTAGCGTTCTTCCATGTCTTTTCATAGCTTGATAGATCATTTCTTTTTTGTGCTGAATAATATTTCATTATCTGGATGTACCACAGTTTATTATCCATTCACCTACTGAAAGATATCATGGTTGCTTCCAAGTTTTGTCAATCCTATATAATAAAAGGCCAGCAACCATGATGGCATAATGACCAGAATGACCGATTGATCAGTTGTTATGAGGTACATTGACCACCTCTTGGTCCCTCCCCCCAGCTTACAGGCTCCAATCGCTGGATGGCCAATGGGGAACCATGGGGAACTGGGGTGGGTGGTGGCAGGGCAGGACTGGGGACTGGCAAATGGACAGAAGATGGCCCTGATCGCAGGCTAGGCCTAGGGACCCTACCCATGCATGATTTTATGTGCTGGGTCTCTAGTTATGAGTAAAGGTGCTCTAAATATCTATGAGGAGATTTTTGTGAGAGCATAAGTATTTAACATGTTTGGGTAAATAACAAGGAGAATGATTGCTGGTCATATGGTAAAAGCATGCTTAGTTTTTATTTTTAATTTTATTTTATTGTTTAAAGTATTACAAATAGTAGTACATATGTCTCCTTTTTTCCCCCTAATTGACTTTCCCCCAGCCTCCCTTACCCCCCCGCAAAAGCATGCTTAGTTTTGTAAGCAAAGGCCAAAATATCCTTGAAAGTGGCTGTACTATTTTGCATTCCCACCAGTGGTGAGTGAGAATTAATGTTGTTCTACATCCTTGCTTGCATTTGGTGTTTTCAGTTGTTCATATTTTAGACATTCTAATAGGTGTATAATCATACTTCATTGTTCTTTTAATTTGCAATTTCCTAACAACATATGATGTGGAAATCTTTTCTTTTTATAAATTATTTTTATTTTTCAATTACAGTTGAAATACAATATTATATTAGTTTCAGGTGTACATGCCAGTGCTTAGATATTATATAACTTACTAAGTGATCATGCCAATAATTCTTGTACCCATCAGACACCATACATAGTTACTAGAATATTATTGACTATATTCCCTATGCTGTACTCTACATCCTCATGAGTATTCTGTAACTACAAGTTTGTAGGTCTTAATCCCTTCACCTTTTTCACCCAATAACCTCCCATCTGGCAATCATCAAAATGTTCTCTGTATCAGTCTGTTTCTATTCTGCTTGTTTATTTATTTTGTTCTTTTAGATTCAATTGTTGATATATATATATATTGCCTGGGCATATTTTTTATTTCTTTGTATTGGGGATTTAAAGTCATGTGAGTAGCAGAAATCTCCCAGGAGGTGTATGTAGAGAGTGCCCCTTCATTATTCTACCCCTTTCTTTCTTCCAATTTTGTTCTCATGGGAAAAGAGAATATTTTTTTAATGTTTCACCAAAGCCAGCTGGGGTCATGAAAATAATATAACAGGTGGATTTAGGGCACCTGAGTTAAAAAGCCTTGACTCTGCCACTTCATCACTCTGCAACCCTCAGCAATAACTGAGTCTCTCTTAGCCCCCAGGTCTTTATTGATAGAACAAGGGTAAAAGGAATATCTGCCTCACAGGGTTATTGACAAGATCCAATGAGAACACATATCTGAAAAATGCCATGTAAACAATCATTAAAACATTATTTCCCTGTCCCAAGAAACCTGGACAGATGTGTAGGTATTACAGGGAGGTAGATTTTGGCCCAATCTAAGGAAAGACTATCTAATGTCTTGAGCTGTTGGATGATGGGAAGAGTTTTGGGATATGGGAAGCTCTGAGGTTCTGAAGGTCTTTAAGCAGAAGCTGAGTTTCTGGGCTTCTGCTGAAAGTTGTCTTGCCAGGGGTGGGTTAACCCTGAATGACTTCTGAGCATCTTTTATGGCTCAGATAGTGTTTCAGTTACTAGAACACTTCTTTACTCTTTTCCTGAAATTTTTACACTACTTAGATTTTTTTGTTACTTTATTATTAAGATTTTTATTAATTTTTTTCTTTATTGATTAAGGTATTACATATGTGTCCTTATCTCCCCATGGCCTCCCAAGCCCCCCCCCCCTTCAACCCCTCTCCC
>NW_005370716.1:38554-57768 GCF_000412655.1 Myotis brandtii
GTTTCTTGGGATATATTCCTAGAAGTGGGATCACTGGGTCAAATGGGAGTTCCATTTTTAGTTTTTTGAGGAAACTCCATACTGTTCTCCACAGTGGCTGCACCAGTCTGCATTCCCACCAGCAGTGCACGAGAGTTCCTTTTTCACTGCATCCTCGCCAGCACTTGTCATTTGTTGATTTGTTGATGATAGCCTTTCTGACAGGTGCAAGATGGTACTGCATTGTCGATTTGATTTGCATCTCTCAGATGATTAGTGACTTTGAGCATGTTTTCGTATGTCTCTTGGCCTTCCTTCTGTCTTCTTTTGAAAAGTATCTATTTAGGTTCATTGCCCATTTTTTGATTGGGTTGTTTATCTTCCTTTTGTTAAGTTGTATAAGTTCCCTGTAAATGTTGGAGATTAAACCCTTATTGGTGATAACATTTGCAAATATGTTCTCCCATGCAGTGGGCTTTCTTGTTTTGTTGATGGTTTCTTTTGCTTTATATTTTGATGTAGTCCCATTTGTTTATTTTCTTTTTAGTTTCCATTGCCCTACTTAGATTTTTTTAATTGTAAAAGCAATAGAGGTACATTATTGTATTTTTTTCCCTTTAAAATCTCTTACAGTCCTGGCATTTTTGTTCCTAAATAGAGTATTAGTTTATATACCTCTAATAACATGGCAAACTGCTTCATGTCTAACTGGATGGACATTTATAATCATTTTTATTCTAAACTAGAGGCCCGGTGCATGAAATTTGTGCACGGGTATGGTCCCTAGGCCTGGCTGGCGATTGAAGTGTGAGTGTCTGGCATGGAAGGGCAGGTCCCAGCTGACCTCTGGGCCCTGGGCAGCACCTGGGCCCCTGGGCCCCCACATGCCCCCCTCTGTCTGAGTTATGGCGCCTGAGTCCCCATACAGAGATGTGGTAAGTGCAACTAGACACCATGGGCTGGGGTGCAGCATGGCCTCTGGGTTCCCCAGTGGCACCACATGGAAGCCAGCCAGAGAGCGTGCTCTCTCCCAGCCGTCCTTGGCAGACTGGCTCCTGCACGAACCCATGGTGAGTGCGACCGGCCCCTAAGGTCTTGGAAGCCCATTGGGGCTGGCAGCACCTCCACTGCTGTCTGCTGCCAGTGCCTTGTCGCTGACACCCACCATGTTCTGCACTGCCCCCTGGTGGTCTGCACACAGTGAGCGGTCGAACTCTTGGTCAAACTCCTGGTCGAGGGAACAATATTCATATTAGGCTTTTATTACATAAGATATCTTCCATTGATTTCAGACAGGAAGGGAGAGGGAGAGAGAGAGAGAGAAACATCAATGATGAGAGAGAATCATGGATCGGCTGCCTCCTACATGCCCCACACTGGGGATCAAGACCACAACCTGGGCATGTTACCTGACAAGGAGTCAAACCTTGACCTCCTGAGTCATAGGTCTACTTTCAACCACTTAGCCATGCCTGCCAGGCTCTTGTTCTTATTTTAAAGGAGAGAGAATTAACACTCCAGAGGTCGACTTGCCCAAAACAGCCAAGTTTTGCAGTGACAGAGTCAGAGGGAGGGAGGGGGACCGGTTCTAAACACACACTCATGAGGCCTGTGGGTGAATGGGTTCATCCATGGGGGCAGGTGGACAGACACTGTCTTTGGCTCTTCAAGCAGCACTTCCTCGAGGCCCTCAGATTCCCTGCATGACCCACCATCCTCCCTTCCTGCCATCAGAGCTGAGGAGGGTGGAGGATCAGAAGGGCCATCTGTGGTTCACCTGGGAGGGGCAGAGCTGGGAGCACCACAGACCCTGGGTGAGAATTAGAGGCAGCAATTTGGATGCTCACCCTGTCCCAGCATCTCAGGAGCGTTTCTTTCTCCCGAAGCACTGCAAGCATTGCCTTAGGCCAGTGATGGCGAACCTTTTGAGCTCGGCGTGTCAGCATTTTGAAAAACCCTAACTTAACTCTGGTGCCGTGTCACATATAGAAATTTTTTTATATTTGCAACCATAGTAAAACAAAGATTTATATTTTTGATATTTATTTTACATATTTAAATGCCATTTAACAAAGAAAAATCAACCAAAAAAATGAGTTCGCGTGTCACCTCTGACACGCATGTCATAGGTTCGCCATCACTGCCTTAGGCCATGGGACTTGGGGCTGGTCTCCACCATTCTGTTCTGTGGTACAAGATCCTCTCTGTCCTGGAAACTGGAGTCAGGGATTGGAGGCTGGTCATGAACATTCCACCTGGGCAAGTCCTTTGCATTGTACCCTGAGATCTTTTGTGTCACCTGTGACCCCATTCCAGGCACTGCTGATCTGAGTGTCCAAAAGAGGTTTTCATTTTCCTAGTTTTCAATGCTTGCTTTCCATAATACTGTACATTCTGTTATTTTCCTTTTTTGTGCCAAAAATAAAACCATTTGCTAGTTTCCAATAAGTACTTATCACTGAAGAGAGCTTGGGGGGTGGGGGGGAGCATGGAGGGATTAGAGCAGCCAGCCAGGAATGACCCACCTCCTGGACCTCAGGGTGGGAGGCTGGTCATGAACATTCCACGTCCCTCATGTGGAGCTCAAACTAAGGTCTGGGCTTTACAGTCAGACCCTCAAAACAGACGGCCCCCTGCCAGCAACTGCCAGAGACCCTGCCTTCCCAGGGGCCGATCAGAGCATGGGGCCTCCTCACCCCTCCCTCGGACATCATTCCTCATGCTCTGGCTTCCCTCCAGTATGCCCCAAAGCCTCCACCTTGGCTGCCTCCATTTCCACTGTCTCCTCGGGGAGGGTGTTGTCGCCTCCTGCTGTCTCCCTGCTTCCTCTTCCCCTTCAGTCTGCTCCTGACACAGAAGCCAGCGGGTCCTCACCTACAGCCCCGGTGCCTCCGCCTGCACTCAGGGGACGCCAGGTTCTCACAGGCCCTGGATTCCTGCAGGATGTGCCCCCTGACACAGCCTTGACCCCCTTCCGTTCAACCTCTTGCTCATCCTGCTGCCCCTCCATAGGCTGTCCCCGATGCCCGATGCCCTTCTCCAGGCATCCACCTGGCTCTCCTCCATCAGTCCAGTTTCCCTCAGCAAGCCTCCCTTTGCCCCTCCCTCGCAGAGCCCCTATGTGGCTTCATTCCCATGTTTTCATGGTGCCCATGCCCTCTAATGGCTGCACCTCATGTCTGTCCAAAACTGTTTCCTCCCTGCACCCCTGTCTTCTCCTGGTGGAACGCATGCTCAGTAGGACAGGGCGGCTGGCTCCCTGCTGCTCTGTGAGGACCCGGGCATCGCCTAGGACACGGCAGGTGCTCAGTCAGTGATATGGGTTGAGTAAGATGCTCAGGCAGCTTTGTTAGGTGTAAAAGCTATTGGAAAGCAGACTCACTTGGAGCTGAGGGCTGGTGAGCTCTCCACACAACGCTCAGGGTGGGGCCTTGGGAGCCAGTTGGTCTTTTCTTGCAAGAAGGTGGAGGGAAGGGAATGAAAAAGGAGCAGTGTGTGTTTTCCCTCAACTACTTAAAAGCTGATAATCTCATTCCATTCTGAAAGCTATGAATAGAAACCCTTAGATCAGCCCTGTGAGGTGGGTTCTGGGATTATCCAAGATTCCATGGAGAATACGCAGCCTTCGCCTATCGCAAGGACGGTGCTTAGTAACTGCCAGCTTTTAGTGCTGTGATTCGTGCAGTGGCCTGTGGGGATCAGCATGTTGTGGGAGCGCTGGGCAGTGGCCTGTGGACATCAGCATGTTGTGGGAGTGCTGCTCATCCTGGTCAGCCCAGTGGCTGTGTACCCACCCTCTGAGCAGCTGCTATCACTGTGAGAGGGCCGTGCATTGACCACCAGGGGACAGCTCCTTTGTTGAGTGTCTGGTTGATCGATAGGTCATTTCAGTCATCATGGTCACTGCTTTTTTATATATATACTAGAGGCCTGGTGCATGAAAATTCATGCACTGGAGGGGGGGGTCACTCAGCCTGGCCTGCCCCCCTCTCACAGTCTGGGAGCCCTCAAGGGCAGGAGGCGACCCAGTGATCAGGGGAAGGTGATGCCCCATCACACCTCTGCTGCTGCCACTGCTGGCAGCACAAACCTCAGCCGGCCCTGGTTACCTGCACCTCGGGCAGGCCCTGGGTGGCGGGGGGGCTGAGGGGACTGGGCGCTGCCATCTTGTGGCTGTGGGTGCCACCATCTCTGAGGGCGGGGCAGTCAATTAGCATATTCCCTCTTTATTAGATAGGGTAGATGCTCTTTAATGAGGATTCAATGGATACTGAAATGTGTCTGTGTAGTGCAGTTAAACCTCTCTAATACAGACTGGGACAAAGCAGGGATGGATGGACATTCTGATATCATGACAATCCCAAATTATAAGTCTCTTTAAAATGATTGATTTTCATTATTTGCAAGCAGAAATTATATTATAAACAGCTAACAAAATATAGCCAAATAGAAGTCTTGAAATCAGCACACTAATTATTATTATTATATGTGAATGAATGTTTCAAAGTGCTTAGAAACAAGTTGTTCTCTGAACTGGGTTAAACAGCCCCTAAGAGTTCAGGTTTATACTCTTAATTTACTCAGAATCATGTGGTTGCTGTGTTGTTGTTTTTTTAATACAGTAAAGGTAAAATATGTGAGCCAGCTCATAATCAAATTATCACAAATTTAGCAATAGTTTGAATTGAATTATATTTTTATGCATATATTTATTTTATTGCCAATCACTAGTGTATTACATATTTGCTAAATGAGCCCTAATTTTTTTTTTGGCTAATTTTCTCTACACACATTATTTCTCAAAATGAAAGATCTCCACTCATGCTGTTTGATGAGGAATTATCTTTCGACAATTTAGGTAACCTTCTGGCTCTTTTAAAAACATCACCAAAGCAATTGCCTAAAATAATAGTAATTTCATACCTAGCAAACATTCTAGCTAGGAAAAAGTTACTATAAACCAAATAGATGTGAACAATTTTGAAAAGCCAAGAATATAAGAAATGCATTCAGTCCTAATTGTGTGTAGAATCTATTTTTATATTCTCATTCAGCAGGCCTTTCATGATCTTTGCAAGACCCTGAATCAACATTTGATTATCCTTTTTAATTTCACTGCAGCTAGGTCAAGGGGTTGTTGAGAGAAACTTCTAGCTGATATTTTGAAAAAGCAAGTGTTTAAATATTCTTGTCTCCCCCACCTCACTCCCTGCTCCTGGTCCTCATTCACAGGAACTGGTGGACCAAGAGAGAGCAGGACTACTTTGCTTGTAGTGGCCTGGACTTCAAATCCTGAAATAACAGGGCTAGGTGGGGTAGCAGTAGGATAGGAGATGCAAAGACAGAGATTATGGTGGGATGGAAGTTGAGAGGAAGGAGGATAGAGTGTTAAGTCACAAGCCACACCACAGAAAGATGTGTCAGAGTTAAGGGTAACATATGCAAGAAACAGTGGGGCATAGTTCAAGTCTAAGCCAGTAAAACCCTGCTTAGACCATGGTGTCCCAACAAGTTGTTAAGCTTTGGTCTAAACCCAAGGGAGCCTGAGCAACTCAATAACCAGGTCATTCTGTAAGGGCATTGGAGTTGATGTTCACTTACAACCTCATATATATCTCTTTATACGGGTAAATTACTCCATGTGGCTCACTGGTTGGACATTTTCTAGCAAGTTGACTTTAGTGGGCGATGTAGTGTGCTAGAGTCTTGCTGCGAAGGACAAAACTCGTGGGTTTTAGCCAGTGCCTGCCACTAATTGGCCATGAATCCCTAGGCAAGTCATCTAATCTTTCAGAGTCTCCATTTCCCTATATATTAAATGAGGATTGAAGAGATAAAATGTATAGTTCATCTATCAGTTGTGAGCTCCTAAAGCATAAAACTAATTCTGTGACCTATGGCATCTGGCTTGTGTTTGACTTGAGGAAAAGAAATACACCCTAAGCACTACATTTGAGCTGAACCTATGGAAACCCTGAAAGTTAAAATCAAGCTATAAATAGTCAAATCCTTTCCCGAGTTTATTTGCCAGAGCCAGGGATGTTGAAGACAGTCTGTGTTCTGTTGGGCTATTTAGCATTTGTGGAAATGGCATGAAGACAAATGAATAGGGTTGAATAGTTATGCTCAGTCTGTGCAGATGCAATAGCTCACATACCTGTGTTAAACCAGAGGTCCACTGTGTTCCAGGGACACTGATGGGGCTGATAGCCTCCTAGTGACTGACGCACAAACCACTGGCAAATTGAAGACCTTAAGTCCCTTGCCAAAATCACACACGGCTCATTTGCTGAGGGACAGGATAAGATTTAGTGCCTTTTCTGAACAGTCCACCCTGTTTGTCCTGTCGGTTTGAGACAAAAGACATAAGGGCTGTCAGTGTACTTTAAAATGTTAATTTTAAAAATAGCCCTTAATTATTTTTTTAAAATGGCCCTAATTATAGCTTACTGCAGGCAGGCCATTCATTTCAGAATAGTTTTACAAACAGAAGAATAGTTGGTAAGTGCTGGTGAGTTCATTTGCATGCTGTCCTACACTCAAATTGTAATACTGCAATACCACAATTTTCAGCCAAATTACAAGCACAACAAATGAACACAATTCATTAATTTCCTTTTTAATTGCACTACAAAGAGGAGTATTTCTGTTTTTTTGCCTTTCTTTTTTACATAGAGGCTTCATCTTAAAAGCAGAAAAACTTTAATATAGCTAAATCCATATTTCTATAACAAAGTTTGTTTTTATTTTTGTTACCCAGCCAGTTAAGACTTATACATTAATTTATTCAACTGATGCATCTTATACATCCTGGTTAAAATGTATACTGCTGGCCCAGAATTGTTCAACCCCTAGGAGACTTTTGTTTGCCTGCAAGAAATATATACTTAAAACTGTAATTGGATAAACTTTTTCTTTCCATGTGTCAAGGTCAACTGAACTCATAGTGAACATACAAAGGGTAGAGAACTAATTATTATTGAGATTCAGGTAAGTGATTTCTTAGGCATTTTAGCTGTTGTGCTGTGGAATAATTGTAAACCCACGAGGAAGGAATTGCAAAACACAACCTACTTATCCTTTACCCAAGGGTTACAGAGAATTTTTTATCTGTTCTGCAGTCTGTGCCAACCTTCTATTTAATCATTAAAAAGAATGTTATTTTGAGTATTGCTTCCTCAATAACAGTGTTTGACTGAAATCCTACAGAATGATGACTTTGCCCTGAGTGTGACTTCAATATGCTGGCATGATTTGAGGTAATCAGAGCTATTAGTAATGGAATGTAGAGCTCTGTAGTTTTGTTTAAGTTAATATTACAGCAGACAAATGTAACCATCTGTATCCAGTCCCATCAGTGACAACATAAAATTGTTAAACACCATTTTATAGGCATCAACTGCTTTGGCTTGGGTATAATTTTATGATCATGCCTTATTGTACTACTTTATTACTATCATTTAAATATCAGTAACAACAGCAGCAAATATTATAGGCATACCATAGAAGCCAAGTTAGTGGGTATGCCAGCTTTGTGACTGAATTCTCCCTGCAGCTTGGTCTTCACATATTCTGTTGTTCTGTCCAGGAATATTCCTCAAGTCTTGGTTTAAAGGCCTTTTTGAGATGTCCTCCTTCCTGCCTCTGGTATTCTTGATCACTATACCCATTTGTTTCCTTCATAATATTTATCACAATTTAAAATGTTATTTGTATTTTTTCTTCTTGTCTCCCCTGCTAGACTATAAGCTGTGCAAGAGCAGAGACCATGTATTTGATTAATTAATTACTTTATTACTTTATTTATTTATTTATAGAGAGAGGAAGGGAGAGAGAGAAAAATTGATTTGTCATCCACTTATTTAAGCATTCAATGGTTGATTCTTGTATGTGCTCTGACTGGAGATTGAACCCACAACCTTGGCTTATCAAGACAACACTCCAACCAACTGAGCTACCTGGCTAGCTCTCTATTTTTATTTACCTATACATCCCTTTGCTTAGCAAAGTAAGTGGGAACCCTAAATATGTTGGGAGGACTCTAAATATTTTAATGAATAAATGAGATAACGTGATAAAATTACAGGGATGCAGGGAACCTATATGCTGAGGACTTCCAAATTAATCTCATGGTTGCATTTGATCCTGCCTAGACCCATAGGACTTTACATCAGTATACCCACATGCTTCTGGCCATTTTTACCTGGTGGTTCACAGGCATCTCATAGTCAACATTCCAACTTTTAATTCATCATGTTGCCTCTCAAATCTCTCTTATCTTCTCAAAGTCATAGTTTAGATAATAGCACTGTCATGCATGTTATCACCCAAGTAAGACATCTGGCATTTATTCTACCCCTCACTCCTCCTCAACTCCATCACCCAAGCCTGTCAGCATGTCCTCCTGAATGCCACTTGGATCTGTCTTCTCCTTTCCACCTCCATTGACATGACTTCAGTTCAGGTCCCTAACATCTCCTTTAAACTATGGCAGGTACTTCCTAATAGTCTCTCTACTTACCTGGTTTTATACTTTAAAGACATCCTTCCTCCCCGACAAAAGTCATATACTGTTCTCTCTCCCTCTATCCAGGAGTCAGTAAGAACTGGCAATGTGCAGAAACAGCTGGAACCTTACTGAGCAAGAGATATTCAAAGATTGCAGACATACTAGTATGATTTCTTTAAGATCAATTTCCTTTTTTTTTCTGCTATAGATCCAATGGAATAAGCTATTAAAATGTTTTGAACTTCTGAACAAAAGCACAGAACTGTGCCAATAGAAGAACATAAAGCTTTCCTTTCTTTATTTTTTCCCTCTAGCATCTATCTATGATGGATGATAAGACCAAGAATCTTCACATAAATATGGAATACTGAAATATCATAAAATCCCAGTGTCAGAGCTGGACAAAGACCATCTGGATCCTTCATCTGAGGCTCAGGGCCTTATTAAAGTCACAAAGTGAGTAAGCTGGAGAATTAGGATTCAGACCTAATTCTCTGTATTCCTCAAGTAATCATGATGCTTCATTTGGATGTATTATTCAAATATTTGGTAGCCCTGTGACCCACTCTTTAGACCACTGTGGCATGAATTCCTTCATTTGTCCTTTAATTTAATTTAATTTTTGTCTTCTATTGTGCCTGAGTGCTAATCAGTGGTATTAAGAAGAAAGTCTGACCTTAATAATGTAACATATGTTTCAGTGGTGATTTGTAAAGGGACACTTTGAAGCACTACATGTACCTTGGATACCTCTGTGTAATCAATCGTGTCCCAAGTAAACAGGGCTCTGGGATGCCAAATACATTTCATACTCCTTGTGAAGGTTTGTTTTCATGGGTTTTATGTGGGCTCACACTACTATTGGATTTAAGGGAGTTCATGTTGAAAATGTTTTGAATACTGTGCCTCAGGAATGCATTTGGTGGTTTTCTCCCTCAGCTGAATATTCCAACTAAATATTTCTGTGGTTTTGTGTTATTTTTAAATTTTTACCCTTCTCATTACAATGATAAAAGAGCAAACTCCAGGCTTGCTCATATGGGTTTGGTAATTTGTAACAAATTAGTGGACCAGTGTATGGGGTTTTGTGGCTTCTCAGCTAAGTGTTAGTATGGATAGTCAGGTCTACCCTAAAGGGTCCTGCCCTCCCTCTCAGGCCAAGGACTACATGGGATTGCTTGGTGAAGATGTGTTGCCATTACAAATCTAATGTCTCTTCTCCAGCTTACTTGAGTTTCATATCTTTAGTCTTTGATGCTGATCTGTGGTGAGCAAGGTGGAATGTACTATTTCTGAGAGCTAGACACTATGGTGGGGTAGTAAAACACTGTGAATGTCCATGGAAAGGGCAGTTGATATAGAAAATTAATGGAGTGTCATTGTGAAGTGTCCCAGGGGGTAGTCTTCCAGTTTCTGGCATGGGAGGTGATGGAAGGAGGTACATAGGGGCTTTAATGGAAGGACAAATGGTATGTCCCACCTGAATGTTTTGCTTTGGTGCTGACAGATGTTTGATGTACTCTTGATACTTCTTGACAGGATGAAAGCCAAGGCCACCCCTATCTTTGGCAGGCCTGGGTTAGGGGTGCAAAATGAAGGCTCACTTCCAACTCTTGCTTCTTTTTAACCTCTTGGTTCCTTCCCTTACCCTGAGGGGCCTTCCACACATGCCTATAGATACCAGCTTCACTCCTCAAAGCATGGACCTCAGTTCAAAGCATCAGCATTATGTGAGTGTTTGTTAGAACTTCAAACTCTCAGGGCCCACTCTAGGCCCATTTAACCAGGATCTAGACTTTAATAAGATTCAAGATGATTCACAGAACATTAAAGTTTGAGATGTACTATTGTAGTCCACATGTTTAAACTCCATCATCACTGAATGGAAAGGCAATAGCTTCCCCATGGCCAGCCTTCATTTACGCCTCAAGCCTCAGGTTGTGCCCACCTGTGGTTTGGTCCATTCTTAGGCTGAACTAGGGAAAATGATTGCACAGGCGAGGAACACAGGCTTGGGGCATATGGGCAGAGAATTTCAAGATCTTGGGTATGAATCATAGAGGAGGATAGCATAGATTTAGGGTGGGCAAGGCCCCATAGCCACATAGATTTCCTGCTCTATGGGGAGTAGTGTGGCCAGAGTAGAGCCAGAGAAAGGCCCTGTAAAGTATAGGGGCTAGGGGCAGGACCTGGTTGCCCTATTTTAAGAGTGATACTATTGAAAGGTGTCCTAGTTGGTCGTGTGATTGGGTTTGGTTCATGGCTCCTTGAAGTATTAAGCAACTTCCAGTGCTTGGGGGCTTTTTGGGGTGTGGGGAAGTAGTAGTAGTGGTGTGGCCATTACTGTTTTAAGAGGAAAAGTTCACTGTTCTACGCAAATTCTTCAGTAGCGCCTGGCCGGTGTGGCTCAGTGGTTGAGTGTCGACCCATGAACCAGGAGGTTACAGTTCAATTCTGGTCAGCACACATGCCCGGATTGCCAGCTTGATCCCCAGTAGGGAACGTGTAGGAGGCAGCCAATCAATGATTCTCTCTCATCATTGATGTTTCTATCTCTTTCTCCCTCTCCGTCCCTCTCTCTGAAATCAATGAAAAACACCATAAAAAAACCTCTTCAGTAGCTACGGAGGCCCATTTGTTGATTTATCTATAGAAGGTATACAGTGAAGGTGCTTCTTTTGGTACCAAATGACAATTCAATTAGATCAGTTGTTGGCCTCCAGCAGGAGACAGTTGGATGTGGGAGTGAAGGGCTTTGAATGGTGACTCCAAACCTAGGATGTAGGCAGTTTTTCTAGATGAATTAAGAGCTGTGGCTGATGTGGTTGGGGTAAGGTAGGTGGTGAAAGGATGAAATATGCCATTTTGTATTCACCACCACCTGGATGATGCCATGGTTGTGGGACAGAAGCAGGTGTGAAGGTCATTAGATTGCTATTCTAGCCATCCAACCTCAGCTTCTTAATCTACAAAATGAATATAACAATACTTACCCTGCCTACCTGTCAGAGATGTTGTTGGGTGGTTCTAGTGAGACAATGAATACAAAAGAGCTTTGTAATCTGTCAAGTGGGGCACACATGAAGCAATGATGATCACCCTACCATTTGCTGTCTCTCCTTTGTGAGTGTGCCTTCAGCTGCACACGAGTTTTAGACTTAGGTTGTCTTCCTCTTAGCAATGCAAAAGGCTCCATGCAAAGCCATCTCTGCCCCTCTGCCCAAATGCCTTCCAGCTTCTTCCATGCAGATACTCTGCTGTGATTCTTTTTTTTTTTTTAGTTCCACAGGTGGGGAAAGGGCATTTTGTATTGGCAAACATTTCTCTGAGACAAATAATTGCCTCTGGGAAGAGAATTCTTTTATTTTACAAAAATTCATATTTGCTGGTTTAAATTGATGTGACTTTAATTTTTGGCTAGTGCTCTGCAGTATTCCACTGAGCCATAATTATTCCTTTGGTGTTGCAGGAGTTTGCTGGGAGAAGGAACTAAATCTAAAAGAATAAATCCATCTGGTACATATGTTGAAGCTCTCTCTGAGGCCACTGACACTGAAATGTTAATGCAAGAATTTTATCTACTGGTATCATTTAGGTATTGATATAATGTGAGATGATGCCCTGGATATCTCAATCAAAAGCTGAATTTCACCCTAGCTGCTTTGGCTCAGTGGATAGCATGTTGGCCTGTGGACTGAAGGGTCCCTGGTTAGAGTCCAATCAAGGGCATATACCTCAGTTGCAGGTTCAATCCCTGGCCCTGGGTTGGAGCACAGGCAGGAGGCAACCAATCGATGTGTCTCTCTCACATCGATGTTTCTCTCTCTTTTATCTCTCCCCCTCCCTTCCACTCTAATCATCAATGGAAAAATATCCTCAGTTGAGGTTTAACAAAAGCTGAATTTCATTCCCTTACATGGTACTGGATGCCCTTCACAGTGTATTAATGACCACCTTGGCAGAGCACAGTGGTAAGACAGACCCTGCCTTCCAGTCCTGCCACCTTATAGTTAGACTCTGGTTTCCCCAGCCCCAATCAGGGGTATATACTAAAGGTCAACAGCCAGAAGACTCAGTGACTCCCAGTACCTGAAGCATCAAGAACTAAGCTTGGCAGAAGTCCCTGCCACCACCAGTAGATGGCATATGAAATTAATCTGATATCTCAAGTATTAAGTGCCCTTGGGAAGAGCCCCTGAGACTCATGAGGGCTCATTAATCTCCAGCCTTCCTTTATACATTATGGTGTAGGTGATGCTGAGACTTGTTCCAAGAACCCACTGCAGATTATCCTGCTTGATTGGGGCTCTGACATCCAGCCTAGGATTTGTTTGGCCTTTTCCTGGGGATGCTGGGCTCTGTCTCTACCTGGTCACCAGCTAGGGGCCAATCAAAATAAAACTTTGAAGAAACATGGTGCTTCCACCTGCTTGATGACTAGTATTATCTATGCTGCCAGGTTTTTCTTAACCAGATTGCCATAGTAAATAGCCAGCTTGCTTTTGTCATGGTTTTTGGTCTTTGTAACTTACTCTGCCTGATCTGTGTTCATTCTCCTTTTCCTGCTCTCCTGGCATTGAAGTCTTTAGAGTCCCCACTATCACTATAAAAGTTTTGCTGAAAAATATGGGAAATACTTTACTTTATCCTACAGTTTGGTTACATATCAGTGGGAAGCTGTGGGTATATCACAGTTCACTTGGGGTTGAACCCACTCACAGTTCCTGCCTCCTCTCTCTAGGAAACATTAAACAAAGAAGCCACAGGGGATTTATATTCCAGCCTCCTATGAAATAAAATGCTATGTGGTAACAAACAGCTAATCATCCAGATTTATTAGCAAAATCTGGCTGCTCTAGCTTTTTGATAATTTTCTTTTTCCTCTGTAGTCTAGTGTAAAATAGACTCTCCAGAGTGAATTGTTATTAGGAGGAATTTGGAGCTGCCGTGTGTCATTGGTACATGGCCAAAGAGAAACCAACAAAAGGATTACCACCATTTCCCCAAAAATCTGTTAGGGAAGATTAACTGATTATTTTTTAAATACCTCCCACCTTCATCATAGGATACCATGGTCATTAAAGAGGCACTATCATGTATCTTTTTAAAAATAGTTTTCTCCTTTTTGTTTTCTTAGTAGTCACTGTGCCCTGGTCCCTCTTTAGAACCCAAAGATGGTGTTTCTTTGCCTGTAGAATTTGTCCTTGCCCTTCTGGCAAACGGACATGAATTGCTACTGCTTCTGTCTACTGGCAGCTGGGTTTACTAAAAGATCTTGGGGAAGGCTAGACAAGTTCAATTACAGAAATCATTGTTCATTTCTACCAACATGCTGTCTCTCTCTCACACATTTTTTTTTCTACCTGTACCTCCCTCTGCTTTCCACATAGTGTTGGAGGTGTCATTTTTCTGTCAGAACTACAGGCTTTGGGATAAAACTTATGTCTCTAAAGGAACATATCAGCACTTTTGGTTGACATCGTAAGTAGAGTGGCATTTAATCTATACAGTAACCAGCTTTCTATTATATGTAGATTCTCCACAGTATATCTAATTTAAAAGTTCTTAATGACATCTATTTTGCTTAAGCCCTCAAATCAATTCATGGGGGCATGGCTGAGCTGTTGTAGCATTTCTGCCCTGTGGGTGCAGTAAATGTTGCCATTTGCTTTTTCAGTTGAGCCATCCTTCAGTGTTGTTGTGGACCACCTGGACTTTTGGGCCAACCTTTTGTGTTTAGGGGATAAGGTATGTTTTGTTTCCTCTTATTCTGCATTTGTTTTAACACAATTAGCATAAAAATCCATTAATTAGGAAGTATGGCTATGTTCTCCTGCCACATTTCATATTTCCCAATGCCCAGGTGAGAAACAGAATCCTTTTCAGAATAGATTCGTTTGCCCCAGACTCAGAACACATGGACGGCCCAGAAACATATGTTGCACTTCTGTTTTTGAGTTGGAAGACTTCTGTGAGTCCCCTGTACCTTCTGGCCAAACTGAAATAGTATTTTGAGAAGTGAGGTGTGTTTTTTTTTTTAAAGATGGGATCTGAGATCATCTCAGTTTAGCTATTTACTTTATTTATTTTGGCTCTTTAGTTTATATGTGGGGTGTGTAAACCTTGATATTGGCTATTTTGAAACATCATGTGGAGCATTATGCTTCAATTGGTATTAGCAAATGGGTTGTGATGCTTTTTAAGACTTATTCAATGCAAGACAAAGATAAATAAATAAATAAATAAATAAATAATCTCATTTTACATATTCAATGCATATTTATTGAATACTTTTTATGGACTAGGTACTGTGCTGGGCTCTGGGAATACACAGATGAGAAAGGCATAGTCTCTGCTTTCTGGTTTTATCACAATCTAGTGGGAGAGATACACACATTAACAAATAACTGTAGGACACTAAGAGCTGGGTAGAAAATTCCAAGTCAGGGCACTGGCATGAATAGAGGTTGACAGTAGGGAAATAAATGGTTTGTTAAGGGAATCACAAGTAATGTAGTACAGTGTAGTGTGATATTGATGTTGGGAGGAAGATATTGGAAAAAAGACTGGAAGGTAGATTTGGATCAGATTTGAAGAATTGAGATTTTTAGCTTTCAAAAGATGATGTTGGTATCCCTTGAATTCAAGATGTTGGATCCAAGGTATTAATTCCGTTGATAGTCTTACAACTTTTCTTTAGTTTAGCACAGCCGTGGGCAATCTACGGCCCGCGGGCCGGATCCGGCCCGTTTGAAATGAATAAAACTAAAAAAAAAAGACCGTATCCTTTTATGTAATGATGTTTACTTTGAATTTATATTAGTTCACACAAACACTCCATCCATGCTTTTGTTCCGGCCCTCCGGTCCAGTTTAAGAACCCACTGTGGCCCTCAAGTCAAAAAGTTTGCCCACCCCTGGTTAGCAGGAAGTGGAAGAGAAAGCAATTTTAGCTGAAGCAGTGGTCCTCAGTTCTAGGGAATGTATGAGTCAGAGGTTAGACCATCCAGTATGAGTTGGAGCTAGAGCTCTGCATCAATCAGTATGAGATGTATGTGATGTATCTTTAGCTTAAGGAAGGGAGGAAGATGTGGTTTTGGAGGAAGGGTTGGAAAGGAAGGATAGAAGAGCTGGATAGTTCTACAACTACTCCCCAAACATAAATTTATAGTTTGATATTATTATTGTCTTCAAATATTGTCATATTCCAGAACATACAGAGGTCCATATTTAAAAGTAAATGTGGCCCTGGCAAGTTTTGGTCAGTGGTTAGAGAATTAGCCCATGGACCTAAGGGTCGCAGGTTAGATTCCTGGTCAAGGGCACAGACCTCAGTTGCAGGTTCCACAGACCTGGTGGGGGCACATGCAGAAGACAACCAATCGATGTCTCTCTCATGTTGATGCTCTTTTCTCTCGTTCTCTTTCCCTCCTTCTCTTTCCCTTCCACTCTCTCTAGAAATCAATGGAAAAAATATCCTCAGGTGTTGATTTAAAAAAATAAAAATGTAAGTAAATGTGGACACCTCACATGCATTCATATACAAAGGGTCAATTTGGTTCATTTATGTGATTCCACTTCATAAGCAGCCATGACCAAATGACTACGCTTAGAAGAGCAGCCAAAGATTGAGCCATTTAGGAACGCATTGGGCATGATAGTCAGAAGCTGTTGTTTTCAGTACATACTGATCCATCATATGTATCCATGTGTTACCCTATAGTCCAAAGCCACAAATACTATCCTTATTCCCAATACACCATCTTCCAAATGGGTGCCATATTATAACAGGAAGCATGGTTGGTTTGATGTGGCAGTATACACGGAAACACAGCTTTCACTAGACGTTCTTTCTCTTGATATTTTGGTAATGCTCTTCTGGTTGATGAGATGAGCTTCACCATGGGCCATCATTCGTGTTGCTTCATCTCTATATTACTTTGCTGTGAGATGCATGGGCTCTTCCTAGCTACTCTCTGTTGCATTCATTATTGGGATACAGGAGGTATTGATTCTTTAAAGAAGCACAGCACAAATTCCTCTAAACATAGTAGAGGAATTCTCTCAGGAAGAAAAATCTCTGGAAGTAGGTATTAAGGTTAACTTGGACAGGCTATTGTGACAAAGCTGTTCCTGAGGAGCCCTTTTCTGCTCAGCCCTTGAGAAAGGCACACTTTATTGAATTTAGCATGATGATTTTATAATACAATATCCAAACCCTTCTGACAGACTGGTTCTAAGTATTCCTGACTAGTTAGTATAAAAATTCTCTTCATTCATCCATTTCTAATGTTTTTTATCATTGCTTCTTTGGAATTATGATCCTGGAAGTAAAAGTCCTACAAAATGTCTAGAGTTAGTGTGTAATCTGGAGAAGCCCGTTTTTAAATAGTTTCTCTATTTTTAAAAATGTAGGCTAGACCCCGTTTTCTTCATTAGTAATCCTGAGCACTGGAGTTGAAATTCATACAACTCTACTGTTACCATTATCTTGTTCCTTATACTAGATGGCCAATAGAATATACATATATAAAATTGTTTAAAATTATTTTGCTCAATGCAGTAGTACAATTTTTTTTTAAAAATGAAGCTTATAACAATAGTGACAAGAAAAACAATCAGGCCAACATTGCTTCCTCTTAAGCCTGCTCCTCTGGAGCAACCACTTTTTAACTGTGTTAGCTATTGCTCTTGGTATTTACCTTCATATTTTATATAATATGTTTATACTACAATTACTTGATTCCTTGTTCTAGATGTTTGTTGACTTCCTGTGATGGTAGATGAAAATCTATCTCATAGCCTATTATTAGTCAGGCTTGGCTAGTTTATGCTGCAAACCACTCTTAATTACCCATGGCTTTACACAACAAAAGTTTATTTCTTGCTCATGCTACGTGTTAAATATAGGCGGGCAGAGAGCTTCTGGCTCATGTTGTTCCTCCAGGATGATCAAGGCTCCATCTCAACATCTGATTCCATGATCTTTGCAATAGAGACAAAGGACTGCAGGATTGCACACTGGATCTCAAACTTCTGCCCAGTTATGATACAAGTCAGTTTCACTCACATTGTATTGATCAAAGCAACTCATATGGTCATACTTAATCTGAAAGGAGGCCAGGAAGTGCAATCCTACCATGTACCTGGAAGGAGATGCTCTAGAATATCTATCTGTGAACAGATCTAATGACTGCCACATAACCCCCTTTATTTTCCCACCCCTATTGCCCTAATGTAAGTAAATCACATATCTATTTCTTCAGTTAGTATTAAATGTTTATATTTTATAACTTTACAAATATTGTCCATTGCCAAGCCAATGCATTATGTTTACATGTCCTTGTTAAAATAATATTTCCCCCAGGATCAGTAATATATATATATATATATAAAGTTTCCTTCTATTCTTGCACCATCTCTGTTTTCTCTGGGTTCTATTTTTGCAGATGGTTAGATTTGACCTCTCTAATGTTAGAGGCTTTCCTCAAATGTCTTTTGATTGTTGGCTATCTATTCATCTTTAAAAGTGAGTCCTCAAAAGCTCATTGGAAATGTTAGATGAAAAGGCAGAGCTTGTCAACTAGTGGGTTTCACTGTACAGTGATTGGGCAGCAATTGACTTTGTTGGAGTCAACATCCAAATGCCAATACATAGAGGAATTTTCTTTATTGACCTTCACTTATTCAAGGATACAATCCCTTTAGTCTGCCTGCAGGTATTTTGGGATTTGGGGTAGGCTGAGAGGTTCTTGCCATCCCATATATAGACTTGCACTTAATACATTCATTTTCTGTCATATGCTTCATATCACCTTCTACTATACCTGAGGATTCTAGAGTCCTGAGTGTATTTGACCCAGTGCCTTCAAAGAATAAATCTCTTGTTTCCTGGGAGCAAAAAGAGTGAATAGAACAATTACCTGACTAGCTGTGTGGGATAAAGGAAACTTGAGAGCCTGCTCTACTATTCCATACATGAACCTTCAATTCTTGTTTTTATGCATCTTACTCCAAACATTTGTGGTATCTGGTATTTGTAATTCCTGAGCCTTCCCAGGATTCTTTGGGAGCTAATTGATTCACTTTTCATTGGCATCTCCTTCTATAAGTACTTATAGCCTTCTCTACTCTTCTAAATTGATACGCATTTCTTCATTCTCATACCATCTTCAAAAAAAAAGTGTTGATAGTTCTCACCCACTAAAGTATTTCCTATTCTTAGTCTATATGGACCTATACCTCTCTCTCTCTTTTTCTTTCTTTCTTTCTTTCTTTCTTTCTTTCTTTCTTTCTTTCTTTCTTTCTATTGTTTAAAGTATTACATATGTCTCCTTTTTCCTGCATCAACCCCTCCCTGGCATCTCCCACCCCCCAGGAAAAGCCCCCATTGCCCCAGTGTCTGTGCCCATTGGTTATGTTATGTATGCATACAAGTCCTTTGGTTGATCTCTTACCACCTCTGCCTCCCCCCCTCCTCTTCCTTCCCTCTGAGGTTTGATGGTCTGTTTGGTGTTTCTCTGTCTCTGGATCTATTTTTGTTCATCAGTTTATGTTGTTCATTATATCCCACAAATTAGTGAGATCATGTGATACTTATATCTTTATCTGACTGGCTTATTTCGCTTAGCATCCAAATCTTAATTGTAAATTGTGCTGCTATGAACATAGGGGTGCATATGTCCTTTGTGATTGGTGTTTCTGATTTCTTGGGATATACTAGTAGT
>NW_005370716.1:59342-85485 GCF_000412655.1 Myotis brandtii
CCACCCATGCACCAGGCCTCTATCCCATATAATAAAAGGATAATATGCAAATTGACCCTAACAGCAGAGCTACTGGGAATCACTGGTCACTGTGACACACACTGACCACCAGGGGGCAGATGCTCAATGCAGGAGCTTCCCCCTGGTGGTCAGTGCACTCCCACAGGGGGAGCTCTGCTTAGCCACAAGCCAGGCTGATGGCTGCCAGCACAGTGGTGGTGGCAGGAGCCTCTCCCGCCTCCTCAGCAGTGCTAAGGATGTCCAACTGCAGCTTAGGCCTGCTCCCCGCTGGCAAGTGGACATCCCTCGAGGGCTCCCGGGTGCCAGAGGGATGTCTGACTACCAGCTTAGGCCTGGTCCCCTGGGGAGCGGGCCTAAGCCAGCAGGTAGAAATCCTCCGAGGGGTCCCAGACGGCAAGAGGGCACAGGCCGGGCTGAGGGACACCCCCGAGTGCACAAATTTTTGTGCACTGGGCCTCTAGTTAAATCTATAAATTGCTTTGGGTAGTATGGACATTTTAATGATGTTGATTATACCAATCCATGAACACAGTATATTCTTCCATTTGTTTATGTCTTCCTCTATCTCTTTTTTCAATGTACAGTAGTTTTCTGAGTACAGGTCTTTTGCCTCCTTAGTTAAGTTTATTCCTAGGCATCTTAATTTTTTTTTTGTGCAATGGTACATGGGATTGCTTTTTTAGTTTCTCTTTCTGTGAGTTCATTATTGGTGTATAAAAAAATCATTGATTTCTGGGTGTTAATTTTGTATCCTGATACATTGCTGAATTCATTTATTAGGTCGAGTAGTTTTCTGATGGATTGTTTAGGGTTTTCTATGTACAATATCCTGTCATCTGTGAATAATGACAGTTTTACTTCTTCTTTTCCAATTTGGATACCTTTCATTTCTTCTTCTTGTCTGATACTATGGCTAGCACTTCTAATACTATTTTGAAAAGGAGTTGTGAAAGTGGGCATCCCTATCTTGAATTTGACGAGACTTTGCCTATGTCCCAATATGTGGTCTATCTTTGAAAATGTCCTATGTGCACTTGAGAAGTACATATATTCTATAGCTTTGGGGTAAACTGTTCTCTGAAGATGTCAATTAATTTCATCTGATCTAGTGAGTTATTTAGGATTGATGTTTCTTTGCTGATTTTTTGTTTAGAGGATTTATACAGTGGTGTCAATGGGGTATTAAAGTCCCCTACTATGATTATATTGGTGTCAATCTCTCCCTTGATATCTTCCAGAAGATTTTTTATGTATTTGGGTGAGCCTGTATTGGGTGCATATATGTTTACCAGAGTTATATCTTCTTGTTGAATTGCTCCCTTTAGTATTATGAAGTGGCCTTCCTTATCTCTTGTTATGGCCTTCACTTTGAGGTCTAATTTGTCAGATATAAGTATTGCTACCCCAGCTTTTTTTTTCATTTCCATTCGCCTGAAAAACTTTTTTCCATCCCTTCACCATCAGTCTGTGTGAGTCCTTTTTTCTGAGGTGGGTTTCCTGTAGACAGCAGATATTTGGGTCATGTTTTCTTATCCACTCAGCTACCCTATGTCTTTGATTGGGGCATTTAATCCACTTACATTTAAAGTTATTATTGATAGGTACTTGTCTGTTGCCATTTTTATTCTTTATGCCTGTTTTTCTTCTTCCCTTTCTATTTCCTCTTTTTACAGCTGTCCCTTTAACATTTTTGCATTGCTGGCTTGGTGGTAATAAACTCCCTTAGCCCTTTTTTGTCTAGGAAGCTCCTGATTTCATCTTCAATTTTGAATGGTAGCCTTGTTGGGTATAGTATTCTCAGATTCAGTCCCTTGCTTTGCATCACTTTATATGTTTCATTCCATTCCCTTCTGGCCTGATGTTTCTGTTGATAAAAGAGTTGATAGTCTAATGGGAGATCCCTATTGGTAACTTTGTTTCTCTCTGGCAGCCTTTGTGATTCTTACCTTATTGTTGGTATTTGCCAATTTAATTATGATGTGTCTTGGTGTTGGTCTTTTTGGGTTCTTCTTGTTTAGGACTCTGTGTGCTTCTTGTATTTGTGTGAGTTTTTTTGTCCCAATATCAGGGAAGTTTTCTGTCATTATTTCTTCAAAAAAGTTTTCTATTCCTTGCTCCATTTCCTCTCCTTTCATCACCCCTATTATGCAGATGTTGTTTTGTTTTGTGTTGTCCCAAAGCTCTCTTAGGCTCTCCTCATGCTTTTTAAGTTTTTTTTCCAGTTGCTGCTCTGCTTGGGTATTTTTTTCCTACCTTGTCTTCTTTCTTGCTGATGTGGTCCTCAGCTTCTTCTAGTCTACTGTTGATACTTTCCATTGTGTTCTTTATTGCAGCTATGTATTTCTTCATTTCTTCTTGGTTCTTCTTCATTTCCTCTTGATTCTTATACATGTTGTTGAATTTGTCTTTTATCATTTTCAGCGTCCTTATAACCATTGTTCTGAATTTTTTCTCTGACAAATTGCTTGCCTCCATTTTGTTTACTTCCTTTTCTGGTGGTTCCTCCTTTTCTTTCATTTGGGGGTTGTTTTGTTGTCTCCCCATTTACTGTTCCTTTGTGGTTGTTTCTATGTATTAGATCAAACTTCTATGTCACCCAGATTTTTTTGAGTTTGTCTTATATAGTAGCTGTTTTGTGGGACCCAGTGGTGCAGTATCTCAGGTCTTCTGGGCTGGGTATTCTAGGGATGCCCCCTACTTGGGATATTTGGGTTCGCTTGGTTTAGTTGGGTAGTGGGTGTTATTGTCCCATTCTTGGATCGAGTCTCCTCTTAGGGTGATCTGGTTATGTGGCTCACTCTCTGCCATGTTGACTAAGCAGAACAAAATACAACTCAACAAGACATGACACAAAGGGAACAAAACACGAAATTACTCACAACACTGATAACCCCAATAAAAGTGCCCACCAGAGAAAATAGAATTTGGAGGAGAAAAAAGAGCAAAAATAATATTGAGCAAAGGAAAAAAGGTAAGAGAGAAAAGAAAAAAAGAAGGGAAAAATATATAAGGAGAAAACTCCACAAAATAAACAAATGGCTCCTCAACCCATTCCCCCAGGGCTCTCTGGGGCTATTCAGATTCTTAATTTCCTCTGCAAAGCTCCGAGGCTGGGTCCAGCTGCACTAGTTGCCCTGTGGCTCTTCAGGATAAAAATGGCTGCTAAGGGTTGGAGGGTCCAGAATGTCCCAGTGCCGGATTCTTGGTCACCTCTCCCTGTCCTGCTCCTCTCCACAGCCTCTCCACAGTCTCCACAAACTGCACCTCCACCTGCACCGCAGCCTCAGTGAGTGTCTGTAATTGAAAGGTCCTATAAACTGGGTTTAGTGAATAAAAGCAAGGGAAATATAAAGGCAAAAGAACCGCACCACTGCGAGTTTCTCTCCCCCCTGGTACCGTGCACCTGGGGCAGTTCTTCAGGCTGACTTTCTGGGTGTGGCCTCTTGTGGCTGTGGACTTACATCTAGATTCCCAGGCTGCCAGCAGCACTATGGACCCCCATCCACAGTCAAGTGTGTCCCCAAGGGACGCAGACTTGGTGCAACGCAGGTTCCTTCTGACCCTCTTGTCCCGGTGGTCGCGTGTCTCTCTCTCCAGCTGATTCTACCGTTCTCCAGGTGTCCTCTGTTCTTTCTGGCCACAGATTGTCTCACCAGCTGTGTTTAATTAGCCAATTCCAGGTGGATGTTATTCTACTTAGTTGTTCCTTCTATCTCAGTGGTTCTCAGCCCAGAAATCAGGATTTTAAAAAGATTCCCAGGTGATTCTAATGTGCAGCCAAGGTTGAGAACCACTGTTCTATCTGCTTCATGAGAAGGCACACGACAGGGCTGCCATTTTGAAAAGCCTCCTGTATTGTTTATTTTTATTTGTTTTGTTATAATTCCTTCACTGTTGTTTTTAATGGGGCTTCAGGGGAGAGAGAGAGAGGGAGAGAGAGAGAGAGAGAGAGAGAGAATGAGAGAGAATGAATTACATGTGGTCAATCTGCTATGCTGAACTAAACATCGCCTTAAAATATGCCCTGGATCTTCTAAATAAAATTAGTTTTATACTTGGATAGGTGAGATGTTTTCACTACCAAATTTTAAAGATAAAACTTGAATGTTGATGGAAATTCAAATGTGTTTAGCACTTTCTGACACTGAGTATGGTAAATAAATATATTAATGAATCAATTTTAAAACGGAAAGACATTATAATGAATATTCTCAGTTTACCACTTCAGATCCTCTCTTTACCCTTTTATCCTCCTCTGGGCCTCTGGAGACTGACTTTTACAGATGGTATCATCCAGGTTCCTTTGTCCTCTGGCTTCCAGTGTGTTTGGCCAATGGAAGGTATCAGTGGGTGGGAGGGAGGAGGATCAAAGAAGGAGGGAAAGAGAAGTCCGCGTATTGATTTCTTCAGTTCCCTCTCTGCCAGCTCACATTTGGCAGTAATTTTATTCCTCTTCCTTATGCCACACCTTTTGTTGGGTTGTTCCTTTCTGAAAGCCTCAGCATTTACCAGATTCTGCTCTTCTTCCTACTTCAGGCCTAAGGATAGTAACAGCTTTCCCTGTTACACAATCCCTTGTTGGTCCCCTTCACCCAGCCTACACCTTCAATTAATTACTCCAGGACCCTGGCTGATACAAATGTTGTAATAGAGCTATTTCATCACCATCCAGGTACTTTTAGAAAAAGCACTTCACTTGATGAGCCATGGTTTCTGTATCTGAAAAGTGCTGAGTTGTCCAAGGGTGTGGTTTGGTCTCTTGTCTGAGATCCTCTTCCAATTCTGCCATCCGAATGTCTATGTGATGCAGTAGTGGTCACTTGGCAGCTTTAGCTGTAGTTCTCTCCCTTTGACTCTGTGGATAATCATGAGTGGTGGATGATCACAAAACAATTCTTTCCTTTGGGAGGCAGTTTGCTAAAGTGAAAAGAGTACAGACTTGGGAGTAAGACCAGGGTTCAAATTCAGGCTTTGCTACTTTCTTACTGAGTAACATTGAGTACATTAGTAAACCTCTCCAAGTCTCAGGTTCTTCATCTTAAGATGAGGGTATATAGTGGACATTCTTAGTTACCTGCCTAATAGCCATTTCCTTCTTCTTTGTTAAAAGGATGCTGATTTCTATTAAGTATGGAGCTAACCTCTTAATTGGGTGTTTTGATGCTTGCAGCATGTGGTAGACATTACTAGTGTTTACTAACATCTGCTTCTTTTATTCTGGGAACATGAAAGACTAACTGCCAAGTCCTCTTGTTAGGTGGGGCTCTGTGATTAAGCCTGGTCAATGAGCTATGAGGGAAAATGATCCATGTCACTTTTGGGCTGAAGCCGAGGATAGCAAGCGTACAGTCTCCCTGGGCTCTTTTCTCCCTGCCATGGCAACTAGTGATAGTCTGCATGGTGAAGCCTCTATCAGTTAAGGCCCCTAAGTGACTGTGTGGAACATAGACCCTCCTCAACTTGCCATGAACTGTGGTATGAGTGAGAATAAAGTGTTCTAGTATTAAGCCAATGAAATTTTTAAATTTATTTTTCAATTATAGTTAACATACAATATTACATTAGTTTCAGGTGAGCAATATAGTGATTAGTTATATAACTTATTAAGTGATCATTCTGATAAGTCATTAGTATTAAGCAATGAAATTTTTAAATTTATTTTTCAATTATAGTTAACATACAATATTACATTAGTTTCAGGTGAGCAATATAGTGATTAGTTATATAACTTATTAAGTGATCATTCTGATAAGTCATTAGTACCCATCTGACACCAAGCCAATGGAGTTTTGAAGTTACTTTGTAAGTTAATCCATAACTGAAAATATCCCTGTGAGCATAGAATACTATTTTTTCTTGAGGGGTTATATGGATCAACCTTTTTGGATTTGATTCCCAGCTGTTATTTATTAACTTGTATTACTTTGGTCAAGTTACTTAACTTTTCTTTCTGTGCCTTGGTTTCCTCATCTGCAGCACAAAGTTGATAATGCCTCCTCCCTTGTGGAATCTGTATGAGTATTGAAGAAATTAATATACATGAAGCACTTAGAACAGGGCCTGGTAGGTGGTATGTGCTATGCAGTGTTTGCTGTCAGAGAGCATGTATTTCAAAGTGTGCAGCACAGTTTGTGGCTCTCATCAACTGTTGCTAGTACATTTATTGCTTTTGTAATGATCAGAATGATCCATGTCAAGTCCTGGAACATAGTGGGCATTTAATGTGAGGTCCCCATTATTTGGCTATTGTGCTTTGTACTTACATCTGGATAGCTGACCCTCGTCTTTTAGTTCTCATATAATGATATAAGCATTGCTCTTTAAGACTTCCTTTACAACATGAGATGTAGTTAAATGTTTGGATGTCAAAGGGCATTTCAGAATACAAAGTAAAGAAGACATTGAAATGGAACCAAAACCTTTATTAAGAGCAGGGAAGGTACTAATGAAAAATGGCGTTACCCATAAGTTTGAAGGCAAAGCTACCCACAGAGAGTCCATGAGAATTCATTTTTGGATAATGACTATTTGACTGCATTTGTTATTTAGAGTCCTTAAACACTGTATATCCATGCTTTTCATTTTGCAGATGAGGGAACTTAAGCCCAGAGAGGGAAAGGGACTAATCTGGGATAACACAGTCAATAGCATAGGCAGGTTTCTTGACTCCAAGTTCACTGCTAGGTAGAAAAAAATCAGGTTTAGTATTGTAACATTTGTGCCATTTGGAAATAGCACTGACCAACCAAAATCCTGGGCTTGACGATAAAATGTAATTAATTCTGCTTTCTGCTCTGCCCTGTGCACAGCTTATCATGTATTTTATTAGTGTTGGTTAGCTCCTGCCTTTGGACAAATCAGAAGAAGCTTGATTTTCTCTCACCTTTGATTCTACTGATCAGCTTCAAGAATGTCCTGTCCATTCTGGCTTTTGGATGAGCTACCAAGAATCACCATACACTTTTCTTCTTAACCAATTAGAAGAAAGTAGAAATGAAAAGGGCCTGCCAGTGTGTTTCCTTTGTGTGTGTTTCCTTGGACACAAACACAGGAGGAGAGTTTCTATGGAGTAACTAGTCTCCCCCCATTTTAGGTTTTCCTGGGGCAGGTAGTTGAACTCTTTGAGGAAGTCTGGGTTTTCTCTGTCTCGGAAAATTACTGATAACATCAGAGCCAGAGGAGGTGAGCAAAATGGAAAAGAAAATTTGTAAGACTCATTCCAAGATTCAGATTTCTTACTCCACCCAATTCTCCCCCAGCTCTCCTTTCAGCTGTGACTTGCTTCCCAGGAAAGAGAAAACAATAGTCTACTGATTGAATTTCTGTCTAAACTTCAGGCAGTTAAAGGTGAGGAAAGTAAAACCTAGTTACATTTAGAATCAAAGTCCATATAGCTCCATTGGGAGGCATAGTCTGTGTGTATACTTTGCAAGAGGGGTCTGGTTCTAAAGCCAAACTTGGAAGTGCATTTGTTTTGGTAATTATCAAGTTTTTAGCCCAGGAAAGTGCAAAGGTCTTACAGTGAAGAGAAGAAAAAGCATATTAATTGTAACTGGACTGGATCCATATCATGAGAACTGGAAAAACCCAAGATCTTGGGATAAAGGGAAAATCATTGGACAGCTACATTTTATGGTAGGGAACATGGGGTAAAGGTTCAGTTGTTCCTTTCTGACATCCCCTCCAGATAATTTGTGTGTACTCTGCTTAGCTTCCAATAGTAGGTACCGTATTATTTAGAAAAGCATACCCATTTATTTATCTGAAGTTCTTTCAATGTATAACAACTGGCACTTGTAAGTCATCTTTGCCTTTCTCTGCTAGTCCTTTCTCCTATCCTCTCTAGTACTCATTCCTTTGGTCAATGGATACATACTAGAGAGGTTTACTATGTGCCAGACACAGTCCCAGTGGGTATAATTGTGACTATGACAGTGTTCCTCTTAAATATTGCTGTGCAATAAAATACCCTCAAAACTTATTGGCTCAATGCAGAAACCATCTTACAATAAATTTAGGAATTTATGCAGGGCTCAGTTGGATGATTATTGTCCTCAACAGAGATCACTCAGCGGTATTTAGCTGGAGGATAGACTGTTCCGGTGAGCCCACCACATCTTCACTAACAAGTCTGGTGCCTTGGCAGTGATGGCTTGAAGGCTAGTCTCAGCTGGCTCTGTTAACTAGAGCACCTACCAACATGGTGATTTCAGTGTGATTGGAGTTGTCATGTGGCAGTCAGAGCTCCAAAGGCTAATGTTTTAATGATCCAGGAGGAAGATGTATGGCCTTTTATGACCAAACCACTGATGTCTCATTATGCCATTTCTACTACATTTCTTGGCCAAACAAGATGCTAAAGGCCAACTCATATTCAAGGGAAGGGTGATTAGATTCTATCTCTCAATGAAAGAAACAGCTGTGACTTGGTAGGTAGCTTTCTCATCACAGATAGAGTTGCTCCTCTTGAGGAGATCATATGCGATTGGAGCAGGAGGTAGACTGGTCAACAATAAAAAGGTGCCTAGGCGACCTTGAAAAGATGACTAGAAAGCCTATTGAGTTGTATAGTGAGTACTCTTTCATGACTATGCAGCAGAGAGCCTAGGGTTGTTCCCTTGTGCTTTCTTGGAGGGTTCCTATAACACCTCTCACCTCTTGCTCAGCATTCCATTCCACACCAGAAAACAACCAATTCTGCTGGCTCACACACATTCACAGGGAACATTATACAGCCTTATGTCCATACACAGCTGCCTCCATTATTCTAATTGGTTAAAATACAATTGTTTGACTTAACTGAGAGTTTGCTAGGTGATTACTAATTATTAGGCTTGTTCAGTTAGCATATTGACATGGCTGTTCCATCTACTGGGACAGTTCCCCCTCTTCTTTATTTTGCAAACTTGTATTTATTTTTTTGAATTAAGTGTGAGGAGCCCCTTCTTCCTGGAAAACCTTTCTTGACCACTCTCATCCCAATTAAATTTAGATGCCTTCCTCTGGACTCCCTTAACCACCCTCACCTCTGCTTTATCACCATCATTACTACACTTACCATATTTTATTGTAATCTTTGATTTACTTGACTTTCCAAATGCCCCCCCACCCATAGATGTATTTTTAATGCAATAGACATGACCAGAATGGGAATGTCCGCTATATACCAAGTTCTCTCTGAGGGAGCTACAGATACTGGGGTGATTCAGACCTATATAGTCACTCCTTAAACAAAGGCATTGCCCAGGTGCAGGCAAGAATCATTACAAATGAATTTAGTATCACCTCTTCCCCAACTTCTCAGTCAAGTAGTGATAAAGACTGTGCCATTTTGTTCCTGTTGTTGCCATGGTTCCTGGCATATAATAGCACCTCAATAAATGTGTATTAAGTGCAAGAGTAAATGTTGATGGTACATTAGTTGAACATGTGGATAAAGCTATGTCAGCAGAATATTATTTCTTTTATTGTTAGAGCCCCCTCTAAAGATTTTACCAGGCTGGACCATGATCCCTTTCTTTAAGTAACAAAGGGAGAAGGTCCAGCATCTTTGTCCAGTCCAACCCCTTTCCTGCAAGCCAGATTATGCTAGCCTCTATTCATCCTTAGTCAGTCTGATGTCTGGAGATGCAGGGTGGTACCTCTTATATCAAGGTTTGATCTTCTTCCCTGTTTACCTTTGACTTCAGCTATCATGACCCTGTTAATTGATGAATCTCAGTTCCCTGCTGCTCATGTCCTATCCTTTGAAATAATTTGTGGCAGCCCTTAACTGGGACCATGTGCCCTAGTCCTGCCTGGATAGACACACCTTGTCCTCCACGACCTTCTGGTGGACCTAGCGGAAAGCTATATTGATCCTCTCTGGTAGGCTCTCCTTCAAGTATTGGCGTTCTCTGCACAGAATATGATTCCTAGATCCCAGGTTCTTATAACAAAAAGGGATTAGTCTTTGGGCTTAGACATAGTTGGTTTTGAAGAAACTCTTCTACTTTCTAGTTTTATCCCTCTGAGCCTAATTTTCTCATCTATAAAAATGGGGATAATAATCATTACCTGATAGAGTTATTTTAAGTGTAGTGCCTGCAATGTAATTGCTGAAAAAAATGGTAGTTCCTGCCCATGTTCCATCACCGTGTATTGACTTTGTATTAAAGCAAGCATTATTGATGCCTTTCCCTTCGGTATGTTATTTATATTAGGGTATTTTCCTAGATGGTGATTTGCTTCTAGGGCTGGTCTTGACTACATCATTACCAGATGTCTGGACTCTGGTCACATGGCGTATATTTTATCTATCACTAAGATGGGGTTGAGTTATCATACAGGGCATAAGTGGCCATCATCATTTAAATGACCATTGTTAAAATAGATTTTTAAAAAGTTATATTAGACCTTTTGCAAGAATATGCTTAATGTACACTAAGGGACCCAATTATCAAAGCAATCTATATTAGTCAGAGCTCTCCAGAGAAATAGAACCAGTAGGAGAAATTCCGGGATCTGCCATTTGCAAGCTGGAGACTGGGCAATGCTTGTGATATAGTTTGAAGGCCTGAGAACCAGAAAGACAATGGTGTAGATTCCAGCCAGAGTCTATATGCCTGAGAACTAGGAGTGCCAAAGGCAGGAGAAGATTGACATCCCAGCTCCATCAGTCATACAGAAATCAAATTCAACCTTCTTCTGCCTTTTTGTTCTATTCAAGCCCTGAATAGATTGGATGAGGCCCGCCCATATGGAAAGGTCTATCAGCTTTACTCATTCTATCAATTCAAATGCTAATCTTTTCCAGAAACACCCTCACAGACACACCCAGAAATAATGTTTAATCCAATATCTGGTCATCTCATGGCTCAGTCTTTTGACACATAAAATTAACCATCATACTGCCAGAAAAACCTCATTTGCTCTCTGTCTTATCTTCAGTCCAGCCAAGTATTTTCAATTACTGGTACACTTACAGTTATCCAGATCAGGCTTGCTTGGAATTACTATACAGCAAAGTAGGAAGGGAATAAATATAGGTACTTGCAATTTGTGTAGTGCTACCTTCAGGATCAGGGTCAAGGGGCATTGCCTTATTTTTTGGCTTGCCTGGTTTGCTTAGGTCAGGACAGCCTTGCTGGTTTTCTGGACCTTGAGTATCTTGTGACTTATCTTCATTTTATATGCTTTTTTTGGTAAAATAAGACATGTATGATAAAATACAAATAAAGTAAGTATATTCAGTGAAATATAAGCCCCCTCTCTCCTAGATCGTCCAATGTTCCCTAGTTACCTCCTCCAGAGTCAACTGCTACAGCCATCTTTTTATGGTTCCTTCCAGAGTGAGACTGTATACACATAAGCATAAATGTAGATATTTAGATGGTCTCAGGGCTTCCCATCTGGGTTTGCCCACCAGTGTGTGTAACCTTTTGCTTTCTGTTCATTCCTCCGGAACCAGCCTTCTCTGCTACTCTGTTTTGGCTTCATCATTCTTTACTTCTCACCTGCTCTCAGCCTGTTGCCCTGACCTGATAAAACCCTAATCTGGAACAGAAAGAAGTAGAATTGATCATTTAGAAAGATAAAAGCATTTTTAGAATCAATTTCCATTCTATATTGTCTAACCCTGCAAAATTAAATTACTCCTGTTCATCTGCTACTGACTCACTGTATTCTATAAGCAAGCCATTTGCATTTTTCTTCACAACAACATCTTTCTCCTCAGGATGCTGTAGCAACTAATGTTTTAAAATTCTAAGAAAAAATTATAATAATAAAACCTTTCTATTCTAAGCATGTAAGAATCGAATTGAGGCCCAAGCATAGGAAAGTATTATTAAAGAAGCTAAATAGTTTACAAACTCAGCAATGCCACATTAAAGATTAAATCCAAAATCTTGGGAATTCATTTAGGGCATATTTGCATCCTGTGCTTCCAAACATGGCCACATACACAGTTCACCAAATGCATCATCATAGAATAAGATGTGTTAAGGTACTTAAAAAATGATAGCATCACACAGATAAAGGAGCAACTCATTCAATCTGTGGCAGTGATACAAACAAACCTACAGAACATTGGCTAGATTTTGAAGGCTGAATGGAGTTTTCAGGTGCACAAGAGGGAAACAGGAAAAATAGAAGAAGAGTGCAGAATTATAAAAGTGCCTTGGGATATTCTGACACTGGTGGGCAGTCTATTTTGACTAAGGCTTGGAGTGTGTGGCTGGAAAGGTAGGCTAAAGACAGCCTTTGCAAGACTTGCCTTCCATGCTAAGAAATTTGGATTTTCCCCCTATAAAATGATATGAGGACACTGGAGAGTTTTAAAAATGGAAGCAATGTTATAAGTTTTTTATTTTAGTTTATTCTGGCAGCAATGTGGAAATTGGATAGAGGGAGAGAGGCTATAAGCTGCACTACCAGTTATCAGCTGTTTTGTTAGTCCCAAGTGAGAAAGAATGGGAGCTGGAACTAGAGCAGAGTCAGTGGGGGATAGAGAATAGGGGTAAATTTAGGTGACCTGTCTGACATGACTATTTGGAGTGGGTTTGGAGGTCAAGTGGAGGAAATGAGAGGATGGAAGAGAGGGAGTGAGAGTAGAAATGAGCTTATAGAATTTCAGAGTTTGAAGGAGTCTGAAAGATCAGCTAGCTTAGGCTTAGTACCTTTGTTTGCATCCCTGCTTGTGGTAGTCTAGCCTTTTCTTTGAATACCTCCAATGACAGAGTGCACATTATATCTCAAGTCAGCTTACTTCATTGTCAAGTTGCTCTATCAGAAAAGTTTTTAGTCTGCACCCAAATCCACCCATTAATATCTTCTACTACTTGATTCTAGATTGAACTCTTTGGGGACAAACAGGTCAAGTCAAATCCTTTGCCAATGTGAAAGCTATACTTAAAAGCAACTTTCACATACTGCTATGTCTTCTATCATCTAGAATAAATGTTAAAGTTCCTTCATCTGTTCATCAAATGACATTGTTTCCCACCCACACAAGGCTTCCTATGGAGTAAAATATGTCAGTTTCTTCTCTTGTGACTTTTTATTGGTCCAGACAAATTCAATGAGGTATATGAAAGGAACCTCAAATTAAAAGCAACTTGGAAAAGAATCATATGGAAGTATTTGAGACTGAGGTAATAAAGGCTAGTCTAGTAATACAATTTCAGAAACTTAAGTTTTAAATCAGTTAGGGCTGGTACTGATGCCATTAACATGGATATCAGAAAACTAGAGATGATTTGCACCATGATTTTCAGAATGAAAATGTTAGGAAACCACAGACTCTGGGATGGAAAAGGACTTTTAAAATCAGCTGGTCCAGATTCATCATTTTACAGATGGAAAGACTGAGGATCAAAGAGTCAAGGTACAGGCCCCATGTTTTACGCCTACTAAGTGGCAGAGCAAAGAATAACCTAGGTCTTCTGATTCCAATTCAGTACTTTTCTCCTAATCACGTGTTTCCTTAACTTGGGATACAATTCAGAGTCATCTAATAAAGAATATTTTTTTTACCACCTTCTCTCTAATTACTGTCAACAAATTATACTTCACTCTGAAATGTATTTCAAATGGTATGGAATTATATGAAAAAGTTTTTAAGGTTCTTGAATTGCTCTTCAAATCACCCTTGCCATATTCACCCAAGACTTAGTAGTTAATGCCATTTTGAGTTTTGAGTTGATGTGAACACCAATAGGGTAAGTCACATGAAAAGGTGCTCAGCATCACTAATTGTCATTGCAAGGAAGTTATACTCTGAGTGTTTTAATAACATGGCAATGTTGATAAGACATTTAGGAATAGGAATGGACATATTGTCCAATAATGCATATAGTGTGATGAAAATATTGCCATAGCAGTATAAATAGAAATTCAAAATGTCAGAATTCTTCCTGACATGTGAGCAATGTGCATGAATTGTCAAGTGTTGGAAATGGGGAGCTGTTGCTAAGATTCTCATGTACTGTAGACATGGCACACATTCTGAAGGCATCCCATAGATAATTTTTGTTGGAAAAAAAATAAAGAATGCCAACCTCTGATATTATATTTATATAGTTTTTTAAAAGATCATAGTCACAGACCTCCCATGAATCTAAAACCCTCTCAAGCTGAGAGCTTAAAAGTGAGAACTATAGTAACTGAGATGAGCAATTGGCCTTGTGTGAAGATGACCAAAGCTTGGTTCTGTCTCTGTGAAGGACTTTCTGAAACGTGAGGACTGACCTGTATGACCAGATGAAAGTCATTCAAGCTTAAAGGCAGAGGAGTCAATTATCATAGTTATGTCTGCCAAACCAGACTAAATGAATATATCACAGTGCATAAGCACTGCAGACATTTTATCAGAAACCAGTACATGTTAGTCAATTAGGGGTGCATCACACTCCAAAATGGTCAGAGAGAGGAGGTACCATTCTGAGAACATGCTCCTGTCAAGGATGTGCTATATAGTCTGCTATCAGAATTTTTTTTAAAATATGGAGATCTACAGCAGTGGTTCTCAACCTTGGGTGCACATTAGAATCACCTGGGAATCTTTTTAAAATCCTGATTTCTGGGCCTCATCCTCCGGAAATTAGAACCACTGTCCTACAGCTATTGTATTTATTTTTATTAAGGTACTAGAGGCCTGGTGCACAAAATTCGTGCACTGGTAGGGTCCTAAAACCTGGCCGGCAATCAGGGCTGATCTGTGGGGTAACCAGTGGGGTGATCGGGGCCCCCCCCCGCTTGCACCCACATTGGCTGGCCTGGTGCCACCCGCTCGCCAGCCCCACCCCCCACCAGCACTGCAGGTTGCCTCCCTCTGCAGGGTGACCAGCAGGGCGATTGGGGGGGGGCACTCACACCCACCTTGGCTGGCCTGGGCCTGTGGGCTAGGGGAAGCTCCTGCATTGAGCGTCTGTGCCCTGGTGGTCAGTACGCATCATAGTAACCAGTCATTCCGCCATTCAGTTGATTTGCATATTAGGCTTTTATTATATAGGACTAGAGGCCCGATGCATGAAATCCGTGCAAGGGGCTTGGCCCCCACCACCATGGCGGCCACCTCCTCTACCTCAGCCTCCAGCCACCACAGCTTGGTCTGGAAGGATGTCTGGTCTAATTAGCATATTATGCTTTTATTATTAGACTAGAGGCCTGGTGCACAAAAATTTGTGCACTCGGCGGGGTTCTTCAGCCTGGCCTGTGCCCTCTCGCAGTCTGAGACCCCTCGGGGGATGACCACCTGCTGGCTTAGGCCTGCTCCCCGTGGGATTGGGCCTAAGCTGGCAGTCAGACATCCCTCTGTCAGCCTGGGAGCCCTTGGGGGATATTCACTTGCCAGCGGGGAGCAGGCCTAGCTGCACTCGGACATCCTTAGTGCTGCTGAGGGGGCGGGAGAGGCTCCCACCACCACCGCTGTACTGCCAGCAGTCAGCCTGGCTTGTGGCTGAGCAAAGCTTCCCCTGTGGGAGCGCACTGACCACCAGGGGGCAGCTCCTGCATTGAGCGTCTGCCCCCTGGTGGTTAGTGTGTGTCATAGTGACCAGTGATTCCCAGTCACTCTGCTGTTAGGGTCAATTTGCAACTACCCTTTATTATATAGGATAGAGGCCTGGTGCATGGGTGGGGGCTGGCTGGTTTTCCCTGAAGGGTGTCCCGGATCAGTGTGGGGGTCCCTGCTAGGGTGCCTGGCCAGCCTTGGTGAGGGGCTGAGGGCCGTTTTCAGGCTGGCCAAGCCCCCCAGCAGGGACCCTCACCCCATGAGGGTGTGGCCATCCTGGGTTAGGGGCTGATGGCTGTTTGCAGGCTGGCTACAGCCCTCAGCCACCCAAGCTCCCAGTGGTGGCTGGTTGGAAGCAGGTATCTGGGATTGATTTAGCTTCTATAATTGAAACTTTGTTGCCTTTTGTGGAGGCTACAGCCGGCCGCGGGAAGCTTGGCTTCCTCCATCGCCGGGGCAACCAAGCCTCCTCCTTGCTCCAGCTCCGTGGCTGCTGGACGCCATCTTGGTTGGATTAATTTGCATATAGTCACTCTGATTGGCTGGTGGGCATGGCTTGGGCATACCAAATGTACGGTCAATTAACATCTTTGTCTTTTATTAGAGTAGATTCCTCATGTTGTTCAATATATTGCTATGACTTATTTATTTTATAACTGGAAGATTCTATTTCTTACTCCTCTTCCATTTTGTCCCCCTCCCAACTACCCTTCCCTCTGGCAGCCGCCAATCTGTACTCTGTATCTCTGAGTCTGGGCTTTATTTTGTTTTTTGTTTGTTTTACTTTGTTCTTTAGATTCCACATATAAGTGAAATCATGTGGTATTTGCCTTTCTCTGACTGATTTATTTCACTTAGCATAATACCCTCAAAGTCTATCCATGTTCTGAAAATGGCAGGATTTCTTTCTTTTTGTGTGTCTAAATAGCATTTCATTATATAATATCTTCTCTATCCATTCATCCATTAGTAGACACTTAGGTTATTTCCATATCTTGGCTATTATAAATAATGCTGCAGTGAACATAAGGGTGAATATATCTTTTCAAATTAGTGTTTTAGTTTTCTTCAGATAGATACCAGTAGTGGAATCACTGGATCATATAGTTGCTCCATTTTTAATTTATTGGAGAACCTTCATACATTTTTCTATAGTGGCTGCACCAAATTGTCACCAACACTTGTTCCTTTTTTTTTTGGTTTTGATAACAGCCATTCTGACAGGTGTAAGAGAATCGGAATAGACCTTTTTCCAAAGAAGATATACAAATGGCTAACAGGCACATGAAAAGGTGCTCAGCATCACTAATTATCAGGCAAATGCAAATAAAAACTACAATGAGATATCACCTCACACCTGTCAGAATGGCTATCAGAACTTCTTTACAAGGAAGTATCAATTATCAATTTGTTTAAACATCAATGGAACAAGCTCAGTAGCTGTGTATGAATAATTTTTTTTGAAAAGCCCATTTAAACTTACATATAGATTGTATTTTCTAGAATATGTTTACCCATAAAACATACCAAATTTCAAGAGAAAATTAACACATGAGAAAAGAGTACAGAAAATCTGCTATTTTCCCTTTTTTAAAAAAATGGGCCTAGGCCCATTAATGGACCAGTGCATAAACCTGAGAAACCTACCTAAGACAACATCTTTTGAAACACAAATAAAAGAAGCCCTCAAATAATAGGAGTTTAAAATGAAAATTTCCAAATGGAAAGCTATGGAGCCCAAAGTGATGAATCCATTTGAAAGCCCTCATTTTTTGCTGTCCATTAATCCTCAAATGGCATGTTTGTAAAAGGAATTGATATTCAAGCTTTCAACTATATTAAGCATAAAAATTCTATGATCGCCCTAACCGGTTTGGCTCAGTGGATAGAGTGTCGGCCTGCGGACTGAAGGGTCCCAGGTTTGATTCCGGTCAAGGTCATGTACCTTGGCTGCGGGTGCATCTCCGGTGGGGGGTGTACAGGAGGCAGCTGATCGATGTTTCTAACTCTCTATCCCTTTCCCTTCCTCTCTGTAAAAAAATAGATTAAAAATATATTTTAAAAATTCTCTGATTGAGCAGATTGCAACTTGGCATATTAGCACTTCCTGAACATGTAGCTCCCAGTTATAAACCTGGAGCTGCTTGTACCATGAAATCAATACTTTGGTACTCATGAGTCCAGTTTTTTGGTGCTAGTTGGGGTGTCAATATGTTGTCTAATCCAGACTAGCTAAGGGACTTTGCTCCTGGGAGGGAGTGGAGGAGAAAGTGACTGTTTTGTTCCATTTTTCTCATCCTGCATTAGAAGCAAAGCACAAAATTGGCTGGGATCAATGTTAGCATTGCTTACTGCTGCTGAACTCTGATTTAACCAGATGCCATAACTATAGCAACAGGGAAATACTGGCATTTTGAGATTAACATGCTTCTGAAATTTACTATATATAGCACATTTTGTGGTGGGGTACATATTATAGGTCTTTATTTTTCAAATTACAAAGCAAGTCAGGTTTTGGAAGGTAAGTTAACTTATTATATATGACTAGTGTCCTGGTGCACAGATTTGTGAACATTGAAAGAAAATTAATTAGAAGGTGGCTGGCAGGGTGGGACTGGGCAAGACAGGCCGGACACACCCTGGAGCCAACCTCCCGCCATTCCTCCCAAGCACCTGGGACAGAGCCATGGCTTGAAGGTCGTCTGTGGGGTCCCTCCAGCAGATGGGGTTCCCTCAGACTAGCCTGCAGGGATTGGGCCAAAACTGGCTCTCCAACATTCCCTGAGGGGTCCCAGATTGCAAGAGGGTGGTTCTCAGGTGACGCATCCCAGAATCGGGCTCCCTCCTCTCTGGTTCTGGGGTGCATCACCCGAGAACTGCCGCCGCCAAGTCACCACAGCTTGACAGCTCCTGCGTTGAGCATCTGCTCCCTGGTGGTCATTGCACATCATAGCTACTGGTTGAATGGTCTGACAGTTGCTTAGCCTTTTATACTAGTATATATAGATGGCTGCTGATGTCTCTCTACCCTCTAAATCTACATCTATGTATGTGTGTTTTGAAATCAAATGAGATAAGTCAGTTTGATTGTCCAAAGCATGGATAGAAATTGGTCTGTCATAAAGCTGTCTTCCAATTTGTGTGTTTATTGGATTATTTATTTTGGGGGTTTAATAGAAATAACTTCGAGCCGAGAATCAGGAAACCTAAGTCCCAGCCTCTATTGATTATTTGATCTTGGGCAGGTCTTTGAATGGACTCTAGATCTCAGGTTCCCCACTTTTTTAGTGCTGGGGGCTGAACTCTTCCAGCTATCCCATTCTAGGATTATGAGATATTTAGTGTTATGTTTCTTTCTGCTTTAGCTTTGGAGGGTTCTTACTGATACCCTGTGGAATGAGAAAGAGAGATCCACATCTCATGATCCCTAGATCAGAAAGGTAGTGACAGGTATAACTGGGCTTTCCTTATAGGTTTTCTTCTGGTTAGGGAAGTTTTCTCTGTAGTCCACAAGCCCTATAAGGGGATTGACTATTGACTTCATGCTCCCTTAGTCCTCCTTTATTTATAGATGTGTGTCTGTGCCTCCAAATGTAGGCCATCATCCTACTTCACCCCACTCAGCAAGACTCTGAGCTCCATCCTATTTATAGTCAAATGAGATTTAAAGGGTCCAGGGTCATTGAGGCAGTGTAACTCTAAGTCCTTCTCAGACTATGCCTCAGTCCTACTATAAATAGATTGTGTTTAAAATATGTTTTTATTGTTTTTAGAGAGAGAAAGGGGGAGGGATAGAGAGACAGAAACATCAATGAGAGAAACGTCATCAATCAGCTACCTCCTGCATGCCCCCCTACTGGGGATTGAGCCCACAACCTGGGCATGTACCCTGACCAGGAATCAAACCATGATCTCTTGGTTCATGGGCCAATGTTCAACCACTGAGCCACACCAACCAAGCTATAAATAGATTATTGATGCCTTCCTGTAACCATTCCCTGGCCTTTTCCTCGATACCCAGGAGCTCATACTTTGTCTGTTACCTACTCTTTTTTACCAGAGAGCCTGGGCCCCTGCCTTAGCTTCATACTTGGTATCCTTTTCCTTTGAAGACTGGAATTCTGTTGCTTTTACCATTTTTCTTCAGATCTGTATGTGTTCACGGCCAGAACTCTCTGGTTTTGCCCATCAGCCTATCTGAAGAGATAGCTGTCTATGGCTTGTGTCCAACACTCAATGATGCCTCATAGCCTACTGTCTAGCACAGCCCCTTGTTGCTTACTGCCATTGCTTACTGAAGCTGCTGCCAACCTTGCCTAGACCTCTGCCTACTGCTTACCAGACCCTCTTAAGGTATGTTATTTCTACTTTCTGGGGATATTGCCCTATTAACCTCTTCTGGACCATCCTGATATTGCCTAATATCCTCTATTTCTCACATCTCATTAAAAACTCTACCCTCAAAGCCTTCTTGGGCCTGCCTGGCCTGAGGGTTCTGGATCTAGCTCAATCCCAGCGAGTTTTCAGTTTCTGTCTACAAAGTCTTTATGGCCATTCCTTGGGCCAGGTTCTCCTACCTGGGACCTAGTACTTTCTCAGAATGGAAGGTACTATGTCCAGACTCACCCATTATGTGCCTGTTAGCAAACTGTATTGCAAACAAACAGCCTGTGCAGTCAATGACTTTGTAGGTTAAATTCAAGTTAAAATTCTGAGATACAAAATGAAGGAGAATTTCTGTATCTCGGCAGCCTAAGGCCTAGAAAAAGAATGCTGTGGGCAATTTTTAAGAAAGCAAGAAATGACTAGGTGACAGGTGAAAAAATGACTTTGTGATCTTTTTAGAAACAATGTTGCATATTACTTCTTGTAAAGGTGCTTCTAGTTTGATGAAATAACCCAGAGTCCTAGTCTCCATAGCAGGGACATGTGTACTGCCTAGCTATGTGCCCCTGTGCTGAGGACTTACTGTTTCTGAACCTCAGATTCTTCATCCACCAAATAAGGCTTTGCTCATTTATAAACTCTCAGAGTGGCATCAAAAATACCAGTTAGTGAAATCTGGATGTGAAACTGTTTTAAGAACTATAATTTATTATTCGTTTTTCCTTTCCAGATGATGGTGGAGCACAGACATGGAACCTCTTTGCCCATTGTTGGTGGAGAGCAAAGATTGGGAACAGGGTCCTGAGGGAATAGCAGGTCAGAAATAAGGCAAACGGCCTGGCATGGCACCACACGAGACTGAGACAGTACACAAAGCCAAGTGCTTTGGGGAGCCAATAAAGCCTATGCATGGGAAAACTTGAAGGAGAAGAATTTCCTGAGCTAGAATACAGGAGCTACTGACTTCTTTTTGTTTGTTGTCTGCTGTTACTGGTCTAGCAGCTTGTACTGAAGCTATTTTGGAAGCAGTTAATAGAGTAGAAGAGCAGACCAAAAGTGTAGGCCTGGTATCAAAAAATCTGGCAGGACTTAGGGAACAGGAATAGGGTATAAGGCTAGTATCAGCTAGCCCAAGATAACCCAGTTCAAAGGAGAATAATTGTGGCCTATGTGAGTAGCAAAGGCAGGCTATATTTGTAAACTGTGATGGTTAATTTTATGTGTCAATTGGCTAGGCTATTGTGCCCAGTTGTTTGGTCAAACACTAGTCTAGATGTTGCTGTGATGGTATTTATTTAGATGTGACTAACATTTAAATCAGGTGAATTTGAGTAAAGCAAATTGCCCTCCATAATGTGGGTGGGCCTCATTCAATCACTTGAAGACCTTAAGATCAAAGACAGAGGTTTCCCAAAGAAGAAAGAATTTGACTCCAAGAATGTAACGTGGAAATCCTTCCTGAGTTTCAGTATGCCAGGTTTACCTTGTAGATTTTTGGCCTCATGATTGCAACATCAATTCATACCTGAATTTCTAGCCTGTTGGCCTGCTCTACAAATTTCAGACTTTTCAGCCCCTACAGTTATGTGAGCTAATTTCTTTTTGTGTGTGTGTGAGCTGTTTCTTTCTTTCTTTCTTTCTTTCTTTCTTTCTTTCTTTCTTTCTTTCTTTCTTTCTCTCTCTCTCTCTCTCTCTCTCTCTCTCTCTCTCTCTCTCTCCTTGCTTCTGTTTCTGTGGGGAACCCTAACTGAAACAGGCACCATGAAGATGACAGTGTAGTTGTGTAGTTTAGAGCAGAAACAATTGCAGGATCATGGAGAGCCTTCAGTGAGTTGTCATTACAAGTCCTTTTTTTTTCAAATTGAAAAAACAAATTTTTATTGTCTAGAAATATATATACAAAATATTTCCCACAAAAGAGGCTATTTTATCATTTCTCCATCTTCTTCCTCTTCTTCAACATCCTTGATATAAAGGATATTATTACATCTTATTAAAACTTCACCCAGGTGTCCAGACAAGGCTCCATCTATGTATTCTTCCATGTTTGAAAGCTGCTTGTTAATATAGCCATCTACAGATGTCAGGTAGCCATTGTATTCCCTTGCCCACTTAAATTTCACCATTACTGATTTTCCTGTTAATCCATTGAGGAAAGATTTGGGATTGAGGGGTAAACTTACAGAGCCTGGACTGCGGTGCTTCAAAAGAAATGGCCGCCCCTCATTATGAGTTCTTTTACTGGAGTTCTCAGTAGGCCATGAAGTATTAATAGAATCTCTACTATGTCTACCAAATGAGTATCTATTGTGCCATAGAAGTTGGTTGGCATAACCTCTATCAACTGAGATCCCCGAGAGGTCAAGCCAGAGTCTGAGTGGAAGGCCCTCACTTTATTTAAGAGAAGTTTCACTACCCCGAGGAGAGCACTGAAGGCTAAGCATGCTCAACCAGGGTGTGGGCATCTAACTAGAGAGAGCCTTCAGCTCTGTGAGGTTGATAATAGGGTCAAGAAAGACTTCTGTGTGTCTTGTCACTCAGACTTAATAGAGTCAATGCCATTGAAAGTTAGCACTCCTTTGGTCTAGCTCTTCTTTGTATAGAAGGGGAGAATGAGCCCAGGAGAGGAAGAGCCACTTATAAGAAGTTGTTTGCACATCCAGATCTCTAGATAATGACTAAGGAAGAGAAAAAAATAGAAGGAAAGAGAACATTTAATAAAAAGAAGTCTGGATTCCCATTGTGCTTTCCTATGGGCCATTTAGTGAGTAGTTACCACAAAGTTAGAAAGCATCCTATTTTTTCACAGATGGATAAAAATGGAAGGAAATAGAAGAATCTGAAAACTAAAGTGAAATAAAACAGAAAACTTATCTATAAGGGTCCTCATTGTTAAATAACAAAATTAAGATGATCAGTATAAATGGGTTTCATTGAAGAGCAAATTAGCTGTAATTGCAAGAAAGCCACTGCATTCGGTTCAACCATCTTACCACCTTGGCCAAGAGTGTTTGCCTTGTAAAAATAAAGGTACACGTGGGTTGCTACAGGACCAGATCTCCCATATTTGCTCAGGAATTTGGTTATCTACCATGCGCATTCTAAAATGATCAATGAAAATAGCATTTGTGTACATATTTTTAACTTGACTCCGATAACTTCATTTATTAAGCTTTCAATGAAGTTGTAATTCTTTTTTTAATATAAATTAAAACACATGCTGGCAACTCATAATCACTTTGGGATGTAGGGAATTAGTAAAGGTGGCTCTCCTTTGCATTCAGTATTGCTGCTTTGTGTCTGTGTTTTTCATTTAGGATTTATTAATGTAAATCCCCCTTATACATCATTGAAAGTGTTAGGATTTATATGATAGAATATAATCTGCTTTAGACCTTCTAGGAGAGAATAGATGACCTAGTAGGGTTTTACAACTTTAATTTCTTCTGTTCTTCATGGAAAGGCATTTCATAATAAACTGTCATATTTGGGAAAGCAGTGTTCTGCAAATGGCATATATTATTACTAATACGGTATGTTTTACTGCACTTTCCATAAAATCCCTGGGCTTCTCACTGAGATGCAGTCTCATGGCAAAACATCTTTTATCACCAAAAGGAGAACATTAACCTCTGCTCTGCCCCTTCCAACAGCAGAGCTTTGATCAGCTCCTTAAAGATCCTTCTGTTTACAGGCTCTCATACTTGCAAAGTCCATTGGAATATTGGCCAACAGACCGCAGACTATATTCCGTCATATAAATCCTAACACTAGAGTGGGGAAGGTGCTCATCAGCTCTTTCCTTTGGCAGCTTTCCTTCTATTTTCTTTTTCTTTTGTGAGGAAGTGAAAATTGCTCCAGGTAGCTTCTGTGATTTCTGTATTCCCCCCTTCTATTTCTTTCACTTCTTTTTATATTCCTTTCTATCTTCTCATGTACCAACTGATGGGCAAGTAAATAACTTTCCTCCGTTCATTCAAGCATTTACTGAGTCCTACTTTGTGCAAAGAACTGTGCAATATTCTGAGTTTTTAGAATTATTATTTTCTGGTGTTCTTTTGAACTTATAAAGATGATACATATTCTTGGTAAAAATGCAAACAGTACAAATGGTTTTAAAAATAAAGAAGAGCCCTTTTAAGTCCCTCATCTCACTTCTTAGGCATATAAATGTATGTACTGTCATATATATGCATGTATACACATATATGCTTTTTCAGGTAGTACTAATTGGAACATGCCAAAAAGACAATGTTGTAATTCACTTCCATGTATATCTTGGTTGCTGTCCACGTTGGCATATGTAGTCCTGCTGATTCCCTTTAGGCTTAATGAGTTTGAAATGTAACTTTCAGAAAGCCCTGAGTTTTTATGAGTTTTTTATAGAGAGTACTAAAAATGGCCAATTGTGAATATATAAACTCATTTTTCATTCACTGTCCTCAGGTTTCTTTTACTTTTTCTCTATGTTGAGGACAGTACCCACTTATACATTCTTTTTTAAAAAAATATATTTTATTGATTTTTTACTGAGAGGAGGGGAGAGGGATAGAGAGTTAGAAACATCGATGAGAGAGAAACATCGATCAGCTGCCTCTTGCACGCCCCCTACTGGGGATGTGCCCGCAACCAAGGTACATGCCCTTGACCGGAATCGAACCTGGGACCCTTGAGTCCGCAGGCTGACGCTCTATCCGCTGAGCCAAACCGGTTAGGGCCACTTATACATTCTGATACTTGAAGAATTCCAATGGATTACAAATGCTTCGGGGAAATCTAAATTACCTTGATCAATTTCCCTCCCCACACACCATGTATCTACTCTGGCCTTGGACCACTCTCAAGTTATCTTCCCCAAACAGTCTCCAGAGCTTGTCCCAATACTTGCTGACAGTTTCTTTTCTCCTTTTCATAAGACTTGTCTTCTATAGCATTAGCCTATTTTTCTGATTTGGCTTCATCCTATATAATAAAAGCCTAATATGCTAAGTGTCCAACCATTCAACTGTTCGACCAGTTGCTATGACATGCACTGACCACCAGGGGGAAGACGCTCCAACTGGTAGGTTAGCTTGTTGCTGGGGTCCAGCCAATGGGGACTGGGCTAGAGGGGCTGGACACACCCTAGAGCCCTCCTGCGGTCCCTCCCTGGCCCCGATCTTACAACAGTGGGGTCCCTCAGCCTGGACTGTGCCCTCTCGCAATCCGAGACCCCTCGGGGGATGTCGGAGAGCCAGTCTCGGCCCAATCCCCACAGGCCAGGCTGAGGGACCCCACTGGTGCACAAATCTGTGCCTCTAGTTGACTATAAAGTTCTTGCTTATTTGGACATGTTCTGTTCTCAATAGTTTTCATTTGCCTGTATGGGTTGTGACTCCTCTCTCAAAAAGCTATTAATTCTAGTTCACCCTTATTTGAGCATTTATTATACATTAGATATTGTGAACCTCATTTCCTGTAGTCCAAAAAACTCATGAGAGAGGTACAATAATTACCCATGTTCATGATTATTGACAGATGAGGCACAGAAAGGTTAAGGACATTGTCCAAGGTCACACAGCTAGCAGGTGGAAGAGCTGAAATTTGAACCCAAGTTTATTTGAGCCTAGAAGCTGTGATTTTAATGAGCACATGTACTGTCTCCCTTAAATCAACAAGTGTTTGTTAGCGAATCACACAGAGCAGCCCTAGCCTTTCTGTGAGCCTGTGATTCTCTAAGGGCAAGCCACAAAAGCTACTTCCTGAGTGTGTGCTACATGACAGGCTCTGTAAGAGGGTTCTATTGAGAGTTCTCTGATGCTGGAATAATATTTTATTATAAGCTAAACCATCAGAGGGGCCTTGTGGGGGAAAGAAGCACTTCCTGCTTATAATTCAAGGTGAGAAGAGATTTCCACATTATGAAGCTACACAGTCCATCCTATGAAGCACTGTGATAAGACCTTAGGCAGAATCAGTAGCTATTGGGCATTTTTAAAAAATTTCACCCCGAAGAGCCGTAGAAATCCTGAGAAAGAAGAGCAAAGTTGGAAGGATCACAATACCAGATATCAAGCTATATTACAAAACCAATGTTCTCAAAACTGCCTGGGACTGGCACACGAACAGGCATATAGACCAATGGAACAGAACAGAGAACCCAAAAGTTGACCCAAGACTTTATGCTCAATTAATATTTGACAAAGGAGGAAGAGCATACAATGAAGTCAAGATAGTCTCTTCAATAAATGGTGTTGGGAAAAC